>NW_027137562.1:2526823-2527424 GCF_001692895.1 Cenococcum geophilum 1.58 | reverse complement strand
CGCCAAAACCAGACGACTGTCGCCAGAGCCAGACGACCGTCGCTAGAACCAGACGACCGTCGCCAGAACCAGACGACCGTCTCCAGAGTCAGACGACCATCGCCAGAACCAGACGACTGTCGCCAGAGCCAGACGACAACGACTAGCCAGCGAACACTATAAACGATTCGATCGATTGATCGAATNAAGGTAGCACAGACAGGTAGGCACAAACAGGGAGATACTGACGGGTAGGCAGATGCAGACAGGTAGGCAGATACAGACAGGTAAGCAGATACAGATAGGTAAGCAGATACAGACAGGTAGGCAGATATAGATAGGTAAGCAGATGCAGACAGGCAAGCAGATATAGATAGGTAGGCGATGCAGACGGGTAGGCAATGCAGATAGGTAGGTAGATACAGATAGGTAAGCAGATGCAGATAGGCAAGTAGATACAGATAGGTAGGCGATGCAGACAGGTAGGCAATGTAGACAGGTAAGCAATGTAGGTAGGTAGGTAAGTTAATAGGTAAATAGGTAGAAGAGAACCATCGCTATATTATATTAAATTATCTAAAATAATAATATTTATTTTGCTAGCCTTATAAATAGCTTTAAA
>NW_027137562.1:2167147-2526458 GCF_001692895.1 Cenococcum geophilum 1.58 | reverse complement strand
AAAAAAACACGACATAGGCTAGTCGGTCGAGTTGCCAAATGACCTCAACTGCGCGCCAATTGCGTCAACCACCAGCCATTGAGGCCATTGAAAGGGTACCATATTTTCCCGATGATTACTATATAGCTTAAGAGAACAGATATATATATTAGTGTACTAATAGACGGGACTACTTACTAGGGTAGTACGCTAGTAAGGTATGCTTAAGGAGTAAATAAAAGTTACTTAGGTAGGGGAGGCTTTTATAGTTTAGGCCTTAACTATAAAAGGTACCTAAGGCTTCTATATTATAGGATATAGCCACGACGCCCTTATAGGATTACGCCAGTAGGTATATAAGATAGAAGTTACAACCCCTAGAAACGGCAGCTTATGCCTATACTAGCGGAAATAATAAAGAAAGGCGTAAAACTAGAGGCTATAGAAGGCTCTTAAGCTATATATAAGCGTACCAACTCTAGGAGGAGATTCTTATATAAACCGTGGAGGGGCGGACTGGTGCTTAGGCCAATCCTATTATAAGATATCCAAAAGAACTGGTAAAACCCCCTATTAAGGTAGTAGTAGCTAACTGCTTATAGAAAGCCCCTAGGCCTTTAGGCCTAGGTTTTAGGATAAATACTAAAAAACTAGGGTAGAGGCCTAGATAAGCAGGCACGTTAAACTCTACTATATAACTACTTACTATTTTATAAGAAAACGTAACTAATCTATAGATCTCTAGTATATAATTCACATCTAAAACTTTAGGGGTTAACTAGTTTAGAGCCTAAGAGTATTAGGAGTATAGGTAGATAGTAAGCTCTGGTAGAGCGCATATACAGCGCAAGCGGCCCGTAAGGGCTAAGTATAATATATTATATTATCTAGGATCGTTAACTCTATATAGGGTCTATGCTTTTAGAGGTCACGCCTACTATATATAGCAGTTATCTGGCCAACCATAACGTATAGGTCTAGTATTTGGGCCATTAGAGAATCTAAAAAAGGCCCCCCTAAATTACTCCTTAAACTACTCTAAAAGGTCTAAACAGCTTACCTCTAGAGTATAATAGGCGGATATAAGCGAATGGCTATCCCTTAACCCGCCGGCGTCCATCTAGTAGATGGTCCGTGCGGGAACACCAGAATCAAAAGTACGCGTGTGGTCACGGACCCTTGATCCTATTGATCTGATTGGCTAAATCCTTATCGATAACAGATGGACGTAACTCGGCGGGTTAAGGGATAGCACTGCTTAAAAAGGAAGCTAATATCCCCCCCCTACAACTATATATTAAAGCTGCTATAATATAAAGGGTATAAAAGGAACGTAACTCTAATGTTATAAAGTATATTAAGACACGCCTAAATAAACTATAGAGGGACCCTAGGGGTCTTATAGGAGAATAAACTAACAACCCCAAAGTAGGGAAGATATATTAGAGAAATAGGTAAAGAAAGCAGAAGAAGAATAGCGCTGCTTTAGGGCCTAGGCCTATATAGAGGAGGAAGGAAAACGCATAAGAGGCCAGTAAAGATAACAGTAAGAGAGAGTATTAGGCTATAGAGACGCACTAGCCGTAACCAGCTTAGCGCAGGCGAGGCGCAGGCGAGGCGACTATAAAACGTAGTCGCCCCGTATCAGAGAACAGCAGAATTCAGTTCTATAGTTCTACTTTATTAAGAACCAGATACCTATTGCATTCCGCTACTATTATTATGTTACTATATGCCCTAAGAACCTTAGCGTCCTAATAGTACTAAATTCTCATCCCTTTTTAGGGGTAGTGGCCTAACAACACAGCGGTCTGCTAAGGCCACGACTATATAGCGGCAACCCTCTATTAAGAAGACGACCTATATTTATTAACTATATCGCAGCCTATCGACCTAATGGCGAGATACGGGCGTACTAGCGCAGTGCGTACTACTAAGCCTAGGGATTAGCCCTAGGATAATATAGGCGAACCTATATCGTCCCGGACAGAACCAGAAGCTACGGATAAAGGGGATATATAGGAAGAAATATAACAGCTAGAAAACGAGAAGCTACAACTCCTAGAGTAAAGAAAACTATACTTGCTTAGGGAAGAGGTGGAAGTACTAAGACGGCGTTAACGCGGTAAGGCGACGTCGACTCCCGTTCCTAACTCAGATCTATAACCTTAAACTATCCCATTAGAGTACTTAGATGGTAGCCAGACGCGTCCAAACCTTAAGTAGAAGGCTACTAATATAATAGGCGCTCCGTCAAAACGGGCCGTTAAAATGGAGAAAATTGCTTTATATTATAGTAAGACCATATAAAAGCACCAAGACTTTCGTAATAGCTTAAAGCTGGCGTTCCGCCTAGAGTATAACGGCTTTATAAATAAGGATACTAAAGTCGCGTTTACTATACAATATGTAAAGGGGACTAACTAAACCCTTTAGCTGTAGTATAAAGATAACTACCTAGATACGCAGTTTACCTAAAAGGAGCTAATAGAATTCCTAATTAATTAAATCAAAAGTCCTATTAATTGAGAACTCTATATAGCCCTAATATATATAAGGGCAATGTAATAAACCGATTAACCTATAAACGAGTTTGCTGCTTACCTAACCTCCTTAAAAGCATAAATTAATCCTCCCTATAATATAAAGCATCTAATAATATACCTATTCACGAAGTTACGGCCAAAGTTACGGCTTGCGGTTACTAACTATTAGGAGTTTCTATAAACTTAAAATTAGCTAGTTTCCCTAGCTACCCTATTAAAGGAAAACCAGAAGAGCGCGAGCGCCCTATAGGCTAGAAGTAATAGGTATACCGCGAGCTCGAATATAAAGACCACCCCATTAGGTAACTTAGGGAAAGCGGACTCTAAAACCACCGCTAGCGACGCGATAGTAAGGCGAAGTAATACCGCTGGGGGTTTAACCCAACCTAAGGGGAACTGTAAAAATTGTGGCAAGCTAGGATATTGGTAGCGATAATGCCCGGAGCCATAATAGTACTAGCCGTAGTTAAGCAGTGTAAACGCCATCTTAATGCCAGGAAAAGGTAGGCGCCCTTAAAGCCCCTTATACCCGTAGGGCGTAAGCTACTACTAGATTATAAGGAAGCTATTACTGTCTTAAAAGAAGTCCTATCTAAGTAAACCTAAAAGGAGACCTTAGTAATGCTTAATCTTGGCGCCGAAGTAAATATAATCAATTAGCGATTCGTAATAGAGTGTAACTTTAAAATACTAGACGTAGAATTACCTACCTACTCCTAGTTAAACAAAACTTAGGCATATTACTATAAAGCCTATAAGGTACTATTAAGAATAAAGGACAGCTAGGGCAGGATAAGGGAAGTAACCCTTATCTGCTATAGAATGGCTAATACATCCCCTACTATTACCCTAGGTATACCGGGGTTAAAGAAGGCCCGACTTCTTATCAACTATAAGGTAAAGGCGTGGCGATAGAAGCTAGACGGCTCGTCCCTATTACTATAAACCCCTAAGGGTTTCGTGGAGTCTCTTTAGAGAGAATCTAAGGTCTTCGCCCTAGTAATTACTAGATTAATGCCTAGTAAATAAGATAATAGCAGCTTACCGGTCCTTCCCCCACAGTTAAAAGAAGCTAGCGATGTCTTCTTATATAAGGAAGCAGGAAAGCTACCCCGACACTATTAGGGCGACTATACTATTAACCTAGAAGAGGGATAGGAGGTCCTATATAGACCGCTTTATAACCTCTTAGTTAAGGAGCTAGAGGTACTAAGAAAGTACTTAGACAACGCCTTAGCTAAAGGCTAGATCTATATATATTAGTTTTAGGGTAGAATATACTATAGACTTAATTAGGAGTAGTTATTTCTTTATTAAATAATTAGTAGATATATTCTGCTATTATAACGGCTTTTAAAAAGTATTTTTTAAAAGGACGTTATATTATAAATATCTATATAATTGCCTATACAAATACCTATATAATTAATTAATTAAACACCTTTATAAATAACTCTATATAGGCTTTATAATTATTTATATAGGTATTTATATAGGCAATTATATAGATATTTATAATTAATTGCTAGTATAAACGTGTATATTTATATACCTATATATCTATATAAGGCTCTATATAAAGCTCTATATAACGCTCTTATAAAGCTTTATACGACGCTCTTATAAAGCTCTATATAACGCTCTTATAAAGCTCTACACAACACTCTTATAAAGCTTTACACGACGCTCTTACGAAGCTCTATACGACGCTCTTATGAAGCTCTATATAACGCTCTTATAAAGCTCTATATAACGCTCTATATAAAGCTCTATATAAAGCTATAGAGCCTCTATTAAAGCTTTATATAATACTCTATTAAAGCTCTATATAAGGCTTTATTTAAAGATTACCCCCTTTTACAAAGTAAATCTATACCTACTAGCAGTCCTTAATTATTATTTAAAGCTAGCTTATTAGTCTAAGTACTCTAGCTATAGTAAAAAAAGGGCGGTGGTAGTTATAGGAGGGATACGGCTAATATAACTTAGGGTTATTAGGCGCGATAATAAGATAATAAATTAGAATTAGGTAAATTAGGCAACGTAGTCTTCTTTATTAAGTTTAATTTAGTAATTCTAGCTATTAGAAATAGCTTAGGGAGCTATAAAAGTTAAGACAATTTAGCTTAAAGTAGGTATATATAGGCCTAAATACCCCACATAGGACTAATAAAAATCCGAACCGTGTACTAGACCTTCTAACGAAGGTCTTTCCAAAAGCGGCTAGCGGCTTGGCAAGCAAGCCTTGGCAAGAAGGTCTGGGAACGAGACAATACCAGACGACAATAACATAAGATAATTAATCTGTTATGTAAGCAGCTTATAATTGGCTGATCGTCTGGGACCGAGATATAGTAAAAACTCTTTATAACGATACGGTTTTTTTCGCCGTCCGTATCGTTATACCAAAGGTATCGTTGTATTCAGACTTTGTACGTAAAACATACCAAACGTCAAAATTATATAATGATATTGCATATCTATGAGCCCGAAGTTAAAATTGAGCGATCAGCTCCACTAAAAAACGATTTAATTGTCGTCTGCTTGGTGTTTTGGAGTCGTCGTCCTTGGATTCGACGCTCGTGCCTTAATAGAGTTATAATAACCTCTCTTTCACCATCCTCCTGTTGCTCCTTATATAGACGAAGCTTTTGTAAGGCCTCTATTGCCTCATTAAGTTTAATTTAAGGTTGTTAGGAGTCCTCCTTATCTGTTTTTGCATCGCGATCTGGCCTAGCGTAGAGCTCCGCTACGTGCTTAATAAGATCTTCAGTAGAGTCTACTACATCTTCGCCCGGAAGATGAATAAAATTCTAAATATTTATAGGCTTACGGATCCTTCCGGCAGCACATAGTTGTTTAGCCATCTCTTATACCTCATTAATAATTGGATCTGTATAATTATAAGGGCGAGGCGGCGGGCCTTCTCTTAAGCTAAAGAGAGTAGATTTGACGAAGCAACTGTTAATTGCTTTTGGTGTAACTTCCTTCTAAGCTATAATTGCCTATCAAATAGCCCAGAGTATATACATCTACTTAATTAGATCTTAATCTTGGAGGGAGTGCTCTACCATAAATCTAAGCTAATATTATTGGTAGTATAACTTAAAGTTTGCGATAATTCCTTAATTAAGTGGCTGGTATACAGAGGTACAATTAGGAGGAAGAAACTTAACTCGTGTATTCTTAAGAGTATTATTTTCAGTAAGTGTTTAAATAGCTGCTTCGTACGCGCTAAAATTGTTAAGTAGAAGGAGGACTCTCCTGCTATGCATCCTTTTGTTAAACCAGGTGAGCCATTTAGTTATAATTACCGTCGTTATCCAGGCCTTCTTGTTGCTCTTCTATATAATATTAAGCGAAGCGATATTAACGTGAGCTCTTACAAAATATCGTGGCTGAGCTAAGGATCTAATTATCTAGAGAGGAAGCTTATCTAAGCCATCTGCGTTAGAGCAATTAGCTAGAGAGACTCTTGCCTTCTACTTTTTCGTTCCTGAGAGAGCTTTAGTAGCCAGTGTAGTATCTAATATAGCCTTCTAAAAGAGCCCAGTCTTATCTATATTATAAATATCCTTTAACGGAAAAGACACGACGATCGCACGAAGCTCTATTATGCGATCTTCAGCACCTTCCATATTGACTGACGCAGCCTCGCTATATTGCTTTCTTTTGCGAATTCCGTTGCGAGATTTGAAACCCTCTAGCCCCTAATTAACCACCTTAGCTCAGGCAATTAAGCTAGTAGAGGTATCCGTTGCCACAATTAAGATGCGGCAGTATATATAAGATCGCCCGTAATAGGAATGCGTAAGATCTATAGGCGTTGGTGCCACTTAAAGAGAGCTTCCTTAAGGAGAGGATGTTCGCTAGCTCGCTATCGCTCTCGCCCGCCGTGCCCGCGTGGCAATTTAGCTAAATTAAGGTGGTTAAATTTGTCGCTTAGTATTTCTAATATTAAGGATTAATTGATCTTTTAACGGAGGAAGTTGCTTACCTATAAAGCAACGTATTTTTGTAATAAGTAAGGGTGTTTTATGTGGTAGGCGCGTATTTTCTGACGCTTAAAGTTAGAGAACCTATAACGACGTTGCCTTTAAGGATTTTAAGATCTAGGCATAATAAATAAGATAGAATTAAGTATAGAGAGTAGGATCTGAGTATTATTTTAATAGATTTTAATCGTTGTGTGATGAAGATTGATGGCTGAACTTACGGTGAGGAAAGGTCAAATCTGACGAATTAAAAACTCCTTATAACGATTTTGGTGGGGCCACCCCTACGATATCGTTAAATGTCAGAATATCGTAATATTACACCAAAAAGGGCTTGGTTAAGGGGTGTAGATCGTAATATAGAGTATATCGTTATAACACCGTTATCGTTATAAGGAGTTTTTACTGTAAGTGGTAGTGGCAGTGCCGGTAGGTGACTCATTAGTGGCTGGGCCTCACCGGGGCATCTCCAGCTCCTCCAGTTCAAGAATCAAGTCGTCAAACTCAAAGTAAATGGATAACCACAAGCTATGCAGCTACTGCGCAGCGATCGACTTCGAATATCTCCAAAACCCGACCGTCGATTCAATACTGAGACTCAACAAAGGAGCTGAGATATATGGAGAGTACCCGTTCAAATTTGACACCTCCGATCTAGTGGGCCCGAGATGGCGTTTAGGAACGCAGCAGCGGATCGATGAATCGGCAGCAACCTGTCCTCTTTGCCGGGCAATTGTTGCTGTCTTGGATGATTCAAACTTACGAAGTCAAAAATCTGCCTTGTTTGCGGAAAATCCAATCTGTCAAGCAGACATATATTGGAGTGCAGCCTTAAAACCACCATCGGAAACACAATGGAAGCTGCCTGCTTCTGTCAGTCAAGGCAGGTTCGATAGAGGCTCATTTTCTTTCTACCTACGACGTATGTCACTTAGGTGGCACAGCTTTGAGTCAGGCGAGTCTTTGGAGCCCGGATCGATAGAGACGACTTTAGATGTGGTGCCTCGCTCGTGGACTGTCTTGAACGAATGCTTCCAGACTCTTGATCCAGAACATCATGCGGCAACCGCCGACTTGTTCCATGATGAGCGAATCTTGTCTAGCCAACAACTGTTCGGTGGACGAAAGAGGCCGGCTCTTATTGACTTAGAATTGCCCAAGTGTTGGCTCAAGGAGTGCCTGGCAAACCACGGACAGAACTGCAGTAGGAAAGATGGAGTTAGAAAGCCGAAGTACTTGATTTCTCTCCCAAGTGAGACCTAGGTGCTAACGAGATTGGGCAGGATCATATCGGTTTTCCGTCTGATCGATATCGAAGACAAGAGTCTCGTGGAGTTCCAGAATGCGGATTTAGAGAACTTCCGATATGCGACTTTGAGCTATATCTGGGGTATAACTCCTCAAAGATTGCAACTGAAGCATGGAAATCTCAGAGCACTTACGTCTGCCGGTGCTCTGAACGGCACTGTTTCCAAGACTATCGAAGACGCAATCACATTCTCATCCAGGATGAGGCTACCTTATCTCTGGGTCGACGCACTCTGCATTCTCCAAGACGACGATGACGACAAATCAACTCAAATAGGCAGTATGGGAGATATTTATAAGTGTGCCTTATTCACCATCGTCGCTGGATCTGGCCACGATGCGGAGGCTGGACTACCTGGTCTCAACTTGCCACGGACTGCCGAGCAGCACGAAGTGCTGGTCAAGCCCGCGACACACGGGCGGCCTCCGATTCGGTTGCTATCTACGTTGACACCACGAAGGTCTCACTGGGCCCATTATGCTGAGGATCTCCACTGGTCTAGCAGAGGGTGGACACTGCAAGAAAAAGTGTTGTCCCGGCGCGTGCTGACTTTCACAGATCAGCAGCTTTTCTGGGCTTGCAGAAAGTGTCAGTGGTGGGAAGAAGCATTTTTGGAGACGAACCTAGCCAAAACCAACTGGTTCTCGGTCCAAGAGAGAGAATTCGTTCTGGATCCCTCGGTGGCTCACTCGTGCGTACCAGAAGACCCTCAAGCTCAGGTCTGGTATCAACTAGCAAGGCTCGTTCGAGACTATGGAGAAAGACGACTCACAATACAAGGCGACGCACACGATGCCTTCTCGGCTGTTCTCAATGAGTGTACATCTTTTGTGCAAGAGCCATTCCTATGGGGACTGCCTGCATCTGCCCGCTTCGAAATTGGTCTCTGCTGGGAGCCTTATCGTGAGGGGCTCGCTCGAAGAGAGGGATTAACCACCCTTCCGGCCACTACGTTAAAGCGGAAGGTTCCGTTTCCCAGCTGGTCGTGGATCGGATGGGAAGGCGCTGTGGTAATCCGTTTTGAGGACAAGTATATCGATGAAGGGTACTACATTCTCTGCAGAGCCTTGACATGAACACACCTTGCTGACGGATGCGAAGAATTGAGCCGCAGGTTCTCTGTTATATACTTCGGAATTCACCTCTTCGGCTAGTCAAAGTTTCGAGGGTCGCTGCTGACAACCCTCGACACGTACAGGTGAACTTCATGATCCAGAACACGAAGCCAACCACCCCGCTTGCAATTACGTTGGATGCAATCTACTCGAACTGTCCAGGTCTGACACCTGACCGCATGTCCGATACCCCGGACGATGAGTTGCTCTTCTTCTGGACCGAGATTTCCCGGTTCACACTTTCAGGGCCTGTAAAGAGAACTCTGAGGACAAGTCAACGAGATCACGAGATTGGGCAATTCGAAGTTCTGGACGCAGAAGGGAATGTGGTCGGTCTGACGGGGGCTTGTCGGACTACAGTAGTGGAAGCAAGAGGAGTGAAGAAGGATGTCGAGTTCGTGGTGATTGCCAATAACCGGCCGATCCAGTACCCCCCTCAGAAGATCGTCTTGCAAGTCGAACAACGAGATGGAGTCGCCTACAGGGTCAACATCGCCGAGATTCGAGAAGAGTCTTGGAATAGTTCGATCCCAAATCGTGTCTTGATCGCGTTAGGGTGACACCTGGACATTCAGACTGGATGGAATGTTCCTGACCGTCGATTAAGGACGATCGACAGCATGACCACAACTAACTGATGGGCGACCGTTGAGGGCAATCTAAATATACTGTATATTTCCGCTGCGCTGTCGCAATCTTGAGTTAAGTGGTGGACATGATTGGTTGTCCATGCACGGTCGCGTTGAGTGGCTGGAGGCACAGCGCTAGTTCTAGGAGCCCTGTTTTGCACATGGAGGGTGCAGCCCCGTTTTAACAGAAATGTCTGGAGACGAGAAATTCAACGTCATTAAGTTAACGTCTTCGGTAGGTCAGGGAGAAGATGGGTCGATTTTGTTGGCTGCGCACAAGGGGCCAATTTTCTAGAGCATTGGCACTACGATCATTCTTATTGACCCGAGGTACGAGTGGTCTATATTTTCGGGTCCTAGATTTCAAACTCCTGCCAAGCCGGCTTCTGATTGGTTAGAAAAAAAGTGCGCGCGGTAAGTTATGGCAGAATCCACGTGACGAACATTAAAATATTGGAACATCAAAATATCTTAGTATTCCTTTTTGTTTACACCTTAATTAACACTACTATATATATTAATAATAATAATTCATTGCTTAACGTCCGATTCGGATCCCTATTAGGCCCACGCAGACTACTCCTTATGTATATATAGGGAGAAAACTCTATTTAAGAAAACCCCGTAATCTATCTCCCTGCCTTTTAGGACTTGCCTATAAGGCGCCTGCAAGTCACTAATAGTGCTCCTACTACCTTACTTTTTAACCTCCTTGGGAACTACTGCTGCCGTAATAAGCCTACGGACGTACTAGTATTGTAAACTTTACTCTACTACTATAGAGTTATTAGGGGGCGCCCGTTGCTTGCCCCCCCGCCCTTTATTACTATTTCCTTTATAACCTAAAACTGGTTTAGTATATTTTAGCTAATAAGCCACTAGGTAACCGCCTTAAGGCCTTTTTATATTAAGAGCAGTGTCTTATAGTTCTCTATACTAGCTACTAAAAGTATTACTTTTTAGTTAGTGCGTAAGGGGCATAACAGTATTATATGCTTTAGTGTCTGTTTTAGCTAGCTATATTTATATCTTAGGCTACCTACTAGGACACCTACCTAGTAGAGCTAGTTTTTTAGTCCTATTATTCCTGTTTTTAAGAGTGTTGCTATTATATTTTCTGCCTTTATTAGGCCTTCTTAGAGCTCTAAAGTATTTACCCCCTATAGCGTTAACTATGCTACAGCTTAGGTTCCTCTTGCCTTAGTTAGCCTCTATACCTTTAACTCCTATATACCTCTCTAGCGTTAGTCTAGCCAGTATTATATTACGGTAGATAGTTTCCCGGCGTTCTTTTATACTCTACTTTAGTTCCTTTCTCTCTATTAGGACGCTAAGGTCCTTAGGGCATATAGTAATGTAATAATAGTAGCGGAATGCAATAGGTATCTGGTTCTTGATAAAGTAGAACTATAAAACTAAATTCTGCTGTTCTCTAATGCGGGGTAACTACGTTTTATAGTCGCCTCGCCTGCGCCTCGCCTGCGCTAAGCCGGTTACGGCTAGTGCGTCTCTATAGCCTAATAATTACCCCCCCCTTCTTAAGCGGCTGTTTTTAGCCGACGCTATTATATAATAGGAGTGCTATTATTGCCCTTCTCTAAATAAAAAGTTTTTGACAAATTTAAGTGAATTAGATAATGTAATAATAGGATAATATAATAATAGGATAATGTAATAATAGGACCTTGTAGAGATCTATAAAGGTAGGAGTTCCCACTAAGGTAGGACACTAGATTTCCCTTCCTATTCGATTTCGATTTATTTAGCCTGTGACTCGCCGTCTTCTTAACTTCTAATTAATTATAAATCGCAAGCGTAGCGCCGCCGGTCCGCCTGTTGGCGAGCCTTCCGTAAGTATTCTTTATACTAGCTTATAGCTGTTACTAACCCTACTAAACGCCGTCTAAGCTTCCTTATCGTTCGTAAGGTGCTCCCCTAGCCTTACTCGAATTAATTTGCCTCCGCTATACTAAGCGCGTAGCTACTGCTAGGTGGGCCACCTATAGTAAGTAGGCTAACCGCAATTATGGGTACTACTAATAACTAAATAAGTTATACCAACTAGTAAGTTTAAGTGTGTTGGTTTAGGTTCTAATAGCTAATAGACTAGGTCCCTAAGGCCTTTTATAGCCGCCTAAATAAGCTACTTGCCCTTATTGATAGGGCTAAGCGCTAGCGGGTTGCTGGCGGAGACACGGCTGACCTTAACGCTCGCGTTGCTGCCGTCCAGAAGTCCTTTACGAAGGATGTTAAGGCCTTAGTGCGTACCGGCGCTAAGTATGGTCTCCGCCAGCGCCTAAAGGGCAAAGATTTTCCCCTGCTCTAAGTGCAGGAATTGTAGGCTATCCGTTGTACTCTTAAAGGAATTCTTAACATAATGCGCGCTTTAGTATATGTCGTAGCGCAGGTATTTTGCCGTTATAGCGTATGCTAATAGTACTTATAGGCTAATATGCCTCCCATTATAAGGGATAAGGAGGAGGATAAGGGTGAGGAGGATAAGGAGGAGGGAGAGGAGGAGGAGGATGAGGAGGGAGAGGAGGAGGAAGAGGAAGGAGGGGAGGAGAGGGAGGATTCGTTAGAGCTGTAGAGTATCTATATTTCTATCGGCGTACTACCGTCGCTTTGCCGTCGTTCCGTTGTCGCCCTACTGGTAGGGCGTAACCTTAGTTATAATTAAAAGTTTTTTATTCTCCCACCTACTTTCTTTTCCATTTGCCCCTTAGGGTAAAGTAACTATTATATGTCTTCTTTACGTCCTTATTAATGTCCTTTACTAGGACCTATTTATTATATTCTTCTAGCTAGCCTTTTTACTTAACTAGGTACTATAGGGTCTGGTTATATCCCTTCCTTCTACGTACTTCTTCTACCTTATATTAGTCCTCTTAGTCCGCTTAATTATCTAGCTTAATAGGCCCTAGTAAAAGGTCTCTAGTAATGCCCTTATATTGTTTATATAGCTCTAGCAAGCTAATATAAAACACTAGGTGGATATAGTAAGACGTAGGTAGATATAGTTAGTATACTTACTTTCTAACTGGTTTGGCTATACTAAAAGGTCCAATAAAGCATGCTATAAGTTTCTTACTTAGCCTTTTTAGTTTAAGGTTCTTAGTTAATAGTAAGACTAAATCCCCTACTTTATATACCTGTAGTTAGTAATAACAATTATAGTATTTTGCTTACGCCTCAGCGGCGCTTTCCTAGCGCTTTGCCAGCGCTTCGCGTTTAAAGGATATTTTTTTAATTCTCTTAGAGGCGGCTGGAATAGAACTACTATTATCTACCTTAACCTCGTATTCTAGACGCGGGTGAAACCCGTAGTAGGTATAAAACGGGCTTATACCTGTCGTGCTATATTTAGCATTATTATAGGCGAATTTAGCTAGCAGTAAGAGGCCTGCCTAGTTGCTCTGCTTTTTATTATAGAATATATAAAGGTAATACTCTAAGGTTTAGTTCTAGCGTTCTATTTACCCGTCTATTTGTAGGTAAAAGGCCGTACTTAGCTTATATTTAATCTTTGTAGTAAAGCATAGCTCCGACTAAAACTTACTAGTGAAGATACTGCCTTAATTAGATATAATCCCCCTAGGGGCTCCGAAACGGCGTACTACTTCATTAAGAAAGAGATCCGCGAGTTCGGTTGCAGTAATAGTTTTTACTATAAATAGATATAAGGCCATCTTAGTATAGCGGTTGACTATTATATATATTGCGTTATATACCTTATTGCATTATTTACTAGGCAGTAGGCCTATAATAAAGTCTATCGTAATTTCCTGCCACGGCTGGTCCGGGCAAGGCAGCGCTTAGAGCTTACTATAAGGGCGATATTAAGGTATACGCATACGTTAGTATAAATTATAGGTAGAGATATAGTTCACAACGTCTACATTTATACTGGGCTAGTAGTACTTATATAAGAGTAGATCTAGAGTCTTTTTCTCACTAAAGTGTCTAGCTAGGGCATTATTGTAGTGGATCTGTAGGAGTTCTATATAAACTGCTAGGTCTAGGGGTATATATAGCCTCCTACGGTGATAAAGTAGTCTAGCGGAATTAAACTGCTACACTAGCTTTAAGCGGGCACGTTAACGGCGTCTCGCAGTATCTACGCTGTCGCTGCGCTTTTATAGCATAAAGTTATCTTTAGTTTAAAGTCCTTTAATAAGCTCGATAACTGTTTCCGTACTAGACTTATAAGCACTCTTTTAAGTACTTGCTTCTCTAACCTAGGTTCTTATTACGCGCTACTTAACGGTATACGTATAGGTTGCCCAGTTAAACTATAATGCTATATGGCCCAGGCGTGCCGCCATTAGGTTGCCGGCTTATAGCTATAAAAATAATACCTTTATAGAAGGCTCGCTTTCTTATATACCTAATAGGACTTTTACCTTAGGTTGGTGGCCCTACATTCCTAAAGTCCTTTAAAGTAATAGTAGCATAGTATCTTCTTCTAGCGGACCCCCTACGCCTAGGGGTCGCCTTAATGGCGCGTCTACGGGGTTCGTTTTTCCCGCCCTATGCTTAATAACAAAGTTATAGGTAGCTAATACTATAGCCCATCTGGCTTGCCGTCCATTAAGGGCTTTTACTTTTATAAAACCCTTTAGATTATTATAGTCTGTAAGCACTTCTAGGCGGCTTAATAGCCCCTTAATGTAGTGTCTCTAATGCTTAAAAGCCTCTATAATAGCTAGTAGCTCCTAATTATAGGTCTTATAATTATGCTTTACTAGTAAAAGCTTTCTAAACTAAAAGGCTATTAGATACTAAAGGCCATCTTTAAATAGCTATAATATAATTGCTGCTAGGCCTTATATAGAGGCATTAGTCTCTAACTGGGTTAGTAAGCCTGGTATGTAGTATTATAGGAGCGGCGCCGTTATAAAGGCGTTATAGAGCCGGCGTATCGCCTACTCCGCCTCTTTGGGCCAACTAAGAGGCCTAGCTTTACAGCCGTTCTTTACTCCCTTAAGGAGATTAGTAATAGGCTTCGCAATAGTAGAATACTTATAGATAAACCGGTAATAGAAGTTGGCAAAATCTAAGAAGATTTAGACATCCCTATAGGATCGAGGGCTCTCCTACTTAGTAATGGCTTCTACCTAACTAGGATCTATTGCTACGCCTTTGGGACTAATAATATATTTTAGGAACTTAACCTCTTGTACGCCAAACCTGCACTTCTTAAGGTTTATATATAGTTGATATTACCGTAACCTACGTAGTACTTTTAGTACGTAGCGCCAGTATTCCTCTGGATTTTTAAAGAAAATTAGAATATTATTAAGGTAGACTATATAGAAGACGTCTACTAGTCCTAATAAGGCCCGATTAATATAGCCCTAAAAGGTTACTGGTCCGTTAGTTAGCCTAAAAGGTAAAACTAAATACTTAAAGTGGCCGTAACGCGTGCGGAACGCTGTCTTTTACTTATCGCCCCGATGGATACGAAGGTGGTAGTACGTATTTATTAGGTCCAACTTAGTAAAGATCTTAAAACCTGTTAAGCGGTCTAAGGTCTTACTAATCAATAGTAGTGCGAGACGATTCTTAATTGTTACCTTATTAAGGCCTCTATAGTCTATATAAAGCTATAGCTTCCTATTTTTTTTAGGTATAAATAGGATAGGTACCCCTACGGGACTAGGAATAACAAGAGAATTATATAATTAAATAGTTAGGGGCTTAGTGGTTAATGTGCGCGCATATATACACGTAGTCTTTAATAGACTTTCGTAATTTAATTAATCTAATAGATTTTAGTTAAAGCGTTAAAATTTATTTATTAAGTATTTTACTAAGATATTCCTACTGTAATTAGGCTAGTCCCGTTATAGTACCCCCCCCTTTAGCTAAAGGTCTAAATAATTTAATTTTAGTTAAGACTTATAACTTATTGCGTGTTATATTTTCGTGTTAGGTAGCGGTATAGGGTTTTGCTAATTCTATTATTAAATGGACTAATTAGGATTTTCTATCCCTAGAATAGAAAATCGCTATTAGCTTAGTTAAGGCAGTAAGCAAAACTAATATCTTTACAGTAGGTCTTAGTAAGGCGGATCTAACCAATTAGGCAACTTTAACTAGTGGTTAAAGTTTTTTAATATCTTGTGTATTATATAATCGTATCATAAACGTTATAATATATTTTAAGTTTTTTTTAATTTTAAGCTTCCTATTATTGTGTTTCGTGTATTTATATTAGGTAGCAGTTATTTACCTTTATATTATGTTTATTTAGCTAGAGTAGGCCGCAAAGGATGGTCTTTATGGAATTCTTTTACTAGGGAGGGCGTATCGGTCTTAATCTAGTTATAGGTTTCCTAAGTTTATATTTTATATCCTTCCCACTTAATAAGATGTTTAAATTGTTTAAATTGTATTTTTTATTATATATTATTAATCGAGTTAATAAAGTAAGAACTATTACCGTTATTAACAATTATAGGAGGTAGTGGTGGTACTTCCCAAGTTATAGGTTTACCTTTTAAGGGTTATAGTAAGTTTACATAAAACGTCGGATGTATTTTTATTTTAGTTAGTAGTTTAAGCTTATAAGCGTATAGGCTTAATTTCTTTTTAATTTAATATAGGCCCGTAAACTTCTAGTCTAGTTTCTTTAAGGGTTATTAAGTCTTTAGGTTTTATATATTTAAGTAAACTATATTACCTTCCTTAAAGTCCTACGCCGGAGCTCGTCCTTTATTTATATGCTATTCCTATACCGTTTAAGCGTACGCTAATTTACTTTATAATAGTTCCGTTAACTACTTTATTTAATTAGCGAAGTTATACGTGTTAATTAGTTAAATCCTCTTAATTATAGGTCCTATTATATTAATTTTGGGTTATAATTCGAATCTAAGTTAAGGGTCTTATTTGTAGGTTGTATAGAACGGTATTATGCCTATTAATTCGTTTCTTGTATTATTTATAGTAAACTTAGCTAAAGGTAGCCACTTTTCCCAGTTGTCTTATAAGTAGGAGTAGTATATTTATAGGTATTGTTTTATAATCGCGTTTATAATTTTAGTCTAACCGTCTATTTCTAGATAAAATGTAGTTAAGAGTTATATTTATATACTTAATCGTTTATATAAGGCTTGCTAGAAGTCTAAAATAAACTAGCTTTTATAGTTAGATATTATTAAATTAGGAAGTCCGTATAGCTTAAAGACGTGCTTAATAAAATATTCGGCTACTAATATTATATTAATTAAGTCTATAGGAATTATATGTCGTATTTTTATAAGACGGTTAACTACTACTATAATATTTATAAACCTATTACTGTTAGGTAGATTAACTACAAAGTTAATTAAAATATCTTGCTATCTTTGCATTAAAATTAGTAACGGTTAAAGTACTCCTTACTTCTTTATATAAAAGGTCTTCCTATATATATATATTCTGTATACTTAAACGTATCTTCGTATATAGTTATATATTATAGGCTAGTAATATACTTATTAGATAATCTTATAGGTCTTTATATGGCTAGAATGCCCTACTATAGGGGAATTGTATATAAATTTGAGTATCTTAAATCGTAAGGGTTTGGAATTTGGGACTACTATCTTCTATTAATAGTATAACCAATTACTACGGATTTCGCATTTAGCGAGTGTAATATCCTTATATTACCGTTTCCCTATTTAAATCGCTTTTATTATATTTACTATCTAGAAGTCATTCTTATATTTATGCTCTATTAATTTATTAATTTCTATATTTGTTAGGTGACGAAGTCACCTCGCCTATATATATTGTTCCGTACAGCAGTGCCTAGCATTAAGCCAGTCACTCACTTACCTTTTAGGGTTTATACCGTGGCTAAGTAGTGCGGAGCTTATTACCTTATATAGTGACTGGCTTAATACCCGGGGCCTTGTAGGTACGAACCTCATTTAAACCCTAGGCTGACTCGGGGACAGCCTTACCGGTCGTCAGCTAAGTAGTAACCAGTTGCATCCTACGATTAAAGCGCAAGGCTTACCTCTTTAGGCGCCGCGCTGTAGCTGCTAGAGGTCCAGTATATTAAGCGCGATAACCCCTAGGCATGATAACGTATTAGTGACCGTAGCCTGGCCTAATCCTGCGCCCCTAAGCCTACGGGACGGGACGTTACGCCTAAGGATAGTCGCCATTGGAAGGGATCATTGTCAGGTAACGAAGTCACCTCGCCTATATATATTGTTCCGCACAGCAGTGCCTGGCATCAAGCCAGTCACTCGCTTACCTTTTGGGGTTTATGCCGTGGCTAAGTGGTGCGGAGCTTATCACCTCACATTTCTATATTCTACTTATTAATTTCTAATTTATTCCTATTAAGCTCCGCATTTAAAAACATAGGGCGTAGTTTCTTAAAGCGTTTAGGAGGTAGTAGAATTTATAATTAATTTATAATCCGTTCGTTAGAGGTGTTTATAGGTAAATTCTATAATTATTATATTAATAAGTTAGGCTTCTAATTAAGTTTACCAGGTTAGTACATAATCTTAAAGTTAAATTATAAAAGGTATTCGGCCTAATAAATTTGGCGCTATATTAATTGCTTTATAGTTATAAAGTACTATAGGTTTTTATAGTCCGTTAATACGCGTATTAGGAACAACAATCCTTTAAGTTTTAAACGCCATTGTTTAAAGCATCTAATAATTATAAATAGTTCCTTATTATATATCTTATAGTTTAATTTAGTAGGGGTAAGTTTCCGGGAGAGAAAGGCTACTAGGCGTAGCTCGCTGTTTTTATTATATTGCGATAACACTCCTCCTAGCGCATAATTAGACGAGTCTATTTTAATAATATATTTAAGGTTTAGATTAAAGTAGGTAAGAATTAGAGTAGTTATAAAATAATATTTTAGGTCATTAAAAGCTTATTTGCATTTAATAGTCTGTTTAAATCTTATATTTTTTCTTATTAAGTTTACTAATAGCTAAATAATTTTTAAGAAGTGATTAATAAATTAATAGTAGAAATTTACGAATCCTAAAAATCCTTAGATATTTTATATACTACTAGGACTTTCCTAGTTTACAATTGCAGCGATTTTCTTAAGGTCTATTTTAATTCCATTATGGAATATAATTAGGCCTAAGTATATAACTTTAGACGTATAGAACTTGTATTTCTTAATATTATATTATAAGCCTATATCTTATAGGTATTTAAGAACTATTTAGATATACTTCTAATGCTTAAAAAGTAAAAATAAATAGATTAAGATATTATTAATATACGCGGTAATAAATATATTAAGGAATTTGCGAAGCGTATTATTAATATATTACTAAAATGTACTAGGACCGTTCTTTATACTAAACGGCATTACTAAATATTTAAAAAGTCCCTATTATATACAGAAAGCCGTATACTTTTTATCTCCTTCATAAACACGGATTTAATTAAAGGCAGCGACTATATTAAGCTTTGTAAAGTATTATACTTTTACTAAATAGTTAAGCGTTTCTTAAAGTAGAGGAATTAGATATTAGTTTTAAATTATAATTGCATTTAGGGCTTAATAATTAATATAGAACCCTAAGCCTCCTTTAGGTTTCTTAACGAATAATATAGGTAAGGTAAATAGTAATTAACTAGGGCAAATAAATCCTTTCTCTAGGTGCTCTTTAAGGTATTATTATATTATAAGCAGCTCTTCTTATAATATACTGTATAGTATGCCGAATTTTAGCGTTATACTAGGTTTAAGTTCTATCTTAAAATTATACTTATTTTAATGTGGGGGTAGTTAATCTGCGAATTATTTCTTAAACGTATTAATTAGATTATAATATTTTTTAAGTATAAGAGGTCGGGGGTTAATATATTGCTTTAGTTCTAACGCCTTCTTAATATCTTCTAGTATTATAGTAAA
This sequence comes from Cenococcum geophilum 1.58, assembly GCF_001692895.1. NCBI lineage: Eukaryota > Fungi > Ascomycota > Dothideomycetes > Gloniales > Gloniaceae > Cenococcum > Cenococcum geophilum. The sequence continues at coordinate 2,506,987 of NW_027137562.1, read as the reverse complement.
GATCTTATAGTTTCGTTTTCTTACTAATAAATAAAAGGGTGCGGCTTGTACTATATAAATTTTAAGGGGTTTTAATATATTATCTTCGCATTCTTTACCGCAATTGGTAGTTATAACTTTATTATATTGGTTTAAGGTTTATAGTAAGGGTAATTTATATTATATTAAATTTAAATAGTTATATGCATGTTTATAGGGCAAGTAGTATTTTAAGTAATAACTTTAGTAGTAGGTTATATGGAATTTTAGTGTTTCTTTAACCTAGCTAATTAAAGGGTTATATTATTTTAGCTATCTATATCTAAGTATTACCTTATAATACTTTAAGGGTATTATAAATAGGGAAACGTATTTAAGGTATTTACCTATCTATATCTTTATAAGAGCGTAGTGCGTTAATTTGCTATATATTAAAGGCTTACTATTAAAGCCTTATAGGCCTTAGGGCTTATTAAGTTTTTTTAAAATTTAAGCATTAAGTTTTCGCGTAGTTTATATTAATAAAGCCTATGCTAGTAGCTCCGCTGTCTATAAAGATTTATATTTCCTTCTATTTTTTAAGTATTTAAATTTCGCTAAGTATATTAAGGGAGTTATATTATATATTAGCGCTAAAAGAGCCTAAATACTTATGCTCTTCTACTTTTTATCCTAAGGCGCGACTTAGCCCTAGAATAATTTATTTTCTAAGTTAACTAAAGGTAAGATACGTTATAGCAACTAAGTATAATTTATAGAATAAGTACAACTTAAGGACTAAAAAGAGCTACGGTGGACCTTTTTAAAAGGGTAAGTTTAATAATCCCTTTAAATATATCCCTTTTTTCTATATCTAAAACATTCTCTATTTACAGCTTATATTCTTTATTTGTTAGTTTTTAAGGGTGTATAGGATTAGGTGGTATTAAGATCTATAGGGTTATATATAGGGCTTTTGGGTCTTAGAGACGGATTACGCTTTAGGGTATATACTAGTTTTATAGAGTTTTAAATATAAGGTGTAGTTGGCTTTAGGGAACGAGTCTATTTGTTATATTAAAGGTCTTTATTAATTTGTTAATATATTATAGTAAATTTAGGTAAGTCCTTTAGTAGTTCTCTGCTTACTAACTATACTCTAATTTTATCCAAAATAGCTTAGCGGAGAGTAGTAACTCTAGCGGCTTTATTCTAATCTAGTTTACTAATAAGGCCTAAAAATTCCAAAAAGAAGCTAGTAAAGTCTCGGTTCCGTTATTATAGGTTTTTAAGTTTAGTAATAGCTATATGTTCGCGGCTAGCGTTATTATACATTTATTCTAGTAGAGAGATAAATTTTTTAAAATTAATAAAGGTGCCGTTATAAAAGAATGGATCTATAGTTTATATAGCGTCTTTACTTAAACGAGATATTTTATAGCTAATCTTACTAGTTTTGGTGGAGTATTAGTTATAGTTTATTAAAAGTTTAAAATGGAGCTTAGTTATAAAGGGATATAGGTTATTTTAATTTCTATTAAATATTAGAGGGTTAGGGAGCTTTTTAGGTTTTATAATAGGTACTAGGTTTATTACAGGTATGGGTTAAGCTACCGTTACTAGTTTAGGGTTTATATTTAATAGGTTGGGTTTATATATAGTTGTTTTAATTTTATTTATAGGTGTTACTATTAGGGTCTCTAACGCGAGTACTTTGGCGTTATAGAGTTCTTTATATATTACTTTAATTAATTACTAATGCTAAGCTTTTAGTATAGTTTATTACTAGGCCAAGGCATCTATAAAGGACTATTATATTATAGTTATTTATTCCCTAACTAGGGCTATAATAGTTAACGTGGCGGATTTAAGTTTATTTGCCATTTTAAGGGTATTAGTATTAACGTAACGTAATATAAGGGCGCGGAGAGACTTTAGGGAAGATTTAAAGGAATAATATAAATTCTATCTAAATCTAAGGGTATATAGCTCTCGCTAAGAACAAGATGTTATATAAAGAAGAGAAAGGAATAATAAGAGAATTATATAATTAAATAGTTAGGGGCTTAGTGGTCGATGCGTATATATATACGCATGCGGTCTTTAACGGACTTTGGTAATTTAATTAATTTGGCAGATTTTAGTCAAAGCGTCGGAATTCATCTATCGAGTATTTTACTAAGATATTCCTACTGTAACTGGGCTAGTCCCGTTACAATACTTTATAATTAATAAGGCTATTAGCCTATCCTTATAGTTATAACAGGTAGTTAATCTAGATATTTTAGTTATAATAATCTAGATATATAGGGGTCTAGTATAAATTATTAATGTATATAACCTTAGGGTTAAAGGTGTCCCATAAATAGAGAATATTATATTAATAATAAGCTTGCTTAAAACTAAAGGCATAGAGTTTATCCTATTAGGAGATATAAACCTCTATTACCCGCGGTAGGGGGGTATCTATATCGCTACTAAATAATAGGTAAAGTGCCTACTAAAAGCTATAGACACCTAGGGCCTTAAGCTAGCTACCCTCCCTAAAGTAATTATATAGTAATAAGGATCCGCTAAAAGTATAATTAACCTTATATTTATGGATAAAGGCCTATACTAAAGACTTAAAAGGTATAACCCTAAAGAAGAATAGGCACTTACTTTAGACTATATCCCTATCCAGATATAGCTAAATTTAGATATTAAGGCGTAACTAAATAGCAAAAGATATATAATAAGGATGCTTAAGGCAAATAGTTTCCTTAATATAGTTAAATAATAACTCTAAGACCTAAAGGAAATCTACCTAATACTAAACAAGCGGGGCTTATTAGCTACCCCTAAGGAAATTAACTAAAGACTAAAAAGGATTTAAGCAGCGATTAAAAATGGGCTAGAAGAGCACTGCCCAGTCTTAAGACTAGGCCCCTATATATAATACGCATAGTCCGTATAATACGCGGTTCTTATAGCTAGCTAATAATAAGTAAGAAGGAAATATATAAGTAGCTATAACCTTAAAAATAAGAGATAATATAAAGATATAAGAAACTAGTTAAAGAATACCCTAAAAAAAGAAGCAAGAAATAACTAGAGACGGTTTATAAATAAGTATACTTTTAACCTAAGCCTCCCCTATAATAAGGGCCTATAGGCTATAACAAAATAGGTAAAGAAAAAGGTAGGGTAATTAGTAGAAGACTTATACCTACCACCCCTATAAAGAGTAGGGGAATTATAGGCCACTAATAATAATAATAATAAGGTAAAGATCCTTATAGAAAGGTTTTCCCCCTAACTAGCTCTAGTAGACCTTAGTAATATTACGGGGGAAATACCAGTAACTTGCCTGCGGGTTAATAGCGATATAATAATAGAGGAAATAGCTAAAACTATTAGCTACCTTTTAAATAATATAATATTAGGACTAGATAGGATTCTAAATAAGGCCTTAAAGACCTATAAACTACTTATAGCACCCTAGCTTACAGATATAGCTAGAGTATACTTTACTATAGGCTACTACCTATAACTTGGAAGATCTATAATAACGGTTATCCTATAAAAAGAAGGTAAAGTAAATTACTTAATCCTAGGAAGCTACCGCCCTATTGCCCTAAAAAACACCATTAGTAAGATCTTAGAAAAGGTAATAGTGGACTATATAGTAGACACGGCTAAAGAACACGCCTTACTACTACAGAGCTAAATAGGGGTAAGAAAAAACCGCTTAACACTATTAGCACTTACGCTACTCGCTACTACTATTAAATCTGCATAGGTAATGCGAAGGGACTTTATAGTATTAATACTTAGCCTAGATATTAGTGGCGCCTATAATAATATACCCTATAAGCGTCTCCTATATATCTTTAAGGCAAAAGGCTTCCTAAAATGGATTATATAATTTATTTAACGGTTTATAAGTTAAAAAGAAATATTATTAGTCTTTAGCGGATACTAGAGCCCCCCTATTACAGTTATAACAGGAATACTATAAGGATTACCCCTCTCGCCTATACTCTTCCTTTTCTTTATAAGTAATCTACTTAACTCCTTTAAGAAAGGGGTAACCTAGGGAATAGGCTTTGTTAATAATATAAACCTAATTATATACGGGCTAACAGCCGTAAAAAATTGCAGAATACTAGAGAAAGTTTATAACACCTATATAGAATAGGCAAGATAATATAGGGTCTAATTTTTACTAGAGAAATACTAACTAATTTATTTTATAAGAAAACGTAACTAATTTATAGATCTTTAGTATATAATTTATATCTAAGGCTTTAGGGGTTAACTAGTTTAGGGCCTAAGGGTATTAGGATTATAGGTAAATAGCAAGCTTTAGTAAAGCGTATATACGGCGTAAGTAGCCTATAAGGGCTAAGTATAGTATATTATATTATCTAGGATTGTTAATTCTATATAGGGTCTATACTTTTAAAGGTTACGTATAACGGAACCTTATAGTAGGTATTATAATAGGCTCGTTAATAGGCTAGATATATAGGTAATGTAAATTAAAGTTAATAACGTAATAATAACTGGTGGAGTGGTTGCCTAATAGATTAACTCCAATTATATTTTAAGAATTACTATAAGGAAGGAACTATCTAGATAGGGATTAAGGGTCCTTAAATACACAACTATACTCCTATAAAATTCTTCTTGTATATAATATACGTGTATTTTATCTACTCTATTACGGATTATATAGATCCTATAGATCCTATAGATTACGTTACGTGACCTTAGTTATTATTCCTCGTTATATAGCTCTATTGGCTCTATCCTAAACTATACTTATATTAACCAACTAGCTTTTTTTTTAACTCTTCTCTAAGTAGTTATAATATAGTACTTAAAGCGTCCGTAACACTATCTCCCTCCTCTTTATCTTCGTCCTTAAAGATTCCTAATATCTCTAAGTTATTTACTAGAGGTATAATATCCGTCTAATTAATTTAGTTAATATTGTTACTTATTATACCTAAAGCAATTTCTTCTTCTTTAACTACCCGTCGTATTCGCACTGTTACTACAATATTATCTCTTAGTAAGATTATACCATCTCTATATTCTCGTTATTTAAAAGAGGGGTTAGTTTGTATTACGTTAGCAAACCTATCTTTATAATAACCGCCCTCTTACTTAAAGTATACTAAAGTAAATATTTATTTATCCTATAACATTTGCTTTACCTTTAATGCTAAATATACGTAATCTATTAATCTTAATAGTTGTCTAGTTCCCTAATTAATTTGTCTTAGAGTCTCGTATTTAATCTACTACTACGCGGCTAGATAATGAACTGTTTTAAGCCCTTACTAAGTTAAAACGTTCTTAGGATGCGGAATAGAAGGCCTTAAATGCTCGCATCGCGGCGTCTACTCGTTTGCTCTGTCTTAAAAATGTTTATAAGAAGGTCCGTTTTAAGGAGTAGAAACTTATAGAATAGGGTTTATAGGAACTTAGTAATAAAAGAACGGATTCTCTTCTAATAGAGAAGGAAATAGATCTAAGTAGCTTAGCAACTGCTCTTCTTAGGTCCCCCTTAGGTGACTTATTTTTTTTAGCAATCCTTCTTTATTAATACTACCTAACTTAATTTCTTCCGATACTCCTATACCTTTCCTATAGCATTTTTTAGATTCTTTAATAGCTCCTAGGTAGTCTTATTATAGCCTATCTACTTTACCTTGTACTATATTTTATTGTTAATGTCCTTATAACTAATAACCTTTAAAACTTACTATTTATCTTCTTTTTATCCTTTATACGTGTCTGTCTTGTAAACTAGTGGCTTAATATTCCTATATACTAGCTCTAGTATTGTAATATACTATATAGGGTAGATCTTTATCTTAGCTAGTAAGTTTAACTTAAACGTAACTAGTAAAATTCTTTATATAATTTCAAAAGGTCCTAGTCTAATATAGTTTAACTTCTTACTTAGTTATTAACTCTTAAAATTTTTATATAGTAGCCACACTTTATCTCCCCCCTTAAGATCTGGTCCCTTAGATCTCTTAGTATTATAGTACTTTTTTATTCTCTCTTATACCTTCTTTACTAATTCTATAAGGTCTATATAAAGATTTATTAATATTTTTATTCTTTCTTTAGCTGTGCTACTTGTTTTTTTTTGCTTACTATAGTAACAATAATATTCTTAGCTTATATCTATAATTTGCCTTAAATAGTAATATGCCTATCCCTTTTTATAGTATTGTATTATATATAAACTATATAACTAGTAATAATAATACCTAATTATTCTATATGTAATTAATATAGTGCCTTAAATACTGCTCTAATATTTAATTTAATCTTTCTGTTTAACCGTCTGTCTGCGGATAATATACGGTAAAAGTTACTACTCTAACTCCTTATTCCGCCAAGAATACCTTCTAAAATGCTACTATAAATCTTAGATCCCTATCTAATATAATCTTACTTAATGCTCTATATCTTATAAATACTTCCTTAATATAGATTCTAGCGATGTCTTTTGCTAATATTTCTTCTATATATGCTATAAAGTATCCCTACTTTATAAGCTTATCTACTATCACTAAGATCGCGTTATAATCTTATCCGGTAATAGGATCTCTTAATTTTAATAACTTAATAATAAAGTCCTATAATATAACCTCCTATAGTTTCTCTAGTATTTTAATAGGTTATAGCCCTCTATATAGCTTATGCCTCGTTAGTTTATTTCTCTAGCAATCTAAATATTCTTTTATAACTTTTCGCGCTAAGCCCTAAATTTTATTAATAATATACTCCTCCTAGAGTCTTAATACTAAGCCTATAGCTCTATTATATCCCTAAGTCATTCCTTTATAGAAATCTTCTACAAATTATTCTACTATGCTTCTTAGGATATACTTTACTTCTTAATTTTCGTACATATCCGTCTATAAATCTTTTAGCTATACTTTTAGAATTCTTTACGTCTAAAAGCTTTTTAATGACTTATAAATCCTTTCTAGTTTATTATCTTCCTAAGTTACTACACTCTTTAGGTAATTATACCTAATTAATCCGTTTATGTCTTTTCGCAGTAAAGTCCCTAATAGCTTTTTATTGTTTTATAGTTTAGCCTTTCTACTTAAAGCGTCTGCTTGCGTATTATCTATACCTTTAGTATATTAAATCTTAAAATAGTATTTCGCAAGTATCTCTGCCCATCTAACCTATCTTTAGTTAAGTTCCTTTTTATTATTAAAAATCCTATTAGGTTCTTATAATCCGTCTTAACTACAAATAGTTTTTCTATACCTTATAAGAATGCTCTCTATTTCTTTAATACTATAACTATATCTAATAACTCCTTATTATAGATGTCATAGTTTAACTCCGGTAGTATTGTCTTCTAACTATAGTATACTACTAGGTGCTATCTATCTTAATATTTTTATATAAAGCACGCCCCTAGTATATAGTCTAATACGTCTATCTCTATAACCATTTCTAATCCTAGTTAATAGATCTTAAGAACTAGCTCCTAGGTAAATAATTCTTTAACTTTCTTAAATAATTCTTACTGTTCCTCTCCCCATACCTATAGTTCTTCTTTCTTTATTAATCGCATAAATAGTTTAATGTCCTTTAACCATTATACTATAAACCTTTTATAGTAATTATAAAACCCTAGGAACAATCTTAACTATATAACATTCTTTAATTCTTACTAATTTACTATAGCCTCAATCTTCTTTAGATCTATACTAAGTTAGCCTAGTTTAATAATAAATTTAATAAAATTAGTCTTCCTAGTAAAGAACTCGTATTTCTTAATTACTACTAGCATCTATTCTTCTTATAGTCTCTTTAAGACCTATTTAACGTGTTCTCTATGCTCTTCCTTAGTTATTAAGTAGATAATAATATCGTTAAGATATACTATAATAAATTCATCTAAGTGTTCTCCTAATATATTGTTAATACGCTTCTAGAATATTACTAGTGCGTTTATAAGCCCGAATTGCATAACTAATAGTTTATATAGTCCTTCCTTTAACCTACAGGCTGCCTTCTATTCGTCGCCTTCCTTAATCCTAATCTAATAGTACGCCTATCTTAGATCTATCTTTATAAAGATTTATACATTACCTATCCTATCTTAGATTTTGCTAATTAAGGGTAAAGGATACCTATCCTTTCTAATAATGCTATTTAACTGTCTATAGTTAATGCATAGTCTTAATTTACCGTTTTTCTTTAGTATAAATAGTACTGGATAACCCGCTAATAACTACGATAGTCTAATATATCCCTTTTATAAGTTTTCCTAGATAAACTCTTTAAGTGCTCTACCTTCTTCTTCGGTAAGCTTATAGATTAAAAAGAATCTTAAACTTATTTCTAGTTCTAATTCTATCTTATAGTCCTATACTATATACTCTAACAGCTTTTTACTTTCCGGTAATTATAGTTTCTTACTATATTTATGGTATCTCTTTAGTATATAGCTTAGTCCTTTTTCTGTTTCTTTATAGGTTGCTCCTACTTAGTACCATACTAACTTAGCTTATTATTATATCTTACAGTGTTAAGTACCTCTAATATCGACTTAACCTATAATTTAATTAATCCTTAAATTATATTCCTATAACCAAGACATTTCTAGTACTGCCTTATTATTCCCTAATAGTAATATATTAAAAGACATCTTAATTTATCTCCCTTTAATAGTTAACTAAATAGGTCCTATTTTAAGATTAATAATGCCTCCTCTGTAGGCTATTAAATCTCCTAAAATTGTAACTAATAGGTAAGGGTGCTCCTTTTTCCTATATAGTAATCCCATTCTTTTAACTGCTGCTAGCGAGATATAGTTCCTTATTACTCTACTATCTATTAATACCTCAAACTATTAATCTTACCACTTAATTTATAAATTTAGGTATTGTCTTTAAATTCCTTTAAGGGTCTAAGGCTCTACTACTAGCTCCCTCTAGTCTTATAGGCCTCTACTTTTCCCGACTATTAGTTACTTAATCCTATCACACTTAGCTCGCTCTTTAGCTAATACTTAATTCGCTTTTTATCTTTAATATACTATAGATATATATTCTCTAGGCATTCCCACTACTATTATCTATCTAGGTATTCTTCCATAAGGAATCTTCCTAGTTAAAGTATTAAGTCCCCTTAGGCTTATACTTCTACTAAGTGCTAACTATATATATACTTAACGTTTCTATATTTCGCCTCGTCTAATAACTAATATATCCTCTTTAGGTACTTTCGGTTCTTATCTTTTAGTACTCTATATATATTATACGCATTATCTATATATGCGATCTATACCAACGTATAATATACTAGGTGTCTTAGGTTAACTCTTAGCTCGTCTTTATCCTTAAGTTTAAACCTTTCTCGTATTAATCTAAGCGTTGCGACTTCATTTACAGGTATTATAATTTGCCTCTCACTTCTCTAGTCCTCTAATTACTTCTCTAGATCCTTTAACGTTATAATTAAGGCTCCTTTAATATAACTTATAGCCTTTTCTATAATCAGGTGGTTTTAGACAACTTTTTTATCCAATTATATATAGAAATCTTCCTACTCGTCATTATGTCTTTGTCTATACCACTTTTAGTATAACCCCTTAAGTGTATACGGCTTATCTGTAAGGAAGTATCTTCTTATTACTACGTTATAATAGCCCTTTATGTGTCATTCTTTAAACCTAGTTAGAATCCCTAGATCCTCTTCTTATTCTAGTTTAATAAGCTACTTAGCTCTTAGTGTGCCTATCCTAGGCCTATTAGTAATTCTTTATACTAGTGCTCTGTCCCTTATACGTCCTAATATACTAAATCTCTTATCTAGTTTCTAATCTTGCTATAAGGTAATTCTTACTCTAAATTCCTCTATAGTTTCTTTTCTTTTGCGTTTTATAAGTAGATCCTTAAAGTCTTCCTACTTCTTAATCTTGGTATTAACTCTTTAATCCTTAGGTTAAACACTATATTTCCCTAATAAGTCCCCTAGGTCTATATATCTATCTCCTAGTCTAACTACTATTTATACTATAAATTCTCTAATCTATAAAGAAGCTCCTTGCCTCTTACTTATAGGTATCCTTATTCGTTCTTTAAATTCTTAGTCCCTTAGATTCTTTAATCCCAAACTCGCTTCTATTTTAAGCTTTGCTCCTACCTTAATCTAACTAGGCTTAGGTGTTCTCATCTTATCTTAAAAGTCTTAAATCTCACTCATCTTATCTTAAGAGTCTTATGCCTATAGGAAACTCTATCCCAAGCTTATTTATATATTTTTAAACTAAGCTACTACTCTACTCTATCGGTTTCTATCCGTTATAGGTCCTTAAGCTTACCTTATCTTATCTTAAGAATCTTAAGCCTTTAGCCTTTTACCTTTATTAAGTGCCAAAGTAGTTTACTATCCTACTTCTCTTACGTCTTATAAAGCGATAGATATCGTGTCTAGTAGGGTCTTAATCCCTACTAATATTCCCTGTTTTGTAGTAGAATTATCCTCTACCTCTTATATAACATCTCTAAGGTCTATATACTCCTAGTAACCCGCCCTTATCGCCTTATCGTTATAAAATATTTCGCCTACGTTAAAGTTATCGTCCTTAATATCCAATCTACGAACTAGTTTATTAGTTCCTTTGCATTCTACTAAATATAGCTCCTACGGCTAATAGCTTGCGCCGTACTTAGCGTCCTTATAAATTTAGTATATGTTATTATAACAAAACGCAAAACTTCTAATTAAACACTCTTTTATTTCTCGTAGTATACTATTATCCCTCTATATATATATGTCTTCTACTATTAGTCTGGTTCCCTTTATTATATAGTATCTTTAACTATTTTTATAATCCCTTATAAAGTAACCTTATTTCCTATAATTTATATAAGCTCTATCTTTAAACCATTAACTTTGTTATAGAGTTTGCCTAAACATCTTCTACTCCTTAGTCCTATAATTACTAGATCCTTAACCTCTAGATTTTTATAGTTTCTTACTCTATCTCTTATAGGCTTCTTTAGTACCACTTAGGTCCATTAGCTCTACGCTATACTATAGTTTCTAACTTAGCTTTAGTTATTGCGTATTCTACGCCTTATATAACTATAGAACTCTATCCTAGCCTCTCTTAGCCTATTCCCTTTAGTAGATCCAATTATTAATCTTAATCACTTAATCTATTAGTTCTTATAGGGTGTCCATATCTTCTATTAAGATAATTATATCCTAGACTTTAGCCTTAAGTCCTTACTTATACTATACTATAAGCGCCTTATTATTCTACTCTACTTATATTGCTAATATCTGGAACTATATTATATACTTAATTGCTAAGGTTTATTGCGTAATATCTTAAAGTTTTTTTTGCTATAGTTACTACCTCTAGGTCTCCAAATATTTATATAAGTTACTCCGTAAACCCTTCCTAACTTATAAATATAAACCGTACTTCTTAATTAGTGGTTGTTATTCTATTTACTTATATTTCTATAAGGTAAAGCTTAAACTACTTAAGTGCTCTTCCCGATAGGAATAGTCCTGCATATACTATTCAATCTATAGGTATTAACAGCTTAGCTCCTTCTTATATAACCTTAAAGTGCATTTATATAAAGAATCCTTTAAGTTTTAATCTCTCTCCTAAGTACCTTTTAATTAATAGTAACTTAATCTTTACTACTCCTATCCTGTTAATTCTATTTTCTAATATTGCATTATTTTCTATTAGCTAGTTAACTATCTCTTATAGTTATCTAACCATTATAGGTTGCTATAAGTTAGTGTCTACTATACTAGTATCGTTACCTAACCTTAAAGTAGTTGCCGCCATTAATAGCGTCGTAGCTAGTGCTTTTAGTGGCATATTATTTAACTTTCTATATTTAATACCGTAACTAGGTAGTAATTATATAACAGAACCTTATAGCAGGTATTATAATAGGCTTATTAATAGGCTAGGTATATAGGTAATACAAATTAAAGTTAATAACGTAATAATAATTAGTAGAGTAGTTGCCTAATAGATTAACTCTAATTATATTCTAAGAATTACTACAAGAAAGGAACTATCTAGGTAGGGACTAAGGGTCCTTAAATATATAACCGTACTCCTATAAAATCCTTCTTATATATAATATACGTATGCTCTATTTACTCTATTATAGATTATATAGATCCTACAGATTATATAGATTATATTACGTAACCTTAGTTACTATTCCTCATTACATAGCTCTATCGGCTCCATTTTAGACCGTGCTTATATTAACCAACTAGCTTCTTCCAACTCTTCTCTAAGTAGTCGTAATGTCGTACTTAAAGCGTCCGTAACATTACGCCTACTATATATAGCAGTTATCCGGCCAACTATAATATATAAGTCTAGTATTTAGGCCATTAGAGAATCTAAGAAAGGCCCCCTAAGTTACTCCTTAAACTACTCTAAAAGGTCTAAATAGCCTACCTTTAAAGTATAATAGGCGGATATAAGCAAACGGCTACAGCACTGCTTAAGAAGGAAGCTAATACTCCCCCCCTTAACTATATATTAAAGCCGCTGTAATATAAAGGCCGTAAAATAAACGCAACTCTAATATTATAAAGTATATTAAAAATACGCCTAAATAAACTATAGAGGGGCCTTTAGGCGCCCTATAGGAGAACAAACTAATAACCCTAAAGTAGGGAAGATATATTAGAGAAACAGGTAAAGAAAGTAGAAGAAGAATAGTGCTGCTTTAGGGCCCAGGCCTATATAGAGGAGGAAGGGAGACATATAAGAGGCTAGTAAAGATAATAGTAAGAGAAAAAAAGAAGCTAAAGTAAAGTATAAAAGAACGCTAGGAAACTATCTACTGTAATATAATATTAGTTAGACTAACGCTAAAGAGGTATATAGGAGTTAAAGGTATAGAGGCTAACTAAGGTAAGAGGAACCTAAGCTGTAGTATAGTTAACGCTATAGGGGGTAAATACTTTAGGGCTCCGAGAAGGCCTAATAAAGGCAGAAAATATAATAGGAATAATAGGACTAAAAGACTAGCTTTACTAGGTGGGTGTCCTAGTAGGTAGCCTAAGATGCGAATATAGCTGGCTAAAATAGACACCAAAATATATAATACTATTATGCCCCTTATACACTAACTAAGAAGTAATGCTCTTAGTAGCTAGTATAGAGAACTATAATATACTACTCTTAATATAAAAAGGCCTTAAGGTAGTTACCTAGTGGCTTATTAGCTAAAATGTACTAAACCAGTTCCGGGTTATAAAGGAAATAGTAATAAAGGGCGGGGGGCGAGTAACGGGCGCCCCTTAATAACTCTATAGTAATAGAGTAAAGTTTATAATACTAGCGCGTCCGTAGGCTTATTACGGCAGCAGTAGTTCCTAAAAAGGTTAAAAAGGTAGTAAAAGCACTATAGGTGACTTATAGGCGCCTTGTAGGCGCTTTATAGGCGAGTCCTAAAAGGCGGGGAGATAGATTACGGGGTTTTCTTAAATAGAGTTTTCTCCCTATATGTATATAAGGAGTAGTCCGCGTAGGCCCAATAGGGATCCAAATCGGACGTTAAGTAATGAATTATTAAGATATATAATATATATATTCTAGTTTAATTTAAAGTTTACCTAAACCCCTAGGACCTTAATAGTAGCTTCTAGTTTTACTTTATAGCCTTAGATATTTACTATTAAGGCTAAGTTACTATTTATTCTTCTTTTTCTTATAAAATTAATAAGTTAATATTTATCTAGTATAAATTTAGCGCTATATTTTTTTTAAATATAATATATCTATTATATACTTAGTTTAGCCTAGTATAATTTCTACTATTATATTTCCCTATATAATTAGGTTTATATTATTTATAAATTCTAAGGCTAATATATTTTAGTTATAGTTAAATATAAAGAATAGCTTAAATATAAAGAATAGGATTAAAATTAGTAATAGAGGTATTCCCTATAGGATATCTATAGGTATTAATATTAATTCGCTTTTATAGCCCTTAATTACTATTTTAAAAGTACGCCCTATTAGAAAGGCTTAGATAAATTTAATTATTTAGTTTAATAGGCCCTTATTTCTTAAATTTTATAAAAGCCTCTTATATAATATATTATTAAAGGCTTTACTTAGGTCTAGGTTTAGTATAAATATAATATATTTTAGGTAAGTTTACTATAAACTTAAATACTAAAGGTAATTAGAAAAAGGGCTAAAAGGGTTAATAATTTCTTTCTTATACCTATTTACGTTTACTATAATAGCTTATATACCTCTACTACCTCTTATATATATTTTATAACTATTTTTTTAAAAAGCTTTTTTTAAGGTATTTTTTAAAGTAATTAGTTAATAGCTTTCTAAAAGGGAGTAGCCTTTTCCTTTACTTTTAGTAAGACAACTATAGTTATTACTCTAAAGTAGTTAGGCAGTTTATCTACTTAAAGGTAGATAGTTATAATATTAATAAGTAATATTACTATTACTTCTAATATAGCTTTAATTACCTTATTTAGAATCCTATTTAGCCTTAACGCTTTATTAATAGGGAGCTTTTATATAATATTCTTTATTTCTTTTACTAACTTATTTCTAGAAATAGGGGGTAGGTTTAGCTATTAATACCCTATAAGTCTACTTAGCCTTTACTTAAGGAAAACTTCATTAGGATTTTTTTTGGGGCTCGTTATTGCGGTTTACGGCAAATTGCCGCAAACTGTATGGTTGCGGCAGATGGATATAGTTAATAGCAATTTGCGTAAAACGCACGTTTTATAATAAAATCGCAGCACCTAATAGTAAATTGCGGTAAAATGCTACCCCTATAAATAAATTGCAGTAAAACGCTACCCTATAAATAAATAGCGCGCAAACTATACAAATTGTAAAAACTATACAAATTATAAAAACTATACAAATTGTAACTATATAAATTATAATTATATTATATAATAACCAAATTATTATATATTCCCATAGATTTCTATAATATACAATTTATATTATAACTATATAAAATATAGAGCTATCTACTTTAGGTGTTAAGGGGGAAGCCTCTTATAGAGGCTCTAAATTATCTACCTATTTACCTGCCTGCCTGCCTGCCTACTTACCTGCCTACCTACCTGTCTACCTGCCTGCCTACTTACCTACCTACCTGTTTGTCTGTCTGTCCGTCTATCTATACCTACCCGTCTATGCCTACCTATCTGTGCCTACCTGTCTGTGCCTACCTGTTTATGTTACCTTGATTTAATTAATCGATCGAATCGTTTATCGTGTTCGCTGGCTGGTTGTTTAAATGGTTGTCGTGTAGCTCTGGCGACGGTCGTGTGGCGATAACGACGGTCGTCTGGCACTGACGGTCGTCTAGCTTTGGCGACGGTTATCTGGCTCCGGCGACGGTTGTCTAGCTCTAACGACGGTTGTCTAGCTCTGACGACGGTCGTCTAGCTCNGGCGACGGTCATCTAGCTCCGGCGACGGCCGTCTAGCTCTAACGACGGTCGTCTAGCTCTGGCGACGGTTATCTAGCTCCGGCGACGGTCGTCTACAGTGATGTGCACGACCAGCTTCCACCCCCCCCCGTTTAGCGAGTTGCAGATTCGGTACGGGTATCCAATTTCGCCTGATTGCCACCGACTGTACATAGTAATTGTAGCGAACGGCTGTGGCTACGCGCAAGGACCTTTTTGGTTGCCCTGGAGAATCGCTTTGGTTGACCTGGAGATTCGCGGTTGGCCAGGAATTGAAGACGTACGCTTCCTCTTCTCCCCCTTAACTATGCCTCCGTTATGGCTGCCAAAACGCGAATACAACGCTGTCTCTTCAATTGCCGATGAAATTTAGCAATACCGTACGGGTGGAAACCTTACGATATTTGACAAAGATCACGACACTGCGGAGGAAGGCCGGTCGCAAGTCTGCCAGAAGTAAAGTTCTTGCAGCCAAGCATACGGCAATCAGGCGAAATTGGATACCCGAACCGAATCTGCAACTCGCTAAACGGGGGGGGTGAAGCTGGTCGTGCACATCACTGTAGCTCTAACGACGGTTGTCTGGCTCTGACGGTCATCTGGCTCCGGCGACGGTCGTAGCTCTAACGACGGTCGTCTGGCTCTAACAACGGTCGTCTAGCTCTGGCGACGGTTATCTGGCTCCGGCGACAGTCGTCTGGCTCTAACGACGGTCGTCTAGCTCTAACAGTCGTCTAGCTCTGGCGACGGTCGTCTAGCTCCGGCAACGGTCGTCTGCTAGCTGTCATTCTAGTATCTTCCTAGGTAGGGAGGATATTGTCAGATAATCTATATTCTATGTGGCGTAGGACGTGCACAAGTCACGTGCACGGGGCACGTGCATTGTAAATATCTTCATCTAAGCCCAAGGGCCCTAGGTTAAGACACCATCAAGATCATCAATCAATCAACCCATTTCATCAATGAATAGCTCTATATGAACTATCTGACAGTTATGAGCCCGGTCCGCCGACACAAGAAGCTATTCAGCTATTACTTAATCATTTGAAGAAATTCTACCTCATCGTTAGACTCTGACACCTCATCGTCACAAGACGACCCTGATCGAAATCTTACCTCAATTGTCACAGGACGAGATTCCACGAGATTCCATGAGACTCCACCTCAATCGTCAAAGGACGATCCTGACGACAAGGACGATCCTGACGACGAATTCCATCTCAATTCCCATCTGCCTATCAGTCAAATGACTCCACCGACGTCAAGTTCGTCTACCACAATCATCCTCAATAAGCCAGAAGACTGGGAGCAATGGATCTAGCAACTATAAGCCCTCATGGACAAACGAATTTGGGCCCATGTTGACCCAGATAAGGAAGCACCTTAACGAGGTCTACTATAAGAACCACACTATCCAGAAGTCACAGATTTCAATGAGAATGCAACCTTATATGCACAGCTCTTGACGAATCAACAAAGGGCGTACAAGAACAGTAGACGATACTATAACCAGGACATAAAGTATTTCCTAAAACAAGAAGAGCACCTTTAAAAGATTCGCACCTAAATTACAACCACAGTATCAATTCAGAAGAAGCTACTGCTTAATCCTTCTCTCACAGTCAAGGAATAGATATCTCGGTTAAAGGAGAATACAGAACCTACCTCGTCGTTTATCAGGAAAAAGGTACAACACCAGTACACGGAAGCTCTTAAGGGGTTTAAACACTTATCAAAATTAAATTAGTGGTTAGATTAATGGGAATATGTAATAGTACTAGGAGAGAAGTACAAGATCCCTTAAATGTCTAATGGAATCTAGATACAAAAATTAGCAGAAGTCGTTTTAACCCTTTAGCGACGCCTACTATATAAAGTATACTACCGAGTTAAATAACCCTTAGAAGTTAAGATCTTCCAAATACCGCAGAGTAGTAAAGGAGCTGTAAGAAGGACTTAGAATACCCTTAAAGAAAGCTAATGCTACTATAAGAGGGAGTACTTTTAATATAGACTTCGTAGAGTAAGCTATAATAGATTACTCTGATACTACTAAAGGTCTAGGGAAAGGAACCTTAGTATGTACTAGACGCTTAAAGAGAGCCAGGTCACTAGTAGACGAGGAGACGTCCCGTAAGAAGCTACTACCTATATACTTAGCGTGTGAGAAACAAGGACATTTCCTATAGGACTATTAGTATTTATTTAAAGATAAGAGACCTAAAGGAGTCACAATTGGAGATGCTCGCATTAAAAGGGTGCTAAAGAAGGTAGAAAAGAATAAGGATCTCGCTAACTAAGTTATAAAGATTAGACTTAAAGAATAGGAAGATAAGGCTTAATAACAATAGGACGAGAGTTAGGAAGTTAAGATTAAGGGAGAAGCTAATGCGGTATTCCTAGAATTGTATTATATAGGTTAAATCTATCTACTAAAGCTATTGACTATTCTTAACTTAGGAACCACTCTCTATATCTTTAATAACCTCTCTCGTTTTTATAACTTTAGAAAAGCTTTAAGACTTAAATACGTTATCGCCGGCAGCTTAGAAGTGCCTATACTAGGCTATAGTAACGTCACTATCTAAGTTACAAAACTAGACAAGAGTAAGGGAATCCTATGTCTTAAGGATGTTGCCTTTTATATAGACTTTAATATAAATCTAATGTCGTTCCGTCTACTTTAAAAATAAGGGTACTACTAGGATAATAAAGGAGAAAACAATCTTCTAGTTTACAAGGATAACTTAGTCCTATATTAAATGGAAGAACATTATAGATAATAGACTATTAAATACGTCCGATAAGGAAGTCTATTAGCGTTTAATATAAGCCGACTGCTACGCTAAAGAAAGTGTAGAGTATTGTCAAGAGACGCTTGTCTAGATTTAAAAGGAGATATATATCTATAGTATCTGCGTCTAGGTTATCTAGAACCTATAAGCCTTTATTATTTAGGTCTTAACGCCTTAGGAGTTAAGCTTTAAGGCCTAAAGACGACGGAATATTAATATTGCAGTCTTGCTAAAATTAAGCGTTAGGTCTTACAAAGGTTCCTAAAATAGAAAATTAATAAACCCTATTTTAACCTCTATATTAACTAGACTAACCTTAAGAAAGCGCATACTAGATTTATACAAGTTATGCTTATCCACAACACTTTCTTAGAAAGATCCTTCCCGTATTTTATGATAACATATAGCGAGGAGAAGGAGACACTATAAGTACTTAAAGATTTTATCTAGTAGATTCGTCTAAGGTATAACCTTAAGGTTAATACTATTAGATTAGATAACGAGCTAGGGAGAAAAAGAACCCTTAAATAGCTATAAACTTAAGGGATTATATTTAAGCCTTCGGCGCTATATACCTAAGCTTAGAATAATACCGCTAAACGCTTAGGGGGTGCAATTATTAAGAGAGTATAAGTAATAAGAATTACTGTTAATCTACTACACGATCTCTAGAACGAGATAGTTAACTATATAGTCTACCTTTAAGATTAAACGCTACGGGAAAGCAACGGTTGGATATCGCTATATAAGAGGTTCTATACCTTTCTAGCTAATAAAAGATTAAAAAAGCCGCAACTAGCGCACCTAAAAGCCTATGGCTGTAGGGTATACGCGATAATATTAGACGCCTAGCTAAAGAAGAAAAGACTAAGTAAGCTAGATCCGCGAGCCCATATCAGCTATTTTATTGGCTATAACTCTACTAATATCTATAGGATCTGGATCCTATATAAGGGTATCGTTATCTCTACTAGGGACGTTATCTTTAATAAAAAGATATTCTTTGACGGCAAGCGAACGGATATCTTAAAGGACCTATACGCTGAATTAGATACGCTAATTAAGGAGATTTAACTCCCTAATAACCAGACTAAGAATAAGGTCCTTCTAGAAGATAATAAAAAAGTATTTAAACCGTTAATTTAAGAGGAAGACGACAACGTTAATAAGCTAGTTTAAACCTTTAATAAGTTAGTAGACCTTAAGCTTGTAAGAGCTCTTAAAGATATATATTAAACGCCACCTCTAATAGAAGAAGACGAAGAATCTCCATATACCTTTCACGTTAAGTATCCTACGAAGTTAGATATATAAGGTACTAATTAAGACGTCGCTCATTAAGTAGGAGATACGTTTAATACTTAGGGGGTATCTAACGACTTAGTTAAAGACTTGTTTAAGAAAGCCAGCAATAATAGGTTTAAAGACTTTATTACCAAAAGGATTACGTTAGCCTATTACGGCGCCTTTTTAGCAGGAAGGAAGTTTAACCTTAATAGTTAACTTAATAATAGTAGGCTAAAATCAGGTAGAATACGCGATATTAGATTATATAGGAAGAACCTACCTTTGTTACCCTAGTTAATCTAGGACCTTAATGCGTATCCTCTTTAAGATTAGTTCTAAGAGGCTTAACGAGCCTATCTCTAATCTTATTATTAAATGAGGTTGTTTTAAGAAATAGATAAGAAGTACGTAAAGGGATAGCAGGTCCTTAGCTTAATATAGGTATTCGTCTATAAGACGGACAAGCACAGATTTCTCCAGAAATGTAAGGCACGCTTAGTAGTTTATGGAAATTAATAGGCCCTAGGAGACCTACCTATAAGAGCCACTATATTAGCTAGTACGACCTTCTAAACCCTTATGGCAATTACTATAAAATTTAACTTAGAGACAATATAGATAGATATAATTAATGCGTTTATCTATTGCGATCTTAATAAGGTTGTCTATATAAAGCTACCGCCAGGGTTTAATAAAGGAAAGATAGATAAAGTATTGCGCTTAAGAAAAGCCCTATACAGACTATAACGATTACTACTATTATAGCAGAAGAATTTTATAAGCTTATTAAACGAATTAGGTTTTAAAGAAGTACCCTAAGAGTCGTGTGTTATACTAAAAGGTGAAATAGTTATCTTCTTCTATATTGATGATATTGTCTTCTACTACTAAAAGATAGATAAGAAGAAAGCTTAAGAAGCAATTAAGGAGCTAAGCAAGGAATACTAGATAAGTACCCTTAGCGAGCTAAAACGGTTCCTAGGAATCTATATACTATATAATTATAGCTAGAGGCTCCTATAGCTATCCTAGGAAGCCTATATTAAGAAGATAGCTAACTAGTATAAGATAGATCTTAAAGGGTGTCTTTTAAATACTCCTATTGTAACGGAACCTTATAGCAAGAACTACGGTAGGCTCATTATTAGGCTAGGTGTGTAGGAAATGCAAGTACAAAAGTCAACAACGTAATAACAACTGGTGGAGTGGTTGCCTAATAGATTAACTCTAATTGTATTCTAAGAATTACTATAAGGAAGGAACTATCTAGGTAGGGACTAAGGGTCCTTAAATACACAACCGTACTCCTATAAAATCCTTCTTATATGTAATATACGTCTTATATATAAGGTACGTAAGTTCCTTTTATTCCTCTTATTTAATATATAGCACATTATATAACCTTAGTTACTATTCCTCATCACATAGTTCTATCGGCTCTATCCTAGACCGTACCTAAATTAACCAACTAACTTCTTCCGTCTCTTCTCTAAGTAGTTATAACATCGTACTTAAAGCGTCCGTAACACCATCTCCCTCCTCTTTATCTTCGTCCTTAAAGATTTAAAATATCTCTAAGTTGTTTATTAGAGGTATAATATCCATCTAATTAATTTAGTTAATATTATTGCTTATTATACCTAAAGTAATTTCTTCTTTATACGCCCAACGTCGTGCTCGCACTATTGCTGCAATATTATTTTTTAGTAAGATCATGCCGTTTCCGTATTCTTGTTGTTTAAAAGAGGGGTTAGTTTATATTGCGTTAGCAAACCTATCTTCGCAACAACCGTTCTCTTACTTAGAGTGTACTAAAGTAAATGTTTATTCGTCCTATAACGTTCGCTCTACTTCTAATGCTAAATATACGTGACCTATTACTCTTAATAGTTGTCTAGTTCCCTAATTAATTTGTCTTAGGGTTTTATATTTAATCTACTACTATACGGCTAGATAGTAAACTATTATAAGCCCTTACTAAGTTAGAACGTTCCCGTAACGCGGAACAAAAGGCCCTAAATACTCAAATTACAGCGTCTACTTATTTACTTTATCTTAAGAAGGTTTATAAGAAGGTTTATTTTAAAGAGTAGAAACTTATAGAATAAGGTTTATAGGAACTAGGTAATAAAAAAACGGATTCTTTTCTAATAGAGAAGGAAACAGATCCAAGTAGTTCGGCAACTACTCTTCTTAGGTCCCCCTTAGGTAACTCATTCTTTAGTGATCCTTCTTTATTAATACTACCTAACCTAATCTCTTTTGATACTCCTGTACCTTTCTTATAGCGTTCTTTAAATTCTCTAGTAGCTCCTAGGTAGTCTTAGTATAGCCTATTCACTTAACCTTGTACTATGTTTCGTCGTTAATATCCTTATAATTAACAATCTTCGAAACTTACCATTCGTCTTCTTCTTATTCTCTATACATGTCTGCTTTATAGACCGGTGGCTTAACATTCCTATATACTAGCTCTAGCATTGCGATGTGCTATATAGGGTAAATCTTTATTTTGGCTAGTAGATTTAACTTAAATATAACTAGTGAAATCCTCTACGTAATTTTAAAAGGTCCTAGTTTAACATAGTCCAACTTCTTACTTAGTCGTCAACTCTTAAAATTTTTGTGTAGTAACTATACTTTATCTCCCTCCTTAAGATCTAGTCCCTTAGATCTCTTAGCATTATAGTACTTTTTTATTCTCTTTTACACTTTCTTTACTAATTCTATAAGGTCTATATAAAGATTCATTAACATCTTTATTCTTTCTTTGGCTATACTACTCATTTTCTTTACTTACCGTAGTAATAACAATGTTCTTAGCTTATATCCGTAATTTGCCTTAAATAGTAATATGCCTATTCCTTCTTAAGGTATTATATTATATACGAACTATATAACTGGTAATAGTAATACCTAATTATTCTGTGCATAATTAATATAATGCCTTAGATACTGCTCTAGCGTCTAATTTAATCTTTCCGTTTAACTATCTGTCTATAAATAATATGCGGTAGAAGTTACTACTTAAACTCCTTGTTCCGCTAAAAATACTTCCTAAAATACTGCTACAAATCTTAGATCTCTATCCGATATAATCTTACTTAGTACTCCATATCTTACAAATACTTCTTTAACGTAGATTCTAGCGACATCTTCTGCTGAGATTTCTTCTATATATACTATAAAGTATCCCCACTTTATAAGCTTATCTACTATTACTAAGATCACATCATGATCTTATCCGGTGATAGGGTCTTTTAATTTTGGTAACTTAATAATAAAGTCCTATAATATAACCTCCCATGGTCTCTTTAGTATTTTAACAGGTTGTAGCCCTTTATATGGCTTATACCTCGTCGGTTTATTTCTTTAGCAATCTAGATATTCCTTTATAACCCTTTTAGCTATCCTCCAGATTCTATTAATGATATACTCCTCCTAAAGTCTTAATACTAAGCCCGTAGCTCTATTGTGTCCTTAGGTTAGTCCCTTATAGAAGTCCTTTATAAACTACTCTGCTATACTTCTTGGGATATACTTTACTTCTCGATTTTCGTATATATCCGTCTATAGATCTTCTAGCTATGCTTCTAGAATTCTTTATACCCAAAAGCTTTCTAGTATCTTGTAGACTTTCTCTAGTTTATTATCTTCTTGAGTTGCTGTGATTTTTAGATAATTATACCTAATTAATTCGTCTATATCTTTTTGTAATAAAGCCCCTAATGGCTTTTCCTTATTTTATAGTTTAGCTTTACGACTTAGAGCATCTACCCTCGTATTGTCTATACCCTTAGTATGCTGAATTTTGAAATGGTATTCTGTAAGCATCTCTGCCCATCTAACCTATCTTTAGTTAAGTTCCTTTATTGTTAGGAATCCTGTTAGGTTCTTATAATCCGTTTTAACTATAAATAGTTTCTCTATACCTTATAAGAATGCTCTCTATTCCTTTAATACTGTAACTATACCTAATAACTCCTTATTGTAGATGTTATAGTTTAACTCCGGTAGTGTTATCTTCCAACTATAGTATGCCACTAGGTGCCATCTATCTTAATACCTTTATATAAAGTATGCCCCTAGTATATAGTCTAATATATCTATTTCTACAACCGTCTCTAGTCCTGGTTAATAGATCTTAAGAACTGGCTCCTAGGTAAACAACTCTTTAACTTTCTTAAAGAGTTCTCTTTACTCTTCTCCCTATACCTATAGTTCTTCTTTCTTTATTAACCGCGTAAATGGCTTAATATCCTTTAACCACTGCGCTATAAACCTTCTACAGTAATTATAAAACCCTAGGAACAATCTTAACTATATAACGTTCTCTAGTTCCTACCAATTCACTATAGCCTCAATCTTCTTTAGATCTATGCTAAGTTGGCCTAGTTTAATAATAAATTTAACGAAATTAGTCTTCCTAGTAAAAAACTCGCATTTCTTAATTACTACTAGCATCTGTTCTTCTTATAGTCTCTTTAAGACCCATTTAACATATTCCCCATATTCTTCCTTAGTTATTAAGTAGATAATAATATTATTAAAATATGCTATAACAAATTTATCTAAGTATTTTCCTAACATATTATTAATACGCTTTTAAAACGTTACTAGTACGTTTATAAGCCCGAATTGCATAACCAATAGTTTATATAGTCCTTCCTTTAACCTAAAGGCTGCCTTCCATTCGTCGCCTTCCTTAATCCTAATCTAATGGTACGCCTATCTTAAATCTATCTTTATAAAGATTTGCGCATTGCCTATCCTATCTTAGATTTCGCTAATTAAGGGTAAAGGATACCTATCCTTTCTGGTAATACTGTTTAACTATCTATAGTTAATACACAGCCTTAGTTTGCTATTTTTCTTTAGTACGAATAGTACTGGATAACCTGCTAATAACTACAATAGTCTAATATATCCCTTTTATAGATTTTCCTAGACAAACTCTTTTAACGCTCTACCCTCTTCTTTAGTAAGCTTATAAATTGGAAAGAACTTTAGACTTATTCCTAGTTCTAACTCTATCTTATAGTCCCACGCTATATACTCTAACAGCTTTTTACTTTCTAGTAACCATAGTTTCTTGCCGTACTTATAGTATCTCTTTAGTATATAACCTAGTCCTTTTTCTATTTCTTTATAGGTCGCTCCTACTTAGTACTATACTAACTTGGCTTGTTGTTATATCTTATAGTATTAAGTATCTCTAATATCGACCTAACCTATAATCCAATCAATCCTCGGATTATATTCCTATAACTAAGGCATACCTAATACTGCCTCATCCCGTCCCAATGGTAGGATATCAAAAAACATCTTAATTTATCTTTCTTTAATAGTTATCTAAATAGGTCCTGTTTTAAGATTAATGATCCCTCCTCTATAGGTTATTAGATCTCCTAAAATTATAACTAATAGGTAAGGTTGCTCCTTTTGTCTATAAGGTAGTCCTATTCTCTTAACTACTATTAGTAAGATGTAGTTTCGCGTTACTTTACTATCTATTAGCGCTTTAAACTACTGATCTTACCAATTAACTTATAAATTTAGGTATCGTCCTTAAATTCCTTTAAGGGTCTAAGGCTCTACTACTAGCTCCCTTTAGTCCCGTGGGCCTCTACTTTTCCTAACTATTAGCCGCTTAATCCTAGTGCACTTGGCTCACTCTTTAGCTAATACCTAGTTTACTTTTTATCTTTAATATGCCATAGACACGTATTTTCTAGGTATTCCCACCACTATTATTTATCTAAGCATTCTTCCGTAAGGAATTTTCCTAGTTAAAGTACTAAACTTCCTTCCTCTTAGACCTCTACTAGATGCCATCTATATATATATTTAGCATTCCTGTACTATTACTTATCCGTTATTTAGTATATCCTTATAGGGTATTTCCAATTCTTTTCCTTTGAATTCTTATACATTTCGCATATGTTATCTATACACGCAATCCATAATAACGTATAGTGTGCTAGGTGCTTTAGGTTAACTCTTAGCTCGTCTTCGTCCTTAAGTTTAAACCTTTATTATACTAATCTAAACGTTACAACTTTATTCATAGGTACTAAGATGCGTCTCTTACTTCTCTAGTCCTCTAAACGTTCCTCTAAATCCTTTAATATTATAATTAAGGCTCCTTTAATATGCGCTATGGCCTTCTCTATAATCAGGTAGTCCTAGATAACTTTTTTATCAAACTATATATAGAAATCTTCCCACTTATTATTGCGTCGTTGCCTATACTACTTTTAGTACAGCTGCTAGAGTGTATACGGTCTGTCCGTAAGGAAGTATCTTCTTATTACTACATCGTAACAGCCCTTTATGTGTCGTTCCTTAAACCTAGTTAAAATCCCTAAATCCTCTTCATCTTCTAGTTCGGTAAGCCACTTAGCTCTTAATATACCTACTTTCAGCCTATTAGTAATTCTTCGTACTAGTGCTCTGTCCTTTATATATCCTAATATGCTAGATCTTTTGTCTAGTTTCTATTCTTACTATATGATAATTCTTTACCTAAACTCTTCTATGGTTTCTTTTGGTTTGCGCCTTGCGCTCTAATCCTTAAAGTTGTCTTACTTCTTAATTCTGGTATTAACTTTTTAATCTTCAGTCTAAACACTTCGTTTAACTAGTAAATCTTCTAGGTTTATATATTCGTCTCCTAGTCTAATTACTGTTTATACTGTAGATTCTCTAATCTGTAAAGAAGCTCCTTGCCTCTTATCTGTGGGTGTCCTAATTTGTACTCCAAATTCTTAACCCCTTAGGTTCTTTAATCCCAAGCTCGCTTCTAACTTAAGCTTAGCTTCAGCCTTAGTCCAACTAGGCTTACTTAGTGTCCTCGTCTCGTCTTAAGAGTCTTAGATCTCACTTATCTCATCTTAAGAATCTTATACCTGTGGGAACTTCTGTCCCAAGCTTATTTATATATTTCTAAACTAAGCTACTACTCTGCTCCATCGGTTTCTATCCATTATAGGTTCTTAAGCTTGCCTTATCTCGTCTTAAGAATCTTAGTCATCTCTTATCTCGCTATAAGAATCTTAAGCCTTTGGCCTTTTGCCTTTATTAAGTGCCAAAATAGTTCACTATCCTACTTCTCTTGCGTCTTATAAAGCAATAGATATTATATCTAGTGGGGTTTCAATCCCTACTAATGTTCCCTATTCTGTAGTAGAATTATCCTTTGCCTCTAGTATAACATCTCTAAGGTCTACTTGCTCCTAGTAAGCGGCCCTTATTACCTTATTATCACGGAATGTTTTGCCTAGGTTAAATTTATCGTCCTTAATATCCGATCTGCGAACTAGTTTATTAGTTCCTTTATATCCTATAGGTGCTAGCTCTTATAGCTAATAGCTTGCGCTATACTTAGCGTCCTTATAAATTTGGTATACGTTATTATAACAAAACGCAAAACTTTTAATTAAACACTCTTTTGTTCTTTACAGCATATTATTATCCCTTTATATATATATATCATCTGCTAGTCTTATGCCTTTTACTATATAGTAACTCTACCTACT
The DNA here is from genome assembly GCF_001692895.1 of Cenococcum geophilum 1.58. Classification (NCBI taxonomy): domain Eukaryota; kingdom Fungi; phylum Ascomycota; class Dothideomycetes; order Gloniales; family Gloniaceae; genus Cenococcum; species Cenococcum geophilum. Next base: position 2,479,903 of record NW_027137562.1, on the reverse strand, counting down.
TCTATAGTCTCTAACGTAATAACCCTATTTTTTGTAATTTATGTAAGCTCCTTTTTTAAACCATTTCTCTTGCTATAGAGTCCGCCTAAATATCTTCTACTATTAAGATCCCTAATTCGGCCTCTGCTCCTTAGACCTTTAATTACTTAATCCTTGTCCTCTGGGTTTCTATAGTTTGCTCCATTTCTTATAGGCTTCTTTAATACTACTTAGGTCTATTAGCTCTGCGCCGTACTATAGTTTCTAACTTAGCTTTTATTATTGCGTACTCTGCGCCTTATATAACTATAGAACTCTATCCTAGCCTCTCTTAGCCTATTCCCTTTAGTAGATCTAATTATTAATCTTAATTACCTAATCTATTAGTTCCCTTAGGGTATCCGCATCTTCTATTAGGATAATTACGTCCTAGACTTTAGCCTTAAGTCCCTATTTATACTATGCCATAAGCGCCCTATTATTCCACTTTACTTATATTACTAGTGTCTAGAACTATATTATATACTTAATTACTAAAGTTTGTTACATGAGGTTCTGGAGTTTTCTTTCCGCTATAGTTATTTCTTCTAGGTCTCTAAATATCTGCGTTAGTTATTCTATAAATTCTTCCTAACTTAAGAACATAAATCGCACGTCTTAGTTAGTGGTCGTTATTCCGTTTGCCTGTATCTCCGTAAGGTAAGGTTTAAACCACTTAAGTACTTTTCCTAATAAGAATAGTCCTGTATAGGCTATCCGATCCACAGGTGTAGGTAACTTTACTCCCTCCTATAAGACCTTAAAGTACATCTGCGTAAGAAATCCTTTAAGCTTTAACCTCTCTCCTATAAATCTCTTAATTAATAGTAGCTTAATCTTTACTGCTCCTATCCCATTAAGTTTTTCTTCTAATACTATATTGTTAGCTATTAGCTAGTTAACTATTTTCTGTAGCTGTCTAACCGTTATAGGTTGCTATAAGTTAGTATCTGCCATACTAGTATTACCTCCTGTCCTTAAAGTAGTTGCTGCCGTTAATGGCGTTATAGTGGCTGCTTTTAGTGGTATATTGTTTAACTTCTTATATTAATACTATAACTAGGTAGTAATTGTATAACGGAACCTTATAGCAAGAACTATGGTGGGCTCGTTATTGGGCTAGGTGTGTAGGAAATGTAAGTATAAAAGTTAATAACGTAATAATAACTGGTGGAGTGGTTGCCTAACAGATTAACTCTAATTATATTCTGAGAATTACTATAAGGAAGGAACTATCTAGGTAGGGACTAAGGGTCCTTAAATACATAACCGTACTCCTATAAAATCCTTCTTATACGTAATGTACATCTTATACATAAGGTACGTAAGTTCCTCTCGTTTCTCTTGTTTAATACGTAGCACATTATATAACCTTAGTTACCATTCCTCGTCATATAGTTCTATCGGCTCCATCCTAAACCGTACCTAAATCAACCAACTAGCTTCTTCCGTCTCTTCTCTAAGTAGTTGTAACATTATACTTAAAGCGTCCGTAACACCTATGGTAGAATCGGAACTCCTTCCTACTAATTACTATATAATCTGTCTAACGCGTCCATCCCCTAATACAGACTTATTAGTCCGTCCTATATCCCTACTAGCTTCTATAATGCTATAATAGAGAAAACTAGGTTTAGTACTCTATATAGCTACTATAACGCGTCCGGATATTGCCTTTACAGTATTACGGTTAGTAAGGTTTAATTAGGACCTAAGCTAAGAGCACTATTAAGCGGTAGACAGAGTTATTTAGTACCTATATAGCACGAGGAGCAGAGTAATCTACTATAGAGGAGATAAGGAAGGAATGAACGGTAAAGGGAGAGATAAAGGAATATGTGACAAAGGACGAGACGATAGAAAAGACAGTAGAAGTGAAGCGCAATCATTTATCTGTGCCAGCGATGCATTATTCACAGACGACTCCGTCGATAAAAAGAGCTTGTAAGGATATATTATAAAGCTATTCGGGGGACTAATTGCCTAGAGAGTAAATAAGCAGGACATAGTGACGACGTTAAGCACAGAAGCTAAGTTGTTAGCCCTATTACAGATAGCAAAGGAAGCTATCTTTATTAGTAGGCTGTTTAAAGTAATGACGCTACACCTAAATAAGCCCTTAATTATTAACTGCGATAATACCTAGATACTCTAACTAATTAAAGAAGATACGGTAAAGCTAATTACGAAGCTCTAATACGTCGATATTTATTAACACTGGCTACGTCAGGAATACGCAAGGAGACGAGTACTATTTTAATAGATAGCAATAAAGGAGATGATCGCCGATGGACTTATAAAGGCCCTGCCCAAGTAAAGGTTTTAAAGCTTCGTTAATATAATCGGAATGGTAGATATTAAGGAGTAGCTAAATGAGGAGAAGCAACTGGAGGACCTAAGGGAGAAGATTAGGGCGAGACGGAAGGATTTAGATGAGATTATAGTTTAATTAACTTATTAACGGACATGAGAAGGTGGTTAGCTTTGACCTTAAAGAGCTTAAAGCTAAGGGGGTGTATTAGATAATCTATATTCTATATAGTATAGGATATGTATAAGTTACGTGCACGGGGCACGTGTATTGTAAATATCTTTATCTAAGCCCAAGGGCCCTAGGTTAAGACACTATCAAGATTATTAATTAATTAACCCATTTTATTAATAAATAGCTCTATATAAACTATTTAATAGATATAAGGAAAGGTAAAAAATAAGGTAGCTACCTAGGTGTATATAGGGGGTATACTTAGCAGAGGTATATATAGAGGCTATTGGGAATATAGTGGGGACTTAATAGTAGTGTTGCACGTATATATAAAGGCTTTATGTAGAGCTTTATATAGAGCCTCTATATATAGAGCTTCGTGCAGAGCCTTATATAAAGCTTTGTATAAAGCTTTATATAAAGCCTTATACAGAGCCTTTATATATAGAGCTTTATATAGAGCCTTGTATAGAGCCTTATATAGAGCCTTTATATATAGAGCTTTATATAGAGCCTTGTATAGAGCCTTATATAAAGCTTTATATAGAGCTTTATATAGAGCCTTATGTAAGCCTTTATATAGAGCCTTATATAGAGCCTTATATAAAGCTTCGTATAAAGCTTTATATAGAGCTTTATATAGAGCTTTATATAGAGCTTTATATAAAGCTTTATATAAAGCCTTTATATATAGAGCTTTACGTAAAGCCTTATATAGAGCCTTTATACGTAGAGCTTTATATAAAGCTTTATATAGAGCTTTATATAGAGCTTTATATAAAGCTTTGTATATAAATTTGTGTAGAACTTTATATAGAGCCTTATGCAAAGCCTCGTATAGAGCTTCGCGTAGAGCTTCGTATAGAGCTTTATATAGAGCCTTGTGCAGAGCCTCTATATTAGGAAATTTTTTTAAGTATATTATTATAAGCGAAAATCGGGGTCTGCAAAACCTGCGGAAGTCATAATTTTAGTAATTTGCAGTAATTTGCAGCAATTTGCTATAAATATATAGATAGGGTAGGCGCGTGTATAGGTAGCCTATATATTTGTAGTAAATTGCTATAAATTGCCGCAAATTGCTAAAATTGTAACTTACGCAGGTTTTGTAGACCCTGATTTTCGTTTATAATAACGCGCCTAAAAAAATCCTAACGTTCTTTATTAATATTTCTATTTTTTTCTTATTATTATTTATATACTTATTTAATTTTATTTAGTAAAGTATAAATAAATAAAAGTCCTCTAGCATCTCCTTAATAGCTTATTTACTCTACTTAATATATATTAAAGTCTCTAGTTATATAGTTTAGTAAGGTTTAAGGTAACTTTTTTTAAAAACTAGTATTAGCTATTTTTACCCTCTTTCTATATTATCTTTTTAAGCCTATTATACTATACTATTGCCTTACCCTCTTTATATCTATAAGTAGCTAAGCTACCTTTAATAGCTATTTTTAATAAGTGTATTTTCTAGGCTAGGCCTTTAGGTAGTATTTTTTTAAGTAGTTACCTATAATCCTTTAAATATTTTTTAGTGTTACCTAAAATATAACTATAAGCCTATTAGTAACTTCTTAAAAGTACTTTTTTTAGTTAAATTTTTTATTAGCGTATTATTAGCGGGTTTATTATACTAGTATAGCAATATTAAGCGTTATCCGTATAGATATATAGTCTATAGCTATTACTAATATATTTTTTTAGCCTATATAATACTCCTTAGTTTATAAGTATTTTTTATATAAATATAAAGTTAATTATACTCTCTTAGGTTCTCCTTTTTTCTAAATAGGTTTATTAATTAAGGTAGTTAAAATAAGGCTTTATATTTTTAGCTTATTAAATAAATAAGTTACCTATACTTTAACTATATTATATTATCCTCCCTATAATATATAGTATATATTAAAGTCCCTTAGGACTATTACTTTACCTTCTACTATATTAATAGCCTATTAAAGTAGTTCCTATATAATATTTTAGGGTCTCTTATATTATAGACATTAATTCTACTAATTTAGCCTTTATTAGTAGCTATTTATAGTTTAGCTATATTAGGGCTAATAGCATAGTAGCTCTATACTTATATATTAATACCTTAGCTTACTAAAAAGTATATATAGGTAGTTAGGTCTAATTTATATAGAAGGTAATATCCTTTAGTTTATATATTTATTTATTATATAATTTCTATAGGGTTATTATCTAGTATTTTTTTTAGATTTAGGCTATTAAATAGAGGATATATTACTCTATAGTTTAAGTATCCGTAGTTATATTATACTATTATTAGCCCTTTTATAGTATTAATTAGTCTAATAATTTATAGATATTTTTAATTTAATGCTATTATAACTAACTACTAGTACCCTATATATTACCCTATTTTAGCTATATATTAGTCTTTTCTTCTTATTTTATTACTTTACCTTTTATATATATATATATATACTGTCAGGAATAAGGTAAGTTGCTGTCGCATAAAGCATATTGCCGTCACGTGTCGACATGGCCCTAGCGTGGTAAGGAACCTTAAGTTCCTCACCCCTTTCCTTATTCCTATTAAAAAAGAATTAACTAACATTACTATAACCCTACTCGAGTAGTCGTTATTAGTGAGTCACTCTGTGTTTCCAACACTAATTAGTAGTTGAATACACAGTCAACTATAGAGTAGCTAGGTTTTTGAACAGAAGAGATAATCTTATATAGGGGTGCTATATGCACTTATATGGAATGGATCCCGGCGATACTATGCTACCTTAGATTTGCGGAAAACTAGTAATAGAAGTATTACTAAGTACTAGGAGATACCAAGTTGCGTTTATTATGCAGAATAACCACGTTTACAAAGATTTGGTTAAGTACTTTAGGTTAAAAGTGTTACTAAACCTATAGTCCCAAAATTAACGTCCGAAATGTATTAAACAACTATATATATAAAGATTTGGTTAAGTACTTTAGGTCAGAAGTGTTACTAAACCTATAGTCCTAAAGTCAACGTCTAAAACGCGTTAATAACATCTTAATTGCCTACCTTTTGACAGCAAACCTACGAGATTCTATAAAGCTAAAAACCCTACCTACCTTTAACGTATGATACCCCGTTAATTCTATACCTACTATAGCGTTAACCTACCTAAAGAAGTACGAGAAAAGCATTAACCTGGAGACGTGGGATATAGATATTGACCCTATAAACGCCGAGGAACAGGACCTAAACGGATTCTTAGTATACCGCATGGTACACTATATAAATAGCGAATATAACGATACCGAGCTATAGTGTTATATAAAGGAGGACTTTGTTAGATGGATAAAGGAAATATGGGCTCTTGTGAAGAAGGATATTGTATAAAACTTCCGTAACTTCCTTTGGGAGAATAGAGTATTTGTCCCTATGGATGGGGGTGCTATTAGAGATAATATCTAGGAGTAAGTCATTAACGTAAAAGAAGAGCACGAATGGACTCTATAAGAGGTTAAGCACCAACTACATACTAAAAGGAAGCTTAACTTATAATAGAATCTAAATAATACGCCAATAGAGACGCGCTCTAATTTTATTGCTCTAGGTATAAGTTCTTACGTTCCGTATCTATTGCTTTTACCTCTATCTCTAGCTCCCTAGGATCCACTAATTTAACTAGTAACGTTAACTACTACCCCTTAAGAGTAAGCGTAAGATCCCCTTGCTTCGCGATTTAATAACCTTTAAACTCTACTATAGGAAGATTAGGTACTACGCCGTGTTTTACTAAGCTTTATATCTCTACTATAGCCTACAAAGCAATCCCTACCTTAATCTCTAATATAATTTTAATGTGGTCTAATACTACTTAGAGGCACCTTAAAAATGCTTATAGAGCTTATAAAGCTCTATACGGACTAGGAGAAGAAGTTTAGCGGGAAACTGTATAACATCCTTAATTTAAAGCTGCGTATCTTCTACGACTGTTACTAGAAGGTTAGACTAGAACCTAACTAATATTATAACGCCTATTCTGTTATACTTAAGGGCCGCGCCAGTACCTTCTATTATAATTGTTTAGTAGGAAAAGGATATAATTTTAACTAAATAATATATGAGATAAGATGCTACTTTAAAACAGAAGAGAATAAGCAGCAATATATGTTGGAGTAGAGAGAGACTACCTTCCTAAGAATTATTGCTACGAACCCAGGTGTCTCTTGGCTTAATTATCTTTAAAAGCTTTTTAATTAACTTTAGATAATTTAGCATAGTTTATCTAAATTATATTAAGAGGACCTTAGCCTACGCGATTAAGTTATTAGCGCATATTAAGGTATTAAAGAATATAATCTTGCTCTCTTTAACCCTGCAAGTACTTATAAAGGAGTATATACTTAATTAAGATCCTCTATTAGCACTGCTCTACGCTCTTAAAAAGTACAGTAATTTAACGCCTAACTCTAACCTACCTTAATTAACCTGGCCGACTAATATAATTATAACTGGACTGATTAAATATATAGTGGACGTGGTAGGGGATACGGTAAAGGGTATAATTAACGTTAACTATAAGGTAATTATGGAGGTCCTTATAGAGGTTCACTTCGGAGCGATTATTAGAAGAAGTACTATATTTGTAAGAAGCTAAATTGCTAGTTAACTAGACACCCTCTTAATAGACGAAAGGAGGTATATAATAGGTTTCGCTAGAGTGCACAAAATATTGGAAACTAAGAGGTTACTATAGCCTACTTCTAAAACTTCCTGGTTTAATATAAAGGCGAAGAAGATCTTAAGGGTAAGGTTAATGAGGCCGAACAGCTCCTTATGGATATGGAAATTAAGAACTACTCTCCTAACTAATACTTTACTAAGTATGGTAAGGTAAATAGTATACAAACCATCGCTATCCTTAATAACTAATCTACGCTCCATTCTATTATAAAGTTAGATATCTTTAATAAGCTAAAGGAAAGTTCCGCGTTCTCCTTTAATAATAGATACTTGGCGAACGTCTTCTATGGCATTATACTAGATACTAGAGCCGCAGGAGTATCTATAGCAGGAGAGCCTTAAGTTCGAGCTCTTTAGCAGCTTAATAGCTCTGTTTAGATTAACTAATTAACAGCAGGCCAATATATAATTTGCTTTAGTAAGGGTACTACAATCTTTTTTAGCACAATTAAGGTCCAAACCCTATTAGGATATATTACTTTCCACATTATCCCCGCGAATACCCTATTCCTATTCTATATCTAAGATATAGATAAATTAGGTGTTAAGCTTAATAACCTTAAGAATATACTTATCTAGGGAGATAATCGGGTGCCTGTTATACGTAAGTGGGGTTACCCTTAGTTGCTCCTTTAACAGCTAGAAAGGAGCGTTGCTTAGAGCTACCTAACTAAGTCAGAGTTACGTTAACTATACCGTTGTTTTGGCTACCTATTTGTTTACCAATTGCTTAGGGTCCTTTAGCGAGTAGGTTATAAAGTTAAGATTAAGGTAATTAAACATCTTATAAAGTACTACTACTACTACTAAATAAACTAGAAGTCCCCTAGCTAATTTAAGTTTACTCTTAAAGACGACTATAACTTTAACTTCTGTATTATTATGGATGTTATATATTTTAGCGGCAAGCTAGTACTCTAAGTTATTAACTTCTTAACCTCCTTCTAAGCCGCACGCTTTTTAAAAGATATGTTAGCTAGGAACGCATAGGATACTCTTTAATTATGCTAGATTAATGTCTACCTAGGACCCCCTAATTAAATCGTTTANNANNNAGGAAAGAACTTCTTATCTATAGAGTTTTGACAATAGGCAAAGGCAATAATAATTAAGGTTAAGGAAGTCCCCGTTAAGGCATATAATAGTATTAGAAAAGTAGAATGATATTATACGCCATTATGCCGCGCATATAAGATTATTTTTTTAGAACTAAAGGGTGCTAGCAAAGAGCTTATCCTATAGATGGCTGTTAAGGCTGTTAATAATACTGCTGGCCTAGATGGGCTTATACCTACGTTGCTAGTCTTTAGCGCCTACCCTTAAATAACTAATAATTCTCCACTATCTCCCTCTATTGCGCAATAAGCTAAGGCTATTCGCAAGGCAATAAAGGAGGTGTGATGTCTCTACGCCACGCACTAGGTTAACGACGCATTAGGAATAAGAAATGGCCTAAATACCTTAACTACGCTTAATCTACCACTCCAATCGGAGGTACGTGTATGGCGTAAAAAGGGAGGATAGTTAGGCCCATATAAACTTATTATAATTAATGGTTAAACTTATACTCTTTAGATGCCCTATAGATCCACTTAATTCCGCTTAACCGTTGTTAAGCCCTACTATAGGGATAATAGCTCTAAGCCTTTATAGGATACCCTAGAGGATACCTTAAAGGAGAACCACAATTAACGTACTCTAGAAGGCGAAGGCGATTCTAATATAATTGTAGTAGACATACCGCAACTATAACGCGGTAGAGGTCGCCTAAAGGGATTATAAAATTGCTAACATCTTATCAATTTTAAAGAGCAATTTGTTACCACTATTAAGAATAGAGATAAACTATTAATGGCCTTTATAATAGCTAAAGAGAAGGCTAACTTTAAACTCGCAAAATAGCTCCGAAAGGAAGGCTGTATTATAACTTTAGGAGCTCCTTTCTAAGCATCTAATAAGCAGGAGATCAACGGTCTTATTATAAGAGGAGTCTTTAAATTTAAGAAATATAACCCTACTAAGTTTAATAGAGTCCGCATATTTAAGTTAAGAATGGTTAATAAAATTAAAGGCAAAGCTACCAATACCCCATTTAAGAAGTTAAGGCTAGTTATTTAAGGTTATAATAATAATAGTAAGGAAGTAATCCTTATATAATCCCCTACAATTTAACGAGCTAGTTAACGAGTTATTATTACGCTAGCTCCCTCCTTAATAAAAAATAGGATGGCGGTTTACCTATAAGATATTACTTAGGCCTACACCCAATCAGAGACGCGCCTTTAGCGCTTAATACTAGCATACCTTCTAGAGTAAATTCGCCACCAATATCCCAAGGATACGATCATGGTTATACTTAAGCCATTATATAGAATTGCAGAGGCAGGAACTTATTAGTGGGCTACCTACAGCAAGTACTATAAGGAGAAGCTTTTAATAACTACTTCTACATTTAATCCCTACTTCCTTATTATAACTACGGGAACTCTATTCGGAATCGTCGGCATATAAACGGACGATATAATCATTTTAGGAGACAACCAATTCTTAGCTCTTAAAGAAGATGAGCTAGTAAAGGCAAATCTTATAGTAAAGCTAAAGGAAAGACTTAACTTAGTAATACTATTACTCTTTAATGGATGTATCCTCTCCCTAAATAAGGGCTCCATTGCTCTATGCTAGAAGGGTTAAGGCAAGAAGATTAATGTTATTAACGTTAATTCTCTAAAGTAAGAATACGTAGAGTAACGCGCTTGCGGAGCTTATATAGCTTCTATCTATTAACCCAAGGCTTCCTTTAATCTCTCTATTGCCGCTTAATACCAGGAACTAACTAAGGATAATATTCTTACCCTAAATAAGCGTCTTTCCTAGTAAATGAACCATCTCGACAGAGGACTACTCTATATACCTATTAACCTTCCTACCGCCAAGCTCTTTGTATTTATTAATAGATCGTTTATAAATAATAAAGATTTTAGCTCCTAGCTAGGATATAAAATTATTATCGCGAACAAATCTACTGGAGAGAATAACTTTATAATCTACGGCAACCTTATCTATTAGAGCTTAACTAAGAGTAAGCGCGTTACTTAAAGCATTCTAGCGTTAGAGATATATAGAATAGTTAGTAGAGTTAATATAGCAATTGCAATTAGAACTACCCTTAAGATAATTACAAACCGGCTTAAACTTCCCGCTATCCCTATAATTGTATACACCAACTTATATTCCCTCTATAAGTGTTTAGTTAAGCTTAGTACTATAAAGGAGAAGCGTCTTATAATTAATATTATGGTACTTTAGCAGTCCTATAAGCGTTAAAAACTCTTTAAGATCTAATGGATTAATAGCTAAGATAACCTAGTAGATGTAATAACAAAGGCAAACCCAAATAAGGCACTAGAGACGTTTATTAATATAAATACTCTACGTATATAAGTTAAAGATTAGGTTAAGAGGGAAATTTAGAGAAGTTAAGATCTTATAGAACTTTAACCGCCGGTTAAAGTTGTCTAATTAGTTAGATCCTTGCCAAGAGCGCCGCGCCTAATTAATTTAGATAGTAGTGTGGACTTCTACTAACTAATTAGGATTTTCCATGCCCGGTATAGAAAATCGCCATTAGCTTACTTACTACTAGCGTCTTAGCGGCCTACCTGTCTTTACGTTATCCACCAAATTCTGCTAACTGCCGCATTGTTATATATCGTCTGGTTTTATTGCATATTGTCTGGTATTATTATATACTATCTGTTTGTATATATATATATAGCAACTATAAAAAGAAGAGTTGCTAGTGTCGGGAATGAGGCAAGTTGCCGTCGCATGAAGCATATTGCCGTCACGTGTCGACGTGGCCCTAGCGTGGTGAGGAACCTTAAGTTCCTTACCCCTTTCCTTATTCCTATCAAAAAAAGAATCAACCAATATCACTGTAACCCTACTCGAGTAGTCGTTATTAGTGAGTCACCCTATGTTTCTAACATATACTTTAGAGCTATATTTATAATTAAGCTACTTATTTAATTCTTATATACTATAAAGCTTATAGCTATTAAAATTAGAATTTTCTATTAAAATAGATCTCTAATAGCGTTAGTACTACCTTATAGGCTTTTTATACTCCGCTTTACTACTAGCTAAATAAAGGCTACCTCTATTAAAGTAGGTACCTTAGGTTTCTTTTACTATATAATTATATAGCTATTATTATTTACCTTATATATTTCCTTCTCCTTATATATATTTCCCTATAGCGTAACTATAACCTAGTATAATTAGGTAAGTCTTATTTTAATAAATTTTAAATATACTTAAAATATTTTATATATTATCTTTTTTATACTCTATATTCTTTATCTAATATATATTAGCGTACTATCTATACCTTTTCTATCTCTAGTATACGCTTTAAGTATATCCCTACTATTAGTATTTAAAGTATTATTAGACTTAAACTCTATAGTAGTATAGCTAGGCTTTATACTAAAGGCTATTTATAATTACTTCTTTATAGGCTACTACCGCCTATATCTCTTAGGTTAGTAAGCTAATTATTAAAATACTACGTGTTTTAACTATTTAAAACCTTAATAATTTCTTTATATATATTATATGTTCTTTATAAAGCTATATATCTCTAATTATAGTAATTTTTAAGGCTAGTTTCTTAGTACCCTTTATAATATTTTAAATAAGTTATATATTTATAATATCTTACCTACTTTCTACTTATATATTAAAGGGTACTTTAATTACTTTAATTAGGTAGTCCTAGTAGAGGATTTTATATTTAAGGATATCTTATTAAATAATAATTTAGCCCTTTACTTACTAATTAGGAAGTATAACCTCTATATTAATATTATATAGGACCCTTACTACTACTACCTTTAGTATATATACTTTAATTAATATAAAAATCTATTCTAGCTCCGCTTTTACTATCTTTAGTATTTAGATCCTAACTATAGTTTAAACTAGTACTATACTAGGTATATGCTAGGGGGCCACTAGTTAGGCGCTTACGGCAATATTAGCCTATAATAGCTTTATTATATATACTATTAGTATTTTCTATAATTTTATAACATCTTTAATATATCTAAATTTGCTATTTATTATATTTTAGTTCTTATTATACTTTATCTAAAGCACTTAGGTAATTTAGCTTACTTATTATACTATATATACTACTTCTATATATAATTATCTATCTTCTTTTTTCCTTAAATTTTTTAAATATCTTTTAGGCGGTTTACTAATTTCTACTATTTTTAGTTATTATTCTTTAGTTATTATAGTGTCGCATTTTTCTATATAATATCTACCCTTTAAGCCTACTATAATTCTCCTATATCGCGTAAGGTTTCTAATTATATTATATATATTAGTTTTAGGGTAGAATATACTATAGACTTAATTAGGAGTAGTTATTTCTTTATTAAATAATTAGTAGATATATTCTGCTATTATAACGGCTTTTAAAAAGTATTTTTTAAAAGGACGTTATATTATAAATATCTATATAATTGCCTATACAAATACCTATATAATTAATTAATTAAACACCTTTATAAATAACTCTATATAGGCTTTATAATTATTTATATAGGTATTTATATAGGCAATTATATAGATATTTATAATTAATTGCTAGTATAAATATGTATATGTATATACCTATATATCTATATAAGGCTCTATATAACGCTCTTATAAAGCTTTACATAACGCTCTTACGAAGCTCTATATAACGCTCTTATAAAGCTCTATACGACGCTCTTATAAAGCTCTATATAACGCTCTTACGAAGCTCTATATAACGCTCTTACGAAGCTCTATATAACGCTCTTACGAAGCTCTACATAACGCTCTTACGAAGCTCTACACAACGCTCTTATAAAGCTCTATACGACGCTCTTATAAAGCTCTATATAACGCTTTACATAAAGCTCTAAAAGCTCTATACGAAGCTTTATAAAGGCTTTATATAAAGCTTTATATAAAGCTTTACATAAAGCTATAGAGCCTCTACTAAAGCTCTATATAATACTCTATTAAAGCTCTATATAAGGCTTTACTTAAAGATTACCCCCTTTTGCGTAGCAAATCTATACCTACTAGCAGTCCTTAATTATTATTTAAAGCTAGCTTTTTAGTGTAGGTACTCTAGTTATAGTAAGAAAAGGGCGGTAGTAGTTATAGGAGGGATACGGCTGATATAACTTAAGGTTATCAGGCGCGATAATGAGATAATAAATTAGAATTAGGTAAATCGGGCAATATAGTCTTCTTCGCCAGGTTTAATTTGGTAATTTTAGCTATTAGGAATACTTAGGGAGCTATAGAAGTTAAGACAATTTGGCTTAAAGTAGGTGTATATAGGCCTAAATACCCCGCGCGGGACTAACAAAAATCCGAACCGTGTACCAGACCTTCTAACGAAGGTCTTGCCAAAAGCGGCTAGCGGCTTGGCAAGTAAGCCTTGGCAAGAAGGTCTGAACGAGACAAGTTTCAGCCAGGCAGGTATCACGAATGACATAAGCTAGCTGGTAGATAGAGACACAGAATTGAACGATTGATCTGTCTTATTCAAGGTGGCTCTAAGAGCCCTAATATACATAAGAGAATTGACCCCCTACAGGGGTCCCTAGAGAGTGATGATACACGTTGAAACTGAACTGACACCGATGTCGAACAGCACCCGTCGCACCTCTGTAGTAAGGCTACCTCCGTGGCCAACAACAAGTAACCCATCTGGGTGCCTAACCAGGTGTTCCCCATGTTCAAAGGAGATGGACCGGAATCTTACAATACAAATCTGAAGGAAAGAATCGTGAACTTTCGTGAACTTACATGTAGGCTACCAAATACACGGTCCGGGTCGTCCAACCTACCATCTTGACTGTTATTCCGCTCTTTGTAGACTTCTGCACAATAGACCTTGACCAGCTTCTTCTGTTAGCGAAATATCTATTGGAAGCCAGCCTACGCAGTCTTCGGCCGAAATATCTTCCGTGATGCCTCGTGGATGAGTTTGATATAATGGAGATGAAACAGCCTCACTGGGGACCGCAACCGCCACCTCATTCCGGGCTTAAAGCTATCCTGTATTCAGAATCTGCTGCGCTGAATCTGGCAGGACATCAAGCATAATCGGGACGTGGTAACTGGCATCAATCCGTCTAGTCAAATAAAATGCTGATAATGACTCGTTCAACCCAGCACGCAATTCGTCTTCAATATCAGAAAATTGTCGGCCTTTCATCTACAAGCGCCAGGAGATGTCATTTGTATCGAGAAGACTCGAAGAAAGCTAATCTAATGGGCTCTTTATACCCAGCAAGGTATACCTAATCACACTCACGCCAGTTCACATATCCGATGGGCGTCAAAATGTGCCTGCAGGTAATAATTTCTCGGTGAGATCGGGTTCCCAAATGTTATTTTCACCCGATATTATATCACGTGACTCGGTTGTCATCAACCTTTTATCTCAACCTCCTACTCAGATAGTTCAATCAACCACTTCTTACACTTAATATTCTGCAATCACGCTTGCCTTAACCTGCGCGTTCAATAGGTTATAAGCCCGGTCTACTTAACGCAATTTACGCCTTTTTATTATTAGTTTTTCAAGTTAAACACGCCCTCTAGCGTCCTTGTACCTTAAGACTTGAATTAGCATAAAAAACGCGTTTAAACCTTAACTCCTTTTAATGTACATTGCTTGCTCCTTAGCTTTTATAAGCTTAAGCCTCGTTCTTATGAGCTACCAGCCTTATAAGCAACTTACCTCATAAGCTACCTCACAAGCTGTCTGCCTTACAAGCTGCCTGCCTTACGAGCTATCCGCTTTACAAGTCTTTAAGCTATAGGGTATCCAATACACCCTAAAAAAGGCCTATCGATTGCAATAACTTAAAGGACACTTATTAGTGGTTAACCAACACCAAATTATAATGGCGCTGGGGCGCGTTACCTACTAAACTCTACCATATTCTGCGGACCCTAACTCATGCCAACTAATTAGGATTTTCCATCCCCGGGATAGAAAATTGCTATTGGCTTGCTTACTACTAGCGCCTTAGCAACCCCTTTATATTCGCGTTAACTTCCAACAGCCTTCTTCCTAGTAGTTAATTAGATAACGACTATATTAAGACGGATAAGCTATAACTATTAGAAAGTCTTTATCCTTAAAGAGGATTATTACCACTTTATCCTTATCTCTTAACCCATATACTAATTATCTCTTTTACTATATTAGAAACTCCTACCAACAAGAAACGTCTTGGCATTATCCTTAAAGGCCAAAATAACTACCTCTTATGGTCTACTAAAAAACGCTATAAGCTTTGTTTAAGAGCGCTCTAAAAGTATATTACCGGCGAAGCAACTACTCTAGCTAATAACGCCTCTTTAAAAGATAAAGAAAAGTATACTCTTAGGGAATCTTAAGCCTTTTAGTTAATATACAAATCGGTTAGCCTTAAACTCTAATTATATATTAAAAACCAAACGGCAAAGCATACCTGGGAAATACTTAAGGGACTATATATAAAAGTTGGCTAGGTCTCTTACCACCTTAGACTTAAGGCGCTTATTAACACGCATTTAGGCAACTCCCTTAAAGAATATTGCATTAAATATAAAGCTACTGCTAAACAGACAAAGTAACTTTTTAAGGAAATACCTTACTTAAATCTAACTTATACTAGGCCTATACAAAATAGGGTAACGGACACTTAGATAACTGGTATCTTTCTTTATAACTTAGGTAATTACTATTAGAACTTCCGCGACAGTAAAATTACGCCTAGTCGTAAAGAGGACACGCCTTCTGCTCTTAACAATCTTATTATAGAACTCCTTAGCCTTAAACTCTACAAGGAAGCTTATTAACTAGTTAATAATAAGCCGTCCGTAATATTACTGGGCGCTTAGCTACTCCTAAATCGATCTTACACGGCACCTGCCGCTACACCTAATAAAAAATGGTGCGATTTTTACAAGTTACCTAATTACTGGACTCGCAACTATAGGGCTATAAAGACATCTACTAGCAAACCTAAGAGTAAGAAAAGGCGCCTTGCCTAAAATGAAACTCCTCTACCTAACCAAAGCGACGATTAACTAATTAACTTCTTAAGTAACCACAAAAGGATCCTCGTGCTTTATAATACAGTAGATTCTTAACTAAATAGATAGTATTTTGACACCGGAGCAACATACTATACTTATAAGGATCGCAAGCTTTTTAAAAACTTTTGAGGATATAGGATTAAAGTCAACTCCGCCACCGGCATTACCTACGCTACTAGGTACGGCGACGTCGACGTTATTACATCTCTACTATAGGGCAATAACGTACTTAGACTCTGTAACGTGCTCTATATTCTAGACCTCTTTATTAACCTTATATCTAGCTCTACCTGCCAAAGAGATAGGATAACTATTAATACCGTAGACTACTTTCTATGTACTAGGGACAAAATAAAACTGGCGCACTTCTTTATATAGAGAGGACTTTACCGCCTTAATAAACCAAACGATCTATATACTACTCTCTTACTAATAGGCTTAGATCACAACTCTTGGCGGTGGTATGAGAGACTTAGCCACCTAAACTTTATAGATATAAGATATTTAGGACTTCCTACTAATCCATTTAACTATAAAACCTATACCGTCTTAAAAAGGCATAAATTATTTGATCACGGCCCTTAATAGCGTGCTATAGCTGTAGGCGAACTAGTTTATATTAATATTATCTATCTTACGCTAGTTAGTATTAAAGGCTTTAAGTACGCTATTACTTTTACTAACGACTATACTAGATAGATAGAGGTCCGTTTCCTTAGGTTAAAAGAGGCTTATAGCGTTTAAGACGTTATTAAAAACTATATTGCCTAGTCAGAAAAGCAACTTAGCCCTTTTAAAAGGGTTTGATCTAATAACGGCGAATTAGATAACTGGCTTATAAAGAACTGGTTTACCTCTTGCGGCATTAAGCTTAAATTCTCTTACGCCAACTCACCTAAATAGAATGGAGTTGTGGAGTGTAACTAGCGAACGCTTACTATAAAAGCTCGCTGCCTACGTATCTATGGTTATCTACTATAAAACCTCTGGCCTAAACTCATTCGAATAGCAGCCTATCTGCGTAACTAAAGTCCCTTAGCTCCGCTTTTACATCTTACACTATATAAGAAGCGCTACAGTTTAAAGCCTAGCCTTAACCACCTATGTACTATCGGCTTTATAGTTTACTGCTATAAGAAACCTATATAGTCTGACAAGCTAGGACTAAGAGCTAAGAAGTTCACTCTTATTAGTTTTAAAGGGAACTCCATCTACTAAGTATGGGACTCTTAGTCTTAGTAGGTATATAGAGTTAAGGATATTACTATCTTTAAGACTATTAAAGCTTAAGATATTCCGTTCTAAGGGGAGAACGAGTAGTAGGGGGAGTACGATACTAATCCGCAGGGGGAGAATTATTAGTTTGCGTCTTATCCTTATCCTATATTAATATCACCACTTCCTTAAGAACTATACGAAGAATCTACGTCACGGGATCTAGAACCTATAACTTGGAATCTAATTTCGGAACCACCTCTACGACAATCCGGCCGTGAAACTTACGCTAGTTAAGCTCTTTAAGAATCTATTAAAAGCGAAGCTCTCCTTAATAAAATCCTTTTAAACTACGTTGCTATTAACTTACTCAGCTCTACCGAGCACGATCACTTTAAAATCTATAAGGGTCATGCTTAGCAACCTAACCGAATTCTCCTTAATGCGTCGTCTATACACGATCCCCTTAAGCTAGCGACCTTAAGAAAAGCTCTTAGCGGCCCACACGTGAAATAGTGGCTAGAAGCTATGTAGGATAAACTTAAATCTCTCCTATAAAATAAAACCTGGCGCTCCATCCAACGCTTATTAGTAAACTCTTTATATAAAGTCCTTAAAGGCAAATAGGTATTTAAGATCAAGCGTAGGCTAAAAGGGGAAATACTTAGGTATAAAGCACGCTAGGTTGTTAAAGGCTATAAACAGCAGTATGGTATTAATTACGATTAAACCTTCGCCGCAGTAGTTAAGCTAATGGCCTTCCGCACGCTATTCGCCCTAGCTACTTATTATAATCTTAAAATTAATTAAATGGACGTTAAAACGGCATTTCTTAATGGTCAAATTATTAAGGACGTATATGTTAAACACCCTTACGGCTTTAGCAAATCCGAAGAGGTTTGCTGCCTCCTTAAAGGTCTCTACGGTCTTAAATAGTCACCTCGTATATAGTATAAAGTTATTTATAACTTCCTTATAAGCCTTGGCTTCTAGAAGCTTTAAGCCGACTATAGCGTTTTTATAACCAAGAACTCCCCTTTTACCTCTGCGAACGGCCTCATCGTATTAGTTTATGTAGACGATATCAAGATCATTGGCAGCAGAGCCGCCGTCAACTCTCTTAAACAGCAACTCTATAGCAAATTTGAGATAACAGATCTTGGCCCTATTAGCTACTACCTTAGTATAACCGTTACTTGTAATCGTAAGCTAAAGACTATTATAATCCAATAACGCAGCTACCTTAAGCGCGTGCTCCAGACCTTCTACTACTAAAATAACAAGCATAATAAACCCTTATTAAATCCGGTAAAGACTCCTATAGATAAAAAAGATTAATATCTTAAACCATTTAACGGCCAGGCCTTAAAGGACGACATTAAGACCTATTAATCGCAGGTTAGTTCCCTTATATACGCAATAATTGAGACCCGACTAGATCTTGCTTTCGCAGTTTTACAAGTTAGCCAGTTTAGCTATAATCCGAGACCTTAGCATTTTACTACAATTAAACGGATATTCTAATATATTGTAGGAACTCTAGACTACGGAATAAACTACGGTGGTAACTACTAAGATTTAACGCTCGTCGGCTACTTAGATGCAAGCTATGGCGATAATATTATAAATCGACGCTTATCCTCCGGATATATCTTTATGCTTAGCGGTGGACTAATTACCTAGAGCTCTAAGCGCCAGACGACTGTCGCCCTATTAACTACCGAATCTAAGTATATAGGCCTAACACAAGCAGCAAAGGAAGCCTTATGGCTAAAGTTACTGCTTACTGAGTTGCAATAGATTAACCAACCTTATGTAGACGTTAAGGTACGGAAAGATAACTTAGTAGTGGACTTAGTCCTTAACGCCACCAAATTTATTACGATTTACGGTGACAATAAGTCTTTAATAGCATTGGCTTAGAACCCTAAATTTTACTAGCGTACCAAGCACATTAATATCCAACACCACTTTATACGCGATGAAGTCACTACTAAACGTATTAAACTTACTTTTGTTAACACCAGGGACATGGTAGCTGACGCCCTTACTAAGCCCCTTGGTCTAATTAAGTTTAACCGATTTCTTACCTTAATAGGCCTTCGTTCTGCCAAAGGACAACGCAGAGGAAGCACTTTAGGGTGACGTTAGAATAAGAATGTGGCAGACGGAGCAGCTTAAGCATCTAGCCTTTGCGCCTTACCTACTGTAATTGGCCTCAGGGCTCTGCAACGGACAAGGAGAATTAGGTTAGGTAAGGGGTAATTCTAAAACTTATATTTACAGCTTCCAATTTCAATAAGTTCTACGTTTAAGATAGGCCGATGAATAGCTTAGCTTATACCAGCCTCACGAACTATCTCACAAGCTGCCTCATAAGATGTCTGACTCACGAGCTACATTATAAGCTTCCAGCCTCACTAATCGCCTTACCCACTGCGACTAGCTTCTACGCTTCGTAACGGACGAGGGGACTATGTTATAATTATACTAGGTATATAGGGAGTTTTAATGGGCAATATGGTAGATGCAATACCGTTTAAGGGGGAGTGTTATTTTCACCCGATATTATATCACGTGACTCGGTTGTTGTTAACCTTTTATCTTAACCTCCTACTCAGATAGTTCAATCAACCACTTCTTACACTTGATATTCTGCAATCACGCTTGCCTTGACCTGCGCGTTCAACACCAAAGTATTTAGCCGTACTTGCAGTCTTGAGAATACCCAATAGCGACTACGAAAGCACAGCTAGCAAGGACTGCTGCACGGTGCCAATACTCTTAGTTGCGTTCCGCAACAATGAAATGCTCTTTATTGGGCAAAGCATGGCCAGGTGTGGCTTAGCCCACTTAAAAGCTCCGAAAAGAACGCTAAGGCGTGCCCTGCGTCACAGACACAACGTCCTCCTTCCTTCAGTCATCACAACAACTCCTAACAACCAATAAAGAAATTCAATTTGAATCACCGTATTCGTCGCTGCATACGGTGCGCTTTCTTTCCTGCGTTTCCTTGTGAAGCTTCCGCCCCTAAACGTTTGTGCTCACTGGAAGATATTACCCCACGCGACGTCACTCTCGCATAGCTCCAATTTAAAGCGTTCAAGACGACCCTCAACAATAATACCATCTAACATATCTCATCATGTCGACCCCCACCTTGATCAATCTTCCTCCTCCTCCATCAGACCCAGTCACTCCTTCTGACATGCCGTGAGTCTCTGGACGCCTGAAAACACCTTTGAGGAGCGATCACATGGATACTAATAGAAGCGTTTACTTTAGGGGCACGCCCAATTCCACTACTACCTCCATGTCAGAACTCTCCACTGTAGCCATTAAAGACGGCCATCGTGGCCACTTCACGCATCATCACCATCCCCAGGACGCTGAACGCGCTGATCGCATCTCTCGCCTTGCCGGTCTAGAGCGCGTCGCAACGGCCCGCCAACCAAACCTTGGAAACTTGACGCCAGGCGCCGCTGGGTCGAGTGGCCCACCCCCGGGCTACTTTGATGCGAACAATAACCCTCAAATCTTCCGCGAGCGCAGCACTGTGGGTAGCGCTAGCGCAACGGGCAGTGTTGGAGGTCGCACCACTTGGGCTAGTGGAAGCGACATTTATGACCCAGACAAGATGAGCGAGGACCAAGACAATGAGACATCAAGCATGGGCGGCTTTAGCGATGAGGCAGCTAGTTTAGTAGGATTCGGCGAAGGAGCGAGAACCCCCGCTCGACAGCAAAGCAGCATTGGCAGCCCTGTCATTAGTAAAACTAGTGCAGTGCCGCAGTATCTACGTGACCAAGCTCAAGTGAGTCCGATGGCTGGTGCTGGCGGTGCCGCGGCTACTCAGACTATCCCAAGCACCGAAGCGCAAAAGTACGATGCCCGCATGATTGACGGTATGACCTACGATCCCAACGTTGTAGATACAGCAAATCGCACCCCACCACCCACCGTCCCGGAAGGCATTGTTCCTGGACGTAGCCCCACAGGCGCTGAGACTGCGCAAAGAATCATGAGTGATAGGATTGGCGACTCCAATAGTACGGGCCAGGAACCATTAGGACTGGATGAGAGAGACGGCGGCAAGGGATTGGGAAAGTTTTACTTTGAAGGAAAGCAATAGTCTGTTTCCTCACTAGTGGTTTCTTGGGCGTTTGACAAGGCTTGTTCACAAAGATCGACAACAAAGAGCTTGTATGATTTCTTTCCTTAGTGGTTAGGATGCTCTTACGAATGTTATATATCATGAGGTAAAGAGATACGGATTACGAATGACCAAAAAGATATATTTTTACACCTAAACCCTTCCGTGAAGGGCGGGATTTTAGCCTCGTTAAAATTTTAACTTAGGTGTTTGATTTTAGGATGAGCTATCATTCCACCCCAAATTTTCGGTAGTCTATTAGATTTGATACTTCTTCTCGCAAAGCATCAGAATACGTAGCTGGAATCAAAGCAGGTGGTTAATGAGATAATTTGGCTTAGTGTGCATCGCATTCTATTTACATGTTACTACTGTACAGTGCGATGTAACTAGCTGCTCCGCATGCAATACAACTCGACTTCGTCCATTGTCGGCCAACCACGCCACTCAGGCACATTTTCAATTCGCTCCTTTACAAGCAGAACGAGCTCTACAGGCGCGCCGCTCTGTTCCTCTGAGGAAGACTCCCAGATTCGTTCAAGAAAAACTCGTAGTGCGACTAGCGTGCGGCGCAATGCGGCTGGGCCCCCTTTTTGCTCCTCAGCTCGTTCTGTAAGCTCAGAATGGAACTCTGCCATCCATGACGAAAGCGAGTATAAGCCCTCATAATCGCGCAAGAGGCCTAGAGCGCGGACGTAGGAGTGCAAAACAGTTGGCTTTGGAGTGGTGAACAAACGGGGAGCCGATAGCCAATCATGAGACGCTTCTGAAGCATTCGAATTACCAACCAGGTTATGAAACAATTTCCGAATGTACAGCGGGCTGCTAGAAAGCAGATCGCGTGCATCGGTACCACCGTCAGCTTTGTTCAAGCAAGAAAAGGTCGCACGCTGCAGGGCTATGCATAGAAGCTGGAATTGTTCGGCATCCGGCTCGAGATCAATCTCCTCCATGCTCATAATCAAATTACGCATCATTTGGTAGGCGTAGAGATGGGTGGTAATTGGCAATGGCTTTGGAGAGAATCTAGGCAACCCTGAGCGTGGTACGATAGCTTGCATCAGTGTTGTCCAAGCCGGCCTGTATCGAAGTTTACACTGAACTAAAAGGGAATAAGCATAGTTCAGGGGGAAGTGATGACCCATTTTCAGCTTGTATCTGCCCTGGGAAAAATGTGGGAACCGCATGATTGTCGTTGGCGATGTTTGAGGGACAAAGTCGCACCGGAAGAGAAACTTCAGAAAGGATACAAATAAGTAATCGGGGACATTCCGAATATCTTCAAATCCTACAGCCGATGCGCTGAGAAGACGCCTGATTCCGCCGCCATGGGCATCGCCAGCAGAGTTTAAAATTTGGATTCCGAGAGTAACAGTTGGAGAACTCTTGACGAGGAAGGCTAAGCATCTTCCAGACGGCCTAACACCATTTCGCGTCATCCTTTGTACTAATTCTTGAAATGTCGGCACCGGTTCAGACACATATGTGGTCTCCTGTGGCGAGACAGGCTCGGAGAAAACTTCTTTACCGTCACCTGGTAGGACTTCTTCGCTTTCTGAATCTGGCACTTGTAAATCATGTACTAGTTTCTCATACATGGCCAAGTAGACATTTTGATGTGCAAGGGCGCCAGAATTTTCGTACGCAAGAAAGCATGCCCAGGCCTCCCGCTGTGTCCGCGTTGCCCTCACCCTTGCAGCCCATTGTTGTACTTGGAGTTGACGTAGAACACGTTGTGATCCCATTCCCACAAGAGGCAACATCGGGACATTGGCCAAATCAGTTCTAGTTTGAATGGTAGGGCTTCCATCAGTGTCCCATCCACTATAAATTTTAGCGATTTTCTCCCACGGACCATGCTCGTAGCCTGCCTGATGCATCTGGCTCATAATACGCGAAGCCCTTGAGAAACCGAACTCAACCCCTTTCTCCTCGTCCATTGCGGTTCTATTCTCTTTCCAAGGAGGCCATGATCTTGCTTTCAAGCGTGCCCACTCTTGCTCTTGCGCTGTCTTTTTGCGAGCAAGTTGAACCCGCGCGACGGCTCGATACCCTTCTTGAGTGATGATAAGCGGAGGAACGTTACTAGCCATACTTCTGAGGACATCAAACTGCGCCTTTTCTTGAAATGGAATAGACAATTTTGGACATAAACTGGTAGGCCTCGACAAAAGTGCTAGAAAACGGTTACAGAGAAAATTTTTGCGAGAAGCCTGCGCCTCATTTATAAATTCTCCAACCCTATCCCTCGAGGCTCTCCGCAGCTGAGTGGTGAAAATCTCTGCAATGGCTGGGATTGCTTCAGGCCAGGCTCTACGAGCATGACGGAGCAGCCGAATGACAATAATGATAAATGGATCTAAATCTAGTCGCTTCTGCTTGTTATCTGTTCTATTATCATGCGATCGCCAGTTTTGCAACCGCTCCACCGAAGGAGCTAGTTGTGGTGAGGAAGCTTTAGATCTGTTCGAGGGTTTGCCCAGCACACGTTGTCGCACGTGTGTCAAAAGGATTCGGAGTGCTACAACCTTCAAATGCTTCCGACGGAGAAAGAACAGAAGTACAAAAAGTGGAGGTGTGTCATTTTGGAATATAAAGATTTCCGCTGCTGCCTCTGAGTTTTGCAGAGTAAGGGTTGACGCCCATTTGCCAACATCTCTAGTATGGTATCCTTTCGTCCTAAGCAGACCAATTTCTCTTTCGGAGAACGTATAAGACAAGCTGCCCGATGAGGCTCTCGTGCTGTTTTGGTCGAGAATAAAGCGAGCCAAGATAGATTGAAGCGAAATAACAGTGTTTCTACGATCAGACACGTTTGATTTGACCTGCTCCAGTTTTCGATACGCCTGGATCTGCTCGGAGTCTAGAGTTCGGGGGTTGACGTACGACAAATTCAGTTTTCGAAGTTCGGATCTAGGCGCGCTATAATAGTCGGGTCGAACTTCAGACACTGCCCTGAGGAGGACTTCTGATGGGCTTGGCTTCCTCGCCTTTTCCTTCGCTCTGAAATCATAAAGTATTCGATTATTATGGCTGTTGTTCGAAGTCGTACCAGCAGCAATTCCGGTAAGGCGAGATGGCGCAGTTGAATTTGCCACATGTCTGTTGCCCAAATTCGGAAAGAGCGTTTGTGTAGGCCATATTCTGTTGCTAGGACGAAGAGAAGGTATTAAATGCTGCGTGACTGTGAGAAAGCCATATCATTTGAGAAACGCGTGAATTCCCCAAACTCACCACCCAAGTAACTTGGCCACGAAGAGATTTAGACGACCAGGGTAAGAGATGATGACTCGTTCTACCTGGCGCTACCAGGAGAGAGGACAATGGCATTCATTGAAGATGCGAGGGAGGTAACTGCGGTGGACGTAATATTCGCCGCGGTTATTTGGGAAATCTGAATAGAAGGCAGATAATACGCTTAGTCACAGATTATGTGATGCTTTATGGAAAGAAATCAACCCACACGCAACAGCAGTATATCGCCATCTGAAAACCTACTCTTCAAGAGATATTCTATCTTCACGGACAAGGTGGCTGCTTTGCCAGAGCATCGTGATTGCTGCGCATTCGCCCGCATACCTTGCGTTGGGGACAGCCCAGCTCCCTCCGTGCTTCCGCGTTCCTCTGCGTTTGTCTCGCGAACCCGACCACCCCCCCCCCAAAACCACTTTCGACAATCTAGCTCCGTCCGTCAATACATCGACGCCGATTACTCTCACTTCATTCACGTCGTGGAACCTCGACTGCGCGACTCGACCTCCTCTCTGCCTAGGAGCTCACTCAGCCAGCTTTTGCGCCGAGAAGCGGACGTGACCCAGTGAAGGGTTAAGGATTTGGAGACCGAGACTTGTCGCCCAGAGCGCGTTGCACATCTGTTGCATCGCCAGAAAACGACAACAATAAGAGTCCCTCATCAACATGGCAACAGCCAACGGGACCTTGACCCCACCATCACTCAACTCCTCCACATCATCCACGTCCATCACAAAGCGGAAGCGGTCCCACAGCAGCACCGAGCTCCAGGCCAACGGCGCAACCTCTGAGCCAGCAGACGAGCCTGCAAAGAGTCCGGACAAAGATTTACAACATCTACTGGAAGACATATTAGCAGTTTTGAGGAGGTTTGTGATGTCTTCACCAATCCTTAGCCCTACAATCACCCCCAGTCAACCGATCACCAATCTGAACATTAATACAGATACTAATATTAACTACTCCGTAGCCATGATACCCAACCTTCCATCCTTAACCTTCCTATTAACACTTTAACGAACCGATCTCCTGCTGGAGAACCATCGGCTAAGCGCACTAAACTAGCCCAACACGAAGAACCAACGACTATCGCTAGCCGAATACAAGACGGATCATACTCTTCCTTAGAAGCCTTAGTAGAGGACGTTGATACCGCAAGTACAGATATTCTCTCTTCTATCAAATCCAATGAGAACCTAGCCAATGGCTCCACGAATCGGTATTCTCAATCTTCCCTCGAAGACACCCAACTCGTTACGGGAGCTCTCGCTCTCCAGAAAGCCTTGAAAAACATAGTTACTCGAGAGACGCAGCGAATTTCACGGTCCTCAAATCATGTCACTGAACAAATAGAGGACGGTATTGATGACGTTAAGCCAACGAATGGAGCAACCGGAGCGAAGCAGGACCATACTATGGCGGACGAGATCCAAGACAGCCGGACTGTTCTAACGCTATATGGGAGTGCTCAGGGTCCCAAGCAACTCTTCTCAAGTTTGCAACAACCGTTCCGAGTGCCGTCATCTAACGACTCCGGTACACCTACAGAACTGGATGCCTCCATTAAAATCACGCTTCCTCTTCGTGAATCCAGTTTGCCCAACATTATTTCAACAACGAAGATTGTCCCAATATACGAAGAAGACGCAATGAATGGAAAAGACACGGGTCCAACATTTGGCGAATTGTTCGCCCCTCCAGCAAACATGCCGCACCTAAGCCCACCAAAGCCGGCAAAGCAATTAACAACACGAGGAACTACCATAAGTTTCGTGCCTCAGGATCTGATTCCGAAGGCTAGCCGTAAAGGCACATATATGTATCCTACACAAAACTTATCTACTGGTCAATGGCTGGGATATAGTGGCGTAGACTTACCTAAAGAGCCATCATCACCGACCGCCAAGCAGAAGAATAGACAGCGCGCACTAAGTACGGGTGAGGCCCATCCAGCACCCTCCGAGGCGGCTCTCGCAGCTCTGCAGCAAGCCAAAGAGGATGCTTTGTTCAGGAGTGCGTACTCAAGCTTTGCCCCAAGTCGTGATGATGCAACTGCGATAGTCCCAGAGCAAACCAAAAATCGTGTCTGGTGGCAGAAAGTGGGAGAAAAGCGTTTTGAAGAAGCGTTTGCTATAGATCCTGCCCTTTTAGACAGCGAGAAAGCAACTACTGTGAATGGTGCAAGCACTCTGGATGAAGAGGAAGGTTTCAAAGAAGCTGTTGAGAACTTTACTCCCCCTGAGAACGGTTTCACCACCAAATCTTCTACAAATTCTGGACTCGATAAAGACACCAATGAAATTCTGAAGGAGATTTCTGACATGCTAGAAACCCTTGCCTCACACCAGCGAATCCGAAACTCATCCTTGGCTACGAATTCCCGCACTCCGGTGATCCAGAATGCGTCGCTTGTCTCCTTAGTGGGGAGCCCGTCTAGCCCGTCCACAGCCGAGATTGACACCTACAACATTTTGAAATCTCAACTATCTCTAATGATATCCAGCCTTCCTCCGTTTGCTATTGCTAAGTTGAATGGTGAGCAGCTTGCAGAGTTGAATATCAGTCGTAACCTCTTAATCGAAACTAAAGACTATCGTGGGGTCTTGGAAGAAGATCAGGTGTCACGATTAGCCAAGGCTGCAGCATTGAGTGCAGCCGTTGGATCTACTCCTGGTGTGCGAATGGGATCCGGTCCGGTTGGAACGCACTCACATTTTCCCCCTTCTAGCAACCAATACCCTCGCGCAACCCCTGCATCTCACGCACCAGTCTCCAGGTCTACGCAAGGTCCTCAGTCTTATTACCCCCAGCAGCAAGCGCCACATCGTTCCCCATCAGTTCATTACCAACGCTCATCGACTAGTTCAACGCAGCCATACCAAACTCCGGGAAATTACGGCAATAGCACCCCAAGGACTAGCTATCCTGCGACGCAAGCATTTGGTCAGCAAACATCAAGATCTTCATACAGTCAGAACAATTCAGGACAATTCTACCACCAGCGGTCTGGACAGCCGGGCAATTATGGTATAGGTGGTTCTCAATACTACCAATCCACACCCCAGACTCAATCCCAAAACCGATACCAACAGCCCCAGGCCAATTACCAACAACGACCGCAGAATGTTGCGCCAATGTATAACAATTATGGCTCTTCCCAAAGCCCCCACATGCGCACTGTATCCCCTCTCAAAGCTGGTCAACAACCTAATCAGCCAACCCAGACTCCATATGCCGCCTCGCGCTCTTCATACGGTACACCTACCGCCAATACCCAGGCCCGAGGCGGTAGTTATTTTAATCAACCTGTCTCGCAAAGCGCTGCACAATACGGAACCCCTCAACCAGCCACACCTTCTGCTCTAGGACCGAGTGGTTTTCATACTTCCATGACAACGGAACAGCAGCAGCTGATGATGGACCGACAACGTGCACAGCTTGCTATGCAACCTCAAGCTCGTATGGCTGCCCAAGGCAATGCAAACCGGCGGGACTCGGGGACACCACAGCCACCAAATGGTCAGTATGGCGGACAGCAGCAGGTTAATGGCACCCCGATGGTAGCGTAGCCGACAGATCCCCCCCCCCAGCCAAACTGTTAGACAGAATGTCGACGGCTCCCATTGATGCACAGTAATGTATACATCCACACATTTACTGCCCCGCGATAACTAGTCCCGCCTCCACCGCGATCCGAGTTTAGTAACACAACCAAATTGGTATTCCCCGTTGCAGTATGGTTGAATTTATCTTCCTGGTTAACTACAGCTACTGAGTGTCGATGGTAGAAGTCCACAGTACGGAGTACTTTTCCTTAAGAGAAGAGTGTGCCTTTGCTTAATCTTGTTTTCATGTTTCTGGTCTAGGTATTCGAGACCCACACAAGGACAGGGTGGATAGATGGTGTCTCTGGACGGAATGAACTTGTTTCTTGGCTTATCCCAAGGGTGTATGCGTATGTGGCACTTGAGGTGGAGATTTGGGGTGTTACTTCATTTCTTTAACCAAGTCATTCGGGTGAGTGCGAAGGGGATTTTGCATCCTTCTACCGTCGATGTGGATCAAAAAAGACTGTGCTTTTCTCATTCATAACACACTGCCATGCTCAAACCGAAAAGTTTGTGAGCATGAAGGGGGAGTTAAAGTAGGCCATTTGTATCAACAATGCATCGATTAATTTTAGCTTCTGCTAGTCAAAAATGTTTGTATAAAACCTAAGGCACCAAAACATCGTTCTATAATATACGCTAAGCAGGATGATGAGTACTCTCGCTGGGTGCCGCCCTCTGACGTCTACTCCCAGAGCTCCCGCCAGGTGGCTAACAGTTCTCAAACATCAAAGAATGCCCGACTCTCAACAACATGGCACATCTTTTGCGTGGCAAGCAGGCAGGCGTTCAGAACGACTTGTCCGCTGGTTTAGGTCCTGACCTCTTCGTCATTGACGACGTAAGGCAATCTGGACCCCCGGCTTTGGCCTCTCTAACACTTCGACAGATTAGCCGCTTTGGCATCAACTCTCAAATTTCGCAGATAGCCTACGATCCTGTGCAGTCTCTTCTAGCTGTAGCAACCAATGATACTCAGTTTGGAAACGGGCAAATATATGTCTTCGGCCAGAAGCGCATCGATGTAATCCTGCCTCTGCCTAGAAGAGCCTCAGTAAAAGTATTGCAGTTTTGCGCCGACAAGATCCTTTGCCTAGATTCAAAGAATGATCTTTCAGTGTTTTCTCTAGAGACGAAAAATCTCTTAGCCTCTTACTCTCCACCAGCAAAGATCACTGCGCTGCATAGCGACCCTACATTAGATTATGTGCTCTTGGGAACTCAGAATGGTCTGCTTATCCACAACCCAAAATCGCAAAAATTGCTAACAAGGTCTTGCAGGCGAGATCCTAGCCTACGACCTCGATCGTGAAAACCTAGCGCCTTTTAAGATACCCAACTTCTGGAAAAAGCAAAATCCCCGAGCACCGGTGTCGCCCATCGTTGCCCTTTCCTTCCACCCGAGAGATATCGGTACATTACTGATAGGATATAATGATGGCGCTATTATATATTCTTTCAAGCAGAACAAACCGGTCAAATTTTTCCAATATCAGCTGCCAAGAGGGGCTCCAGGCGGAGACTCCGATCCTTCGGCGATCAACATAGCGAGAACTCCGGCACTGACACAAGCCGTTTGGCATCCCACCGGAACCTTTATCTTAACTGGACATGAAGATGGTAGTCTTGTTTTTTGGGATCCAAAAGACGGCCGAGTGGTTATGGCCAGAACACTGCAGGATACCAACGTAGACAAACCTGGCGTTGGCAGCACCAGCCTTGGCTCAACTCCAAGCACGTTTGCTTTCAAAGCGCCACTTTTTAAGATTGCATGGTGTGCTAACCAAGATCCTGATGACACTGGCATTATAATTGCGGGTGGAGCTCCTACGACATTACCAACAAAGGGGCTCACCTTTTTTGAACTTGGACGAACTCCGGTATATGCGACATCATCCTGGCAAGTACTAACCAATCATTTCGAGTCTCCAAAGCGCCAGAGAATACTACCAACACCGCCCAATGCCGAAGTTGTTGATTTTTGCCTTATACCCCGTTCATCACCACACTTTGCAGGTGCCCACGATCCCATAGCTGTCCTAGCTTTGCTATCATCTGGAGAAGTCATTACACTAAGCTTCCCAAGCGGATTGCCAATTTCCCCAACAAATCAACTACACCTCTCCATGACATTCGTACATCCTTTTGTCTCCTACGCATTCCTAGCTCCCATAGAACGAGACAGATGGCTAGGAATGACTGAGAGACGAGCTCAAGGCCCACTGATCTTAAAAGGTGGTGCTGAAGCTAAGCATCCGCTTAAAAGATTTGAATCCCGTAACATTGTCCAAACAGCCCACGCAGATGGAACGGTGCGACTTTGGGATGCTGGCCACGGTGATGAGATCGAGAATGACGCCCTCCTTCAAATTGACCTTACGCGAGCTGTGGGTCGGCAAGACGACGTAGAAATTGTCCAAATATCTCTTGCGGGTGCAACAGGAGAACTGGCTGTTGGGCTCAAGAGTGGAGAGGTAGTCGTATTCCGCTGGGGTCACAATAAGAATGCAGGAAAAGAGCCGCCACCACCTGGTCCAAATACCCTAAATGCCCTTACCAATATCACGGAGAGAAGGGATCCTGCTCTCACGGAGGGTCTTCTACCTTTCACCTTATTGGACGACCAGAATGGTCCGGTTTCAGCCTTGAAGCTTTCCGACGTGGGCTTCGTAGCGGTTGGATTTGAAGGAGGAAGCTTGGCAGTGATTGACTTGCGTGGCCCTGCCATTATCTACAATGCTGCCATTCGGGATTTTATCAAACAGGAAAGTCGAGGTAGTTTCCGGAGAAATAGTAGTCAAAGTACCGTGAAACCCGAGTGGCCAACAGCAATTGAGTTCAGCGTACGTATTCCATGACCAAGAATATTCAAGTATCTGTATTAATGCGATACAGGTAATGACGCTCGACGGCGATGGTGAGTCGAATCTTGTCGCCTTGGGTTAGTCTGACCAGTTGCAGATTACTCGAGCATTCTATTACATGTTGGGACTAACCTGGGGCACTTGGCTACATTCAAACTCCTTCCTGATTCATCTGGCCGGTATACAGTGAAGTTTGCTGGCTCTTTGTCTCAAGGCGATTGTATCATTCGCATTGCCCCGCTCAGCGCTGACACTGGCCGTCCAGCTTATGCTTCCCAAGCAGCTGTCGCAAATCTTCGTAACAGTATCAAGGTTAATGGTGTTCTCTTAGCTGTTTCCCAATCAGGAGCGAGGTTATTCAAGCCAGCCTCCCATAAGGGCGCACAAAAGACTTGGGACGAGTTTTTATGCGATTCTGCCGCAGTTGTCCGGTACCAGGAGCTTGGCTATGCCTTGCTTGGATTATATGGTGATGGTTGCGCGAGAGCATACTCCATCCCTGCATTGAAGGAGATAGGATCTGTTAAAGTGGACAGTTTTCTAGATATCCGAAGGTTTTCTGAGGCGATAATCACGAGCTCTGGTGATATATTGGGATGGAAGGGCCCTTCGGAGATGGCTTTAATCAATATATTTGGCACAGGCCAGAATTTGTTACGTATTGCCTTCACTATCGTCTTACACCGCTGACTTTCCATAGAAACCGATCAAAGGATGCCTTGCTTAACCCAGAACTCATCATTCCACCAAGGCCCACGATATCAAATTTACAGTGGATCTCTGGCACTCAGTATATCACACCATCGGACATGGACATCCTCAGTATGTCTCGTATGGTGATATCCATTACTATCATCAGGCTGACCGCTTCAATTAGTTGGTGGACCCGATCGGCCACCTTCCAAGCGAATGATTATGCAAGCACGTGCGGATGAGCAACAGCGCAGGGCAGAAATCCGAACTGCCGGAGTAGCATCCGGATCGTCAGCAGCGGGTCAAGATGAAGGTTACTGGGCTTACATGCAGAGGCAACTCAACGAACGCACTGAGAAACTTGGAATCATGGGAGATTCGATGGATAAGTTGGAGAGTAATAGCGCTGGGTGGGCGGATGAGGTAGGCAAATTTGTTCAAAAGCAGAAGAGGGATTTAGTAATGGGCGGTAAGTTCAACCTCAACGGAAAATACTTAGGCTAATCTGTTACAGCTGTGAAGTCAAAGTTTGGATTTTAGAGCACTGCAGGATACTTGGTTGTCTGGGAACGGAAAAGCGTTCGAACTCAATCAAAAAAGGCCATGAGAAACACCCCAAGTGTTTTCTAAGATTCCTTTGGGCCTCACCATCTGATTTATTGAAAATGAATCTCGGGCGTAGCCACAGCCTATCTTGATATACATACTCCAGGTGAGATGGAACTTTTAAAAGACACAATTTTTTAGTCAGAAGTTCTTTGATCATATTTGGAGCCCTGGTCGACGTATCCCTTAACCTGCCAAAATTGGTCCCTCTTATCCATAAGAATTAGGCGAATCGGAGAGGTTGGGTAAATGCAAAACACCCAATCAACAATAATAGCAAATCTTTATCGACGGGCGCTGACGGGTTAAGTGATAACCCGCCGCACTTCTCAAAAACTCATCAAATTCTTCCGACTCTTCTTGGGTACCTAGATACTCAAGCTCCAGCACTGCTTCTTCGTAGTTCCACCTAGAGTGCCAGTAGTCTCCATCTTGTAACGATAAATGACATACCCGGATTAGAGTTGACACTATCCTTCCCATTCTCTCGTTGCCCGCCCTATGCTGCGTTGCGTAGGCGGTCCTACTGATATTCACGCTCCTGAGACCAAGATACAGGATTCTGGAACTGATCAAACGCTTCGAGGGCGGCCCACATCGCGTTGCGGACGCTATAGCCGTCGCGGGCGTGCTTCATAGCGCTGAAGAGAGTGAAGCGGAGAGGGAGTGCAGCGAAGAATTTATTGGCGAGCATAGGTAGCATGTACGCGAGGGGTGAGTCGAGAGGTCGATTGCAGCGCTCAAGCCAATCTAAGTGGGTATGATGTGGGCTCATGGGTATGTTTTGGGGTCGTCGGCAGTTCGATTAGAACTAGCCTAATAAAACATCAGCAAATGCAGGATTCCCAGAGGGTCGGACAGAGTATTTACCCTTCTAGGAACGTCGCAGCTGATATAGATCGTGTCGACCGTGACGGGTACTGTCAGACATAAGCTTCAGATTTGTCTCGACCTGGTTTCAATCTAGTTTCACCGTTCTCTAGGGACCCCTGTGGGGGGGTACTACCTTATGTATAAATAGTCTCTTTTCTTCATAGATCAATCTACACACGAGTTCTTCTTTTCTTATAATCGGTGCACGGACTACCGATTGACAGATCGTGCCATGGCAACTGTTAAGAAATACTAACAATGATTGGGTTTGTGCTCATAGGACAGTTAGGCTATTGTGCATCAATGGTCAACAAAGGAAGTGCTGTTAATAGCTATGACTGTGGTGACTTAAGCGAGAAGTAACAAAGTAGGATGAGTTAGAAGATAATTGGCATAACATGACACGGGGTTTTGCTCGTCCCTGGGTTTTGCTCGTGCTAGTAGACCGCCTCCCTTTTTAGGCTAGAGGGCTTCCTAAAGTAGAATATTGCCACCTCCGAACTTAACTTTTACCAACTTTTACCCCCCTTTTACTTCTATTAGTAGCTCTCTCTCCTAGCCTTATATAACTCGTCCTTTTACCTATAACTTTAAGCACTCCGACGGCTTAATATTTATTGGCCTAAGCCTCTATATATATATATATATATATCCGTTGTATTATACTACGTATAATACTACGTATGCAACCTCTAGGCTATATTACGGCACTGGCAGAACTACGCACCGGCAAGTTGCCACAGATTGCTGCATGTTGCGGTCACGTGGCGCGAAGATCGTATATAGCTTCAAGCGGCGCTCCCCTTCTTCTCCTTTCCTTTCTTTAGCTTTAGATTCTCGTTTATAGATAATTTAATTATACAGGCTTGCGCGACCCTTTTGCCGTACTTATGTCTTAATTAACTAAGTCACTAACATTATCTAAAGCTCACTCTACTCTTTCTTCCTAAGAAGGAACTTAAATATATCTATAAGAACACAGAATAGGATCCTAAGGATATTACTAGAACTATAAGGATAGGACCTAAAAGAAAAGAATAGAACCTTAAGGAAAGGACCTATAAGATACACACAGACTAGAACCCCTAAAGAAATTACTTAGAATTACCTAATACCCCTACCACTATACCATAAACTATAGCAGCGGGTAAAGCAGCTGTAGGACCCTTAAATACTTTAGATAAAGAAATAATTAACGTTTTAACCCCCTAGGCGGAGCTTGCGGCTGCTAATACCGAAATTAAACAATTACGAGAGCTGCTTAAAGCTAGAGATACCCCTATATCTAATAATAAGTTATTATTAGATAACTAAAGACTTACTATAGTCCTTTAGGCCCTATCCTAGCGCCTTAGTAGATCTACTAAGGCCTATATAGCACTAAAGCGGTTAGTAAAGGTCACGGACCCCCTACTACTTATAGACGGAACCGACCCTATATTTAATAATTAGAAGCTTTAATTACGGGATAAGCTTAAAGTTAATGCAGACTATTTCCCTAACGCCCAAGCCAGAATAGCCTATGTTTTCGGCCGTACTGGCGGAGACACCTAGATATATTTACGCCTGCGATATACTAAAGACTTAGCAGACCCCTTTATCTCTAAAGAAGAAATAATTAAATACTTGTCTTCTATTTATAAAGACCCTTTTAAAGTATAAAACGCCTACCTTAGCTATAAAAGCCTAAATATAAAAATAACGGAGACCTTTTCGGCCTTTTAAACCCGCTTTCTACACCTAGCTAGACAGGCCTAGATCCCTTAGGAAGACCTACTACTAGACCTCTTTAATAAGCTTACCCTGGACCTACAGCAGGCTATATTACTAGCTTATACTATAGTATAGACGTTAAAGAAACTTATAGACTATTGCCTAGCTATTAACTAAGGCCTCCGTTAAATTAAGGCACGCGCTAACTAGCTAAAAACTAGAAACCTTGCAAACTAGGCCATAAGTACTACAAGTACGGCCCGTAGTGCCCTAGCATAATTAGTAACTCCTATAGCTAACCCAATAGCTAGCCGCGCAGCTACCCCTATTACGGGCCTAGTGTACACCCGGCCTATATATAGCGACCCCCATATATAGGCCCTTAGCGATTAAGAAGCTTACTTCTTATACGGTTAAATAGGCCACCCTATAAGGAACTACCTAATAAAGATAAAAATAAATAAGGTCCTATTAATTTAGGAGGATAGTACGGAGCCGGAAAAAGAGGAACCCTAGAGGAAAACTCCTCTTTAGGGTTAAAAGGGATTGATATATTATATATCGATCTAGGTCAGCTAGTTAGTAGAAGAAGCTGCACTATCCCTTATACTTTATTTCGCAATAGATATTAAGTTTTAACCTCTGCTTTAGCTAACTTAGGAGTAAATACCTTTACCTTAATTAATATAAAGTGCGTTACAAAACTAGCTAACTTCTTAAATGCACCCCTTAAAGAACTACCTAAACTAATCCTTACCCGTAGTTATAACGAATAGATAGGGCTACCTATTATAACTATCTTACGGATCTACCTCCGCGTTAACGGACGAAGGTAGTATAATATCCCCTTTCTTATTATGGACTTAGGAAGCTATAATATAATCTTAAGAAGAAAATAGCTAGCCTATTTAGGCTTACAGCTTAAAGTATAGAGTAGATGGCTTATCTAGCCCAAAACTCTACCCCTAACCCCTTCCTTTATAAAAGAAATTAGCATTATAATAGAAAACCTTATACAGCCCTAGATTAATACCATTTACTAGGCCGATGCTATACGCAGAGACTAGGCCTTTAAGAAGGATATATAGCTTAACCCATAACAGATCTATATACTACGCCGCCCTTAGACTACCTATATTACGCCACCCGCACCAGAGACCTAAAAAGTTAGTAATAACCTAGCTAAGTTCCCTACGGAGAACCCTATAAAGCTATAAAGGAAAGTTAGGGATATTAGACGCTATACTAAACTAATAAATAGGAAGGATAACTTATGGAAAATAGAACGTAAGCTAAGGAAGACTATAAACCCTATACCGTAAACCACGGCCTAACGGACGCTAAAGAAACCTATAGACCTCCCACTAGTTAATATCTGCTATATTAGCGCTATAGGATTCTACCAGAACCTAGTTTAGCCTAATACCGTTACCTTTATAACTAGCCTATACAAAATTAACCGAATAATTAAGGAAAAGGAAAGTAAGCTTAGTAGATAGAAAAGCGGGCTTATAGATAAAGAACTAGTGGAGTAAAAACTACCTAATTAATACCGGAAATTTAAGGACGTATTCTTTAAGGCAGTGTCTAATATACTTCTACCTTACTAACCGTATAACTATAAGATTGAGATTAAGCAATATTACGGACGCTTTAAGTACGATATTACGACTACTTAGAGAAGAGACAAAAGAAGCTAGTTAGTTGATTTA
Source organism: Cenococcum geophilum 1.58 (assembly GCF_001692895.1). Lineage (NCBI taxonomy): Eukaryota > Fungi > Ascomycota > Dothideomycetes > Gloniales > Gloniaceae > Cenococcum > Cenococcum geophilum. Next base: position 2,442,850 of record NW_027137562.1, on the reverse strand, counting down.
AGCACGGTCTAGGATGGAGCCGATAGAACTATATAACGAGGAATGGTAACTAAGGTTATATAATATACTATATATTACGTATAAGGAGGATTTTATAGGAGTACGGTTGTGTATTTAAGGACCCTTAGTCCCTACCTAGATAGTTCCTTCCTTATAGTAATTCTCAGAATATAATTAGAGTTAATCTATTAGGCAACCACTCCACCAGTTATTATTACGTTATTAACCTCTATACCTATATTTCCTACACACCTAGCCTAATAATAGGACCCACCGTAGTTCTTGCTATAAGGTTCCGTTATACAATTACTACCTAGTTATAGTATTAGTATAGAGAGTCGAATAATATACCACTAAAAGTACTAGCTATAATGCCATTAATGGCGGCAACTACTTTAAGATTAGGTAACGATACTAGTATAGCAGACACTAACTTATAGCAACCTATAACGGTTAGACAACTATAAGAGATAGTTAACTAGTTAATAGAAAATAATGTAATATTAGAAAATAGGATTAACGGGATAGGCGCAGCAAAGGTTAAGTTACTATCAATTAAAAGATACTTAGGAGAGAGATTAAAGCTTAAAGGATTCCTTACGTAAATGCACTTTAAGGTAGCGCAGGAGGGAGCGAAGCTAGTAATACCTATAGATTAAATAGCCTATATAGGACTATTCTTAATAGGAAGAGCACTTAAATAGTTCGAGCCTTACTTTATAGAGATATAAGCGAATAGCATAACAACTACTAACTAAGAGGTACGGTTTATATTCTTAAGCTAGAACGGATTTGTAGAGCGACTTATATAAATGTTTAGAGACCTAAAGGCAGTAACTACGGCGGAAAGAAAACTCTAAAATATTACGTAATAAACCTTAATAATTAAGTATATAATGTAGTTTTAGACATTAGTAATATAAGTTAAGTGGAATAATAGGGCGCTTATGGCACAGTATAAACAGGGACTTAAGGCTAAAGTTTAGGACGCAATTATCCTAATAGAAGATGCGGACACCCTAAGGGAATTAATAGATTAGGCGATTAAGATTAATAATTAGATCTACCAAAGGAAATAGGCTAAGAGAGGTTAGGATAGAGTTCTATAGTTATATAAGGCGTAGAGTACGCAATAATAGAAGCTAAGTTAAAAACTATAGTATAGCGCAGAGCTAATGGACCTAAGTAGTACTAAAGAAGCCTATAAGAGATAAAGTAAGAAACTGTAAAAACCTAGAGGTTAAGGATCTAGTAATTATAGGACTAAAGAGCAGAGGCTAAACCAGGGATCTTAGTAGTAGAAGACGTTTAGGCGGACTCTATAGCAAAGTTAATGGTTTAAAGATGGAGCTTATATAAATTACGGAAAATAGTGTCATTTTGCGAGGGATTATAAAGATAGTTAGAGTTACTATACAATAAAGGGAACCTAACTAGTAGAAGATATATATGTATAAAGGGATAATAGTGTACTACGAGGAACAAAGGAATGTTTAATCCGAAGTTTCGCGTTTTGTTATAATAACGCATGCCAAATTTATAAAGACGCTAAGTACGGTATAAGCTACTAGCTATAGGAGCTAGTACCTATAGGATATAGAGGAACTAATGAACTAGTTTATAAATCGGATATTAAGGACGATAAATTTAACGTAGGCAAAACATTCCGTAATAATGAGGTAATAAGGGCCGCTTACTAGGAGCGAGTAGACCTTAAAGATATTATACTAGAGGTAGAGGATAATTCCACTACAAAATAGGGAACATTAGTAGGGATTAAGACCCCACTAGACACAATATCTATCGCTTTACGAGACATAAGAGAAGTAGGATAGTAAACCACTTTGGCACTTAATAAAGGCAAAAGGCCAAAGGCTTAAGATTCTTAAGACGAGATAAGGTAAGCTTAAGGACCTATAACGGACGAAAACCGATAGAGCAGAGCAGTAGCTTAGTTTAGTAATATATAAATAAGCTTAGGACGAAGTTTCCTAAGGGTATAAGACTCTCAAGACGAGATAAGTGAGATTTAAGACTCTTAAGACAAGATAAGAACACTAAGTAAGCCTAGTTAGACTAAGGCTAGAGCTAAGCTTAAGTTAGAAGTAAGCTTAGAATTAAAGAATTTAAGGGGCTAAGAATTTAGAGTATAAATTAGGACACCTATAGATAAGAGGTAAGGAGCTTCTTTATAGATTAGAGAATCTGTAGTATAAACAGTAATTAAACTAGGAGACAAATATATAGACCTAGAGGACTTATTAGTAAAATATAGTATTCAGACTAAAGACCGAAAAGTTAATACTAAGATTAAGAAGTAAGAGAACTTTAAGGATTTAAGTGCAAGACGTAAACCAAAAGAAACTATAAAAGAATTTAGGCAAAGAATTATCGTATAGCAAGAACAAAAACTAGATAAGAGATCTAGTATATTAGGACGTATAAAGGACAGAGTACTAGTATAAAGAATCACTAATAGGCCTAGGATAGGTATACTAAGAGCTAAGTGGCTTATTAAACTAGAAAACAAAGAGGATCTAGGGATTCCTACTAGGTTTAAGGAACAACATATAAAGAGCTGTTACGACGCAGTAATAAGAAGATACTTCCTTATGGATAAGCCGTATACACTCTAGCAGCTATATTAAAAGTGGTATAGGCAGAGGCATAACAATAAGTAGGAAGATTTCTATATATAGTTAGATAAGAAAGTTATCTAAAACCACCTAATTATAGAGAAGGCTATAACTTATATTAAAGGAGCCTTAATTATAATATTAAAGGATCTAAAGGAATAATTAGAGGACTAGAGAAGTAAGAGACGTATCTTAGTACCTGCGAATAAAGTCATAACATTTAAATTAGCATAATAGAGGTTTAAACTTAAGGATAAAGACGAGCTAAGAGTTAACCTAAAGCACCTAGTGTGACGGCTCGAACTATTGAACAAATGTCTCGACAGAGACTTGAACAAATGCTTGCAAGATGAAGCGAACGAATGCTGTATTACGAAGATATTAAGCTGAGGAGAAGAAGGAGAGGTATGTACAGGAGGGAGAGACGTGCTATGTACTTGTTGAGGCGCCAAGCCCTTAGACGAACCCCTGACTAGGTAATGAGCCCTAGTGCCGTCACACTAAAGCACCTAGCGCACTATACGTTATTATAGATTGTATATATAGACGATATATATAAGATATATAAGAATCCAAAGGAAAAGAATCGGAAATACTCTATAAGGATATATTAAATAACAGATAAGCAATAATACAGGAATGCTAAATATATATATAGATGGTATCTAGCAGAAGTCTAAGAGGAAGGGGATTTAATATTTTAACTAGGAAGATTCCTTATAGAAGAATACTTAGACGGATAATAGTAGTGGAAATGCCTAGAGAACACGTGTCTATAGTATATTAAAGACAAAAAGCGAACTAAGTATTGGCTAAAGAGTAAGCTAAGTATATAAGGATTAAGCAGCTAATAGTTAGGAAAAGTAGAGGCCTACGGGACTAAAGGGAGCTAGTAGTAGAGCCTTAGACCCTTAAAGGAATTTAAGAACAACACCTAAATTTATAAGTAAAGTGGTAAGATTAATAGTTTAAGGCATTAATAGATAGTTGTAAGGGATATTATTGCGGACACCTTAGGTTGCCCTCAGGACAACCCCCGGACGCCCCTTAGATGGTCGCCAGTCACGTGCCAAAGGCACGTGCCCGTAGTATATAGTCTCCACGATCCTAGAGGCCTTACCTCCTTAAGGATTCGTCTCTCTTACCAATCTATCTTATTCTAATCGTGTCCTTATAGCCCCCTGTCTATAAAATCCCCTTATATTTAAATCCTTCCTACTCTTTTTTAGAAGGGCAGTCGGCTTTAAGGACCAGATTATTTGTTTATATTATTTGTTTATAACCACCATCCTCCCTTAAAATCTCGTGACGACCTAAATAGAAACTCCACGGATACCTTATAGAAAGCCGTCGCGCAAAGGCAGAAAGGTCCCTCCGATAGTGAGAGATTGCGATAATATAACCCTTTAGGCAAAACGGCCGAACGAGCCCCAATACCTAGATACTCCAGGAGCTCGAAGACTCTTGCACACCTATAGTTACCGGCAACGCTAAGGAAAATATAGACACCCTCTACAACGGTTGTAATACTGCTAAAAAGCAGCCGGAACCCCTCTGGCCCTACCTAGGCTAATTGGAAGATTAAGCGCTAGAGGCGACTTTAAGATCTTCCCCTAAGCTAAAAATGCCAGAGGAATACACTAATGTATCCGACCAGGGAACCAACCGGAACCCTCCCGGAAGACCACCAGCCTATAATCGGCATAGTAGTGGTATATAGACTGCTTACAAGCTAAGTAGGCCTACCCCTTTAGGTAATCTAAGCTAATTACTAACTTAAGACCCGAGCCCCGTTAGGAAGCCTATACTAGCTACTAGTACCAACACTACCTCTATAGTAGGAGCCTCCCTAGGCCTAAGTTTGGAAGGTTAAGAGCCCTATACCAATCTCCTTTAAGATAGATATTGGGAAGCTATTGCAAGGCTCTCGGAAGCCATGCGGGAGGAAGCCACTAATAAATATATTAGAACCCTCTAAGGGTAAATCCAGATCTAGTAGGGTCTAATCTAAGCTAGATAAATTCTTTTATAACCTAGTTAAGGCTAAGGGCTTCCTAGGGGCTACCTAGTACCTACCTAAGGAGGTATAGAAGACTTAGAGAGGCACCTACGCAATAAATAGAAAAAGGATATAGACTAACTGGCTAAGGCCTCTAATAGTCTAGAACTTTGTTATAGACCCAACGCCTAATAGCTAGACGATTGGGTTTATAAGGTAGACAACTTCTTTAAGATGCTAATAATATAAGATAATACCAAAGAGCGTACACACTGGATTATTAGCAAGATTAAAAACTAATTGCTAAACTAGATCGCGCTTAATTAACTTAATAAAGAGCAAATTATAATATGGCTATAGTTATAGACCTTCCTAAAGGGTTAGACCTAAGATCCGTATGTCGTATAATATAATAATATAGAACAATTCTGGAATAGTACGTAGCTAAACCGTTAAGACTTCCGCTAGTTTATAAACTTCGTAGAAACTTGTACTTAACAGATAAATCCAAAGCCCTTTAAAAATAAGGACGGCAGCGTCTATAAGAAAAAGAAAATTGGATTTATCTAGGCTAAAATTAAGCTAGTAATTTGTGACGAAATAAAGCGCGTAGGAGCCCTACCGTGGATTACCGCATATGCGGATTTTGAACGAGCGGTTCTAAATGCTGAGGATACGGTAAGGAACCAGACCTCTTCCGGTAGGAAGCCGGGGGGTTACTAAAAGCGCGGGTACTCTAGTAGTAACGTAGGGTAGACCTAACCTTTAAAGAAGCCGTTCTTAAAGAGAACTTCAGAAGGGTTAAAGTTAGGAACCTTAAATAACGGGAAAGACTCCTAGGGCCAACCTAATACCCGTCCGGCACCTTTACAGAAACACTCTAAGAAGTTAAGAGAAAACTCCAGAGGCAGATCCTATTGGAAAAATAAGCAGGGCGATAACTACACTAACGATCTAAAAAAAGAAAAGCCCTAGTCGTAGACCTCTTCCGGCTATAACTAGGGCAAGATATAGAAGGAGAGACTCTCTATATTACTGTTAAGCTAAAAATAACACTCCCTATGGGTAAGGTACGACAGTTTTAAGCACTATACGACAGCGGCGCTAAAATTAATCTTATATAATATAATTTGGTAAAAGAGTATAAACTTATCCTATTGTAAAGGTAGCGGAAGCCTATTATAGGCTTCCTAGATAAGTATTGGATCAAACTACACAGTGCCTATAAGCTTATAGTGTTAGTAGCCGACATATATAACTGCACTAAGGTAGTCGGCCCGTAACCCTTCTAGGCGGCTAACTTCGTAGGTTACGACTTTATCCTTAAATACCCTTAGCTAGCGGAAGCAGATCCTAAGATACGCTTTAAAACTAGAGCCTTTAAATAGTGGAACAATAAAGATTTAGAAGGGCGCATATTACTAATAAGCCTAAAGGACATCTTAGAGAATGTAGCCCTAGGCGAAATAGTATACGCTCTATACCTAAAGGAGTATCAGATCCAACCCCTATTTAGTAGCAAGATAGGTATAGAGCCTAGTATAGGTAATAACCCCTCTATAATGGAGACCCTATAGGGAACTACTGGATAGGTCGCGGAGATATTGCAGGGAGGCGGCGATCTTAAGGATCTTATAAGATACTTTAACCGCTACGGATTACTCTAGCTTAAGTAATATGCGGAGAGCATACTACGGCACCTTAAACGCTGTGTTAAGGAGTTCCCTACCCTCTACTAGCTACCGCATAAAACGGTTTAACGTACGGTGGCAACCATATACGAGTAACTATTATAGCGCACGACGCTGCCCGCGAGCATTTTAAGGGAGCTCTGGGACCTACCTAATAATAACGCGAAGGATAAACGCGACCCTAATTTATTAAATATCCTAGTAGGCCTAAGGGACTTACTAAGGGTATTTTCGGGCAGAAGAGTAAAAGTCCTACCGCAGAACTTAGAGTATAATTATGTAATTAATCTAAAAGAAGGCAAATAACTGCCGAACCTTCCTATCTATAACCTCTCGCGTAAAGAGCTTAAGATCCTACGGGAGTACCTTAATGGGTCACTAGAAAAGGGGTGGATCCGGCCTAGTAAGTCGCCGTTAGGTATACCGATCCTCTTTATCCCAAAACCAAATAGAACTATAAGGCTATGCGTAGACTATCGCGGTCTTAATAAGATTACAATTAAGAACCGTTACCCACTACTACTGGTTAGTGAAATGCTGGATTAACTATTTAGGGCGAAGATCTTCACGAAGCTAGATCTACGAGACGCCTACTATAGGCTCCGTATTAAAGAAGGGGATAAGTAAAAGACCGCTTTTAAGACCTGATACGGCCACTTTAAGTATCTAGTGATGCCTTTTAGGCTAGTTAATACGCCTGCGACATTCTAATTGTATATTTACAGAGCCTTAGGGGGACTAGTCAACCGTATATGCGTTATCTATTTAGATAACATCTTGATCTACTTAGAAGATAAGGATTAACATAAATAACACGTCCGCGAAGTGCTGGAACGTTTAGATAATTAGGGCCTCTACGCTAAGGCGTTAAAGTATGTCTTTAATACTAAGCAGGTTAAGTTCCTAGGTTATATTATAACGTTTATAGGTGTAGTTATAGACCTAGTACGGGTGTAGACGATTTAGGAGTGGCCAGAGCTAAAGAGCTATTAGGATATTTAAGTGTTCCTAGGCTTTACCAATTTCTATAGGCGCTTTATCTATAACTACTCGGACGTCACCTGATACCTATTTAACTATATTGCGAAAGCTTCCTAAGACCTAACCTAAGGAGCAAAAAGCTTAAAGGCGGTAAGGAAGAAAATTAAGAAGGGACTAACTAAATGGTATAAGCTATGGTTATGGCCCGGAAAGGTTTAGGAGGCCTTCTGGGAACTTCGCGTAAAGTTTATAGAAGCTCTATTACTACGGCATTTTGACCCAAATTAGCTATTAATAATGATTACTAATGCATCGAATTTTGCCTTTGTTGGTATCCTATTATAACCTAATAGGTATCTAGACGCTACCCAGCTCTATTAAAGACTAGTAGTATTTTATAGTAGAAAATTCTAGGGACCTAAAGTTAGGTATTATACCCACGATAAGGAACTGCTAGCTATAGTCGACTGCTTTAAATAGTGGCGACACTACCTTAAGCACGTAAGCTATACCACTCGTATACTCTTAGATTACTATAATCTACGCTATTTTATAACTACGAAGGAGCTTATACCTCGACAAGCTAAATAGGTAGAGGAGCTTACGTAATTTAATTTTAAGATTGAATATAAGCTAGGGGAAAATAACCCTACTAATAGACTATTATGACGGCCAGACTATGCCAAAGGCTTTAAAATGGGAGAAGGAAAACAGATAATAGATATCTTACTCCCTATATTACAGAACAAGCTCCGGGTGTGGGATGCTTAAGTACCTATAGCTCTATGCACTAAGTCTTAGGCGGTGTAAGCCCTATTAGTTTCTACTAACGTTCCGGCTAGTACCCGGTTTATTGCCGATAAGGGTCCGAATATACCTAGACAGGACGTCCCTGATATATTCTTAGAACCTAGTAATACACCATCTCTAATTGCTGAGCTATCCCCTTAAATAAATAGTGAAGCTATAGAGTAATCGGAACTCGGAGCCCTGTAATAACTAAAGGACTTTAACCTCGTAGCGGCCTTCCTAACGTATGCGTATCGAAGAGTTGCAAGATCCATGGTACTATCTAGTCTTGTACTTAGAGCAGTATAGGATAAAATAGCTTTCACCCAGGAACTATCTAAAGGGTTAACGGATTTCATCCGTGAGGTATAATGGAGGGACGCTTCCTATGCCATTCTTAATACGGAAGTAGACCGGAAACGTAACGGAAAGGAAGCTGCTAGGCGCTACTATTGGGAACTAGACCCGATGGGCCTACTACGTAAAGGTGGTAAGGTTTGGGTACTATAAGAAGTAAATCTACGACAGAAGATTCTTATAAAGAATTACGATAATCCTTTAGGCGGCCACTATAGTTAAGCAAAGACAGTAGAATTACTTTAGCGTAAATACTATTGGCCAAGGCTTAATTAGGAAGCAAAGGAGTATATTAGCTATTGTAAGAAGTGTCAAGTATATAAGATCCGCAGGTATAAGCTATGGGGTCTACTTAAATTAGTTCCCCCCGCTAGTAAGCTATAGTAATATTACGCCATAAACTTTATTACGGATCTCCCGCTATCTAAAGATAGCTAAGGACAAATATACGATTTAGTCCTCGTACTTATTAATAGGTTTTTAAAGTACGTCTAATACCTTCCCATTAATAAGACGATTAACGTATAAGAGCTTACTAACCTAATTAAGGAGAAATGCTTTCTTAAAGTAGATTAGCCGCACTCCATTATTACTAATAGGGGTAGCGTCTTTATAAGTTAGTACTGGTCGGATCTATGCTTCCATTTAAAGATAGACCACCAGTATAGTACGGCTTTTCACCCGCAAATGGATGGGCAAATAGAACGCCAGAACTAGGAACTAAAGTCTTACCTATGGATGTATTTAAACTATTAGCAAGATAACTAGTGTAAGCTACTTCCGTACGCGGAGTACGCTTACAATTTAAAGCAATATATATTGCATAAGTATGCACCAATCCAGATTGCCTATAGCGTTCAACTATTTGGGTTTAATGGTATACCCGACGATCACTAGCTAAGGCCGTATAATTAGTTATGGGATCCTACCGGAAAGTCTAAGGACATCTACTGGAGAGTATAAGGATACCTCTAGGAATGGGAGGAGTAATGGAAGTATGCAAAGTAGAGCCTATAAGATGCCTAAGAGTAGTAGAGACTTTAGTATAACCGCAAGCACCAGGACAAGTATTTCGGAGTAGGCGATAAGGTTCTACTACGTTTAATAAATATCAAAACCCGTTAACTATTAAAGAAGCTTAATGTAAGATACCTAGGTCCCTTCCAAGTCAAGGAACGAATTAGTAAGCTAGCCTATCGTCTCTAGCTACCCCTATCTATGGCCTATATACATCTAGTGTTTTATATAAACCTACTAGAGCTATAGTATAGACTACCGCCGGAAAAGAACTTTCGTCTAGGTCTAATTGAACACCCTAAAGTAGTAGGCAAGCGGTATAAGGTTAAAGCTATACTACGCTATAAGTCTATTAAGAACAAGCTTCAATTTAAAGTTAAATGGCTAGGCTAGCCCGCTAAGAACTCTACATAGGAACCAGAGGATCACCTTAATTATTACAAAGATATTCTAAAAAAATATTAGGACTAAGGTCCATAATCTATAAGTCGCAGAAAGCGCTCTAATACTACGGTGTCATCGCGACCTATAAAGAAAGCTCGTAAAAAGAGTAAATAGGTTAAATTGGATATGAAACGGATAGGCTCCGGAAACCATAGGGATAGGGCTACGGCCTAAGGTAGGACGGGTCCTTAGCCTTTTCACGTACATAGTATAGAGTTAATAGGGTATTTTACTAGAATTGCATTCCTATTTATTAATCTATACTAGGAACATTATTCCTAGGGCTTCTAAGCCCTTTCTAAAAGCCTTATAAGGCCTTCCCGAGCACCTAATCGAGGTCCTTAATTGCTACTATGTATAAAAATGAATCCCAAAAGTCTAAACCATAAATGCCCAATCTAAAAAGCCACTACGCCTTATCATTAGGAGTAGGATTAGTATCCATCGGGCCACCAAGTGATGGCTAACGAGAATAGGATCTAGATGCCTTAGTAGGCGTACGAGTAGGTATAAAAACAGGGGCAGGACGATAAGGTGTAGCTAGAGTAGAGACTCTTAAACGCTTAATACTAACATTAGGTCCAAACCAATACCAACAAAGCTCTTGCGGCGTAAGCTTATAGTTAATAAAGACACGCTTAAGCCCAGAATGAACAGAGACATTAGCTGGCTAGCATAGTCTAGAACTACTAAGACCTTACTACGGCAACTGTTAGTTACCTATCCGGCAGGTATCCGAAGGGTAACCTACCTAATAACGCATTATATTATGCTCTTTTGAAACTTAACGCGTATACGCGAACTCCTTCCTATGGTAGATAGCAACCTTCTTCTCATTACCCCCATCCCTTACCCTATCCTTAGTATACTAACCTTACTCTCGCATTAGGCGTTACTAGCTAGCTTGCTAAGAATTATAGGTAGTGTAGATGGCCGTAGCATAGTCTTAAATTCGGCTAAGTTGTTTAGCATTTACGCTAGAATAAGAGAGAGCCCGGGCGATGTAGTAGTTAAGGACATTAAAGGAACGTCGCCACTTAGGCCTAGGCTATTAAAGCTTAAAGTTAGCAATGGAAATCTATCAAGAATAGAAAAGCTTACCTTAACGCAACTGCCGCTCTTGGTACGCATGCATTAATTATAAGGACTAAAAGTATTGGATCTAACGCAGTGCGTCTTATTACAAGCCTCCAGAATCCTGTTATTAGATTTCTGGTCTTTCAAAGACGTGCAGGCAAAATCATTTAGGTAGGACCAGCACTAGTTGCGAGTTAGCGGAGGTTAGGGTTTTATATGCAAAGGCAGGGCTAGGATACGCTATAGAATCTGCTTAAAAGAGCAGTCAGCAGGAGAACGAAGAGGCATATTAAATTATTAATGGAAAAGAAGAAAATCTTAATAATATATCAAAGATACGTCCAAAATTGGACGAAGGTTAATAATAGGAAAGTAAAGTATTAAGGAAAAGGAGCTACTCGATGAGTAAAGGTGTCCTTATACTTCACCGTCCAATACCCTTCCGGTAAATAGCCGCAACCTTACCAATATAACTCCGTTACAATAGCGCTATTTAGAAGGAAGGAAACACGCGTATAAGTCATTTAACCATCACTTCCTTATAAAAACTAACTACGCGGCCGGGGGAAGGCAATTAAGACGTTAAATCAAAGACGTATATAGGTTAAATTAGACCTAAAACAATACTATAGTATTAAAGAACAACGTCATAGACGTTCTTAACAATCGTATAATAGCTACAATTGCCATCGCGAAATGTCCCTGTTTGCTAGGCAGTAGAGCTACGCCAAATATACGGTATAGGACCACCAGATTTAAAACCACATGCACCAAATCTTAAGAGACAAGTCTCTTTAACTAACTAATTAATACCTTAACCGCATCTAATAGCCTAAGGGTAAATGTAGGAGCAATGCGTTAGTGACGCAGAGGATTATAAGAAAAGGATTATAAGAAAGAATTATAGACCACATCTTAGCAGTTAAAGACGACGGCAAGCTAAGGCTCTATACGTCAAATCCTATACCAAAAGGTTCTACAGAACTATATTGGAACATCAAATTGCCTATAACACTTGTAATTAATTACAGACCGGCATAAAGGCTTGGAAGCAGAGTTGCATAAAAATCCCTATATTAGCCTAGGTAGTCACTAGCATGCTTCTAGTAAACTTCTAATAGGTCTCCTAGCAATCCTCGCGTCTTTTCTCCAGTCACGTTTTTCCCTTATTAAGGTTTTTCAGGAGTTTAAAGCAGGGGTTAGATAGATAAATGATATACAGCGGCATGCCGACACCTCTCCAATATCTTTCCGAACCTCTTCCGGGACGAGCCCTTATAATCTCCCTACCGCAAGGTAATGGCGATCGGGGGCCGACCGCAAGAAGGGGGGGGGCAATGTAAGGGATATTATTGCGGACACCTCGGATTGCCCTTAGGACAACCCCCGGACGCCCCTCGGATGGTCGCCGGTCACGTGCTAGAGGCACGTGCCCGTAGTATATAGTCTCCATAATCCTAGAGGCCTTACCTCCTCAAGGATTCGTCTCTCTCACCAATCTATCTTATTCCAATCGTGTCCTTATAGCCCCCTGTCTATAAGATCCCCTCACAATAGTAGAGCAATAAGGAACTATATCTCGCTAGTAATAGTTAAAAGAATGGGATTACCTTATAGGCAAAAGGAGGAACCTTACCTATTAGTTACAATTTTAGGAAATCTAATAACCTATAGAGGAGGGATTATTAATCTTAAAATAGGACCTATTTAGTTAACTATTAAAGGGAGATAAATTGAGATGTCTTTTAATATATTACTATTAGGAAATAATAAGGCAGTACTAAGAATGCCTTAGTTATAGGAATATAATCTAAAGATCGATTAGATTATAGGTCAGGTCGATATTAGGGATACTTAACGCCACAAGATGCAATAATAAGCTAAGATAGTATAGTACTAAGTCGGAGCGATATATAAAGAGACTAAGCGAGGCTTAAGTTATATACTAAAGAGATACCATAAGTATGGTAAGAAACTATAGTTACCGGAAAGTAAAAAGCTGTTAGAGTATATAGTATAGGACTATAAAATAGAATTAAAACTAGGAATAAGTTTAAGGTTCTTTCTAATCTATAAGCTTACTAAAGAAGAAGGTAGAGCATTAAAAGAGTTTATCTAGGAAAATCTATAAAAGGGATATATTAGACTATCGCAGTTATCAGCGGGTTATCTAGTATTATTTATACTAAAGAAGAATAGCAAACTAAGGCTATATATCGACTACAGATAGTTAAACAGTATTACCAGAAAGGATAGGTATCCTTTACTCTTAATTAGCGAAATCTAAAATAGGATAGGCAACGGGCAAATCTTTATGAAAATAGATCTGAGATAGGCGTACTATTAGATTAGAATTAAGGAAGGCGACAAATAAAAGGCAGCCTTTAGGTTAAAGGAAGGACTATATAAGCTATTAGTTATACAATTTAGGCTTATAAATGTATTAGCAACATTCTAGAAGCGAATTAACAATATATTAGGTGAACACTTAGATGAATTTGTTATAGTATACCTTAACAATATTATTATCTACTTAATAACTAAGGAAGAATATAGGGAATATATTAAATGGGTTTTAAAGAGACTATAAGAAGAACAGATGCTAGTAGCAATTAAGAAATATAAGTTCTTTACTAGGAAGACCAATTTTGTTAGATTTATTATTAAACTAGGCTAACTTAGTATAGATCTAAAGAAGATCGAGGCTATAGTAAATTAGTAAGAACTAGAGAACGTTATATAGTTAAGATCGTTCCTAGGGTTTTATAATTACTATAGAAGGTTTATAGCGCAATAGTTAAAGAATATTAAGCTATTTACGCAATTAATAAAGAAAGAAGAACTATAGATATAGGGAGAGGAATAGCAAGAACTCTTTAAGATAGTTAAAGGGTTGTTTACCTAGGAGCTAGTTCTTAAGATCTATTAACCAAAACTAGAGACGGTTATAGAAATAGATGTATTAGACTATATACTAGGGGTATACTTTATATAAAAATATTAAGATAGATGGTACCTAGTAGCATACTATAGTTAGAAGATAATACTACTAGAGTTAAACTATAACATCTATAATAAGGAGTTGTTAGGTATAATTATAGTATTAAAGGAATAGAGAGTATTCTTACAAGGCATAGAGAAACTATTTATAGTTAAAACAGATTATAAGAACCTAATAGGATTCCTAATAATAAAGGAACTTAACTAAAAATAGGTTAGATAGGCAAAGATGCTTACAGAATACCATTTTAAAATTTAGTATACTAAGGGTATAGATAACACGTAAGCAGATGCTCTAAGTTAAAAGGCTAAACTATAAAACGATAAAAAGCTATTAGGGGCTTTACTGCGAAAAGACATAGACGGATTAATTAGGTATAATTATCCAAAAATTATAGCAACTTAGAAAAATAATAAGTTAGAAAGAGTTTATAAGATACTAAAAAGCTTTTAGGTATAAAGAATTCTAAAAGTATAACTAGAAGATCTATAGACGGATATATACGAAAATTAAGAAGTAAAGTATATTCTAAGAAGCATAGCAGAGTAATTCATAGAAGAATTCTATAAGGGGTTGATTTAGGGACATAATAGAGCTATAGGCTTAGTATTAAGACTCTAAGAGGAGTATATTATTAATAGAATCTAGAGAATAGCTAGAAGGGTTATAAAAGAATACCTAGATTACTAAAGGAATAAACTAATAAGGTATAAGCTATATAGAGGGCTATAACCTATTAAAACACTAGAGAGACTATGGGAGGTTATATTATAGGACTTTATTATTAAGTTACTAAAGTTAAGAGATCCTATTACCGGACAAGATTATAACGTAATTTTAGTAATAGTAGATAAGCTTACGAAGTGGGGATACTTTATAGCCTATATAGAAGAAATATTAGTGGAAGATGTCGCTAGAATCTATATTAAGGAAGTGTTTATAAGGTATAAAGTACTAAGTAAGATTATATCGGATAGAGATCTAAGATTTATAGCAGTATTTTAGGAAGTATTCTTAGTAGAGTAAGAAGTTTAAGCAGTAACTTCTACCGTATATTATCCGCAGACAGACGGTTAAATGGAAAGATTAAATTAGATACTAGAGCAGTATTTAAGGCATTATATTAATTATATACAGAATAATTAGGTATCGCTATTACTAGTTATATAGTTTATATATAATGCAACACCTTAAGAGGGAATAGGCACATTACTATTTAAGGCAAATTACGGATATAAGCTAAGAATATCATTATTACTATAATAAGTAAAGAAAACAAGTAGTATAACTAAAGAAAGAATAAAGATATTAATAAATCTTTATATAGACCTTATGGAATTAGTAAAGGAAGTATAAGAAAGAATAAAAAGGTACTATAATGCTAAGAGATCTAAGGGACCAGATCTTAAGGAGGGAGATAAAGTATGGCTACTATATAAAAATTTCAAGAGTTAATAACTAAGTAAGAAGTTAGACCACGTTAGACTAGGACCTTTTAAAATTACGTAGAGGATTTTACCGGTTATATTTAAGTTAAACTTACCAGCTAAAATAAAGATCTACCCTATATAGCATATTATAATACTAGAGCTAGTATATGGGAATATTAAGCCACTAGTTTACGAAGTAGATATATATAGAGGGTAAGAAGAAGATAAATAGCAAGTTTTAAAGATCGTTAATTATAAGGACATTAACAATAAAACATAGTATAAGGTTAAGTGGATAGGCTATAATAAGACTACCTAGAAACTACTAGAGAATTTAAAGAACGCTATAAGAAAGGTATAGGAGTATTAAAAGAAATTAGGTTAGGTAGTATTAATAAAAAAGGATTACTAAAGAATAAGTCACTTAAGGAGAACCTAAGAAGAGCAGTTGCCGAGCTACTTAAATCTATTTCCTTCTTTATTAGAAAAGAATCCATTTTTTTATTACTAAGTTCCTATAAACCTTATTTCACAAATTTCTATTCCTTAAAACGCACCTTCTTATAAACCTTCTTAAGATGAAGTAAACAGGTAGACGCCACAATCTAAGCATTTAGGGCCTTCTGTTCCGCATTATAAGAACATTTTAACTTAGTAAGGGCTTAAGACAGTTTACCATCTAGCTATATAGCAGTAGATTAAACACAAAACCTTAAGATAAATTAATTAGGGAACTAGATAACTATTAAGAGTAATAGGTCGCGTATATTTAGCATTAGAGGTAGAGCAAATATTATAGGATAAATAAATATTCGCTTTAGTGCACTCTAAGCAAGAAGACGGTTATTGTAAAGATAGGTTCGCTAACGTAATATAAACTAACCCCTTTTTTAAACAGCAAGAATATAAAGACGGTATAATCTTACTAAGAGACAATATCGCAGCAATAGTGCGAGCACGACGTTAGGCGTATAAAGAAGAAATTGCTTTAGGCATAATAAGCAATAATATTAACCAAATTAATTAGACGGATATTATACCTCTAGTAAATAACTTAGAGATATTTTAAATCTTTAAGGATAAAGATAAAGAGGAGGGAGATGGTATTACGGACGCTTTAAGTATAATATTATAACTACTTAGAGAAGAGATAAAAGAAGCTAGTTAGTTAATTTAAGCACGGTCTAAAATGGAGCTAATAGAACTATATAACGAGGAATAGTAACTAAGGTTATATAATGTGCTATATATTAAATAAAAGAAATAGGAGGAACTTATATACCTTATATATAAGACGTATATTATATATAAGGAGGATTTTATAAAAGTACGGTTGTGTATTTAAGGACCCTTAGTCCCTACCTAGATAGTTCCTTCCTTATAGTAATTCTTAGAATATAATTAGAGTTAATCTGTTAGGCAACCACTCTACTAGTTATTATTACGTTGTTAACCTCTATACCTGCATTTCCTACACACCTAGCCCAATAATAGGACCTACCGTAGTTCTTACTATAAGGTTCCGTTATAAGCAAGATAAGGAAAACACCCTTAGCTTTAGCCCTCTCTACCTATAGTTTATTGCCAAATTATAGGCTATAAAGTAGTACCTTATTAATAACCTAAATAAGGGCTTTATTAAGCCTAGCTAAGCCCCTTTTAACTTACCTATTCTTTTTATTAAAAAGCTAAATAGAGGACTACGCTTCTATATTAACTACTATAAGCTAAATAATATAACCTACAAGGACCGCTACCCGCTGTCCTTACTTAATAAAACTCTTATCCAAATAAGTAGAGCTAAGGTTTTTATAAAGCTTAATATCTGCCAGGCCTTTTACTAAATTAGGATAAACCCTAGGTTTAAAGATCTTATTATATTTTAGACTTATTACAGGACGTATAAATATAAGGTACTTCCTTTTAGACTAACTAACGGACTAGCTATATACTAGCGGTATATAAATAATATACTCTTTAACTACCTTAACGATTTCTATACGGCCTATTTAAATAATATTATAATTTACTTAGAGAACAAACTAGAACACAAGGAGCACGTCTATAAAGTCCTACAACGGCTCCACAAAGCTGGCCTCCAGGCCAATATTAAAAAGTTAGAATTTAGTATTAAGCGTATAAAGTACCTAGGTTTTATTATTAGTATAGACGGAATTAAGGCCGACCTAGAGAAAACGACTATAATTAACTAGTAGACGCCCCCACAGACCGTAAAGGGGGTGTAATTATTTTTAGGTTTCTATAACTTTTACTAACGCTTTATTAAGAACTATAGCAGGATTACCTAGCCTTTTAACCGCCTTACTAGGAAAAACCAGCCCTTTTACTTTAACGCTATATATATACAGGCCTTTAATAAGCTTAAAAAAAGGCTAGTATCGGCCCCCCTACTTACCTACTTTAACCTAGAATAGCCCTTAATGCTAGAAACTAATGCCTTAAACAGCGTAATAGCTAGTGTTTTTTCCCAGAAGTAACTAGACGGAGAATAGTACCCTATTGTATACTATTTAAAGACTATAATAAATGCTAAATTAAACTACTATATCTATAATAAAGAAATGCTGGCTATTATCTCTAGCTTTTAGCACTAGCGTGCCTAGCTAGAGGGGACCCCTAATATTACGGCACTGACCTAACGCATACTGTTTCATACTATCTCGTACTATTTCCTACTGTTGGCTGGCCCACTACTAGCGACTTGGCGGCCGGCCCTACTATTTATATACAATACCCCCTTTCTACCTTCTTTCCCTCTTTATACCACAACGTAGTTATTTAGTCTACTTTATTGCAGCACTGTAACAGTTTATAGTATCTTTAATTTGCGCCCCATTACAATTACTAATTCCTTATACCCTAGCCAATTAACCTCCGCCCTAGAGCAATCGCGACCTACGCGCGCCTTTGCTGAAACCAATACGTCCCTAGTACAGTCCTAGAATGATCCTTAGTTTTTACCTAGCGCTTAGATGGGCGACACTAACGACGCCAAAATGGCCGAAACCTAGAACCCCCGCGACATTTTTGTAGACCTCTTTATAGAGACATACCCCAATATCGCGTGGACAATCCGCCGCTCCCCACTGTACCCTAAGACCTTTAAGCCTAGCAAAGCTTACCTTACTCTTGTTAACTATACTAACAAGTTCCTTAATAACATTAAAGCAGAACTATAGTATATATATAACACAAACACCGCTAATAAGAAAGCCAACAAAAACCTTAGTACCCTTATCGCCTCCTAGATAGGAACTATTAACTCCTAGGCAGAGACTATTACCATTCTAAAATAATTAACCCCTATAATAATGGTAGTAACCTAGCAGAAAAAACGGAGATCTAAAGACCCGCTAATATTTAGCGGAAAAGGCACCCTGCTAAAACAATAAGCTAAATTTAAGACCTGGCACATTAAGATTAAGGGAGTCTTTAATTAGGACTAGGACTACTTTAACACAGTTTAGTCCTAAATCCTTTATATCTCAGATATGCTAGAGGACAAGGCCTATAAGTTTATTAAGTAGGGCCTAGAGCTTATACATAAGAACCTAAATAACACATCTACGTGGAAATGGCCTATTAAGGAAGATATACTTAAAGACCTTACTACCTACTATAAGGTCCTTAACACGACCTAGGTTATAAAGAATAAGCTTAACTATTTCCCCTAGGGCGAGCGTAACTACTAGTTCTAAAAGGGAGAGCTTAATAAGCTAATAGCCCGCGCCAAAAAGATAGACGAATAGAAAGTAAACCTACTCTAAAAGTTTATCTCTTTAAAGATGGAAGAGCTAGCACTTAGACTTGCCTATAAAATCAATAACAGTAACTATATAGGTTAGAGCAAGCAGATGGATATATTTGCTAAAAACCTCGCGAACTATATACACCAAGCCAACCTTAAAAAGAACGCTAACCACCGCCTACCTGCCCAAGCCCCTACCCCTATATTAACCCCGACCCTAATAGTAACTAAAGAACCTATAAACCTTAATAGAATCTTAGACATAGAGTGTAAGCGCTATATTAATAATAAACTATGCCTTGCCTGTAGCCTACCCGGCCACTAAAAGGATGCCTATAACCCCGCTAAGATAGCAAACCTAGTTCTAATGCCACCCCGTTAAATAATGTAAACTAATAACCGCGGACGTGGCGACTATAGAGTCCATTATAGACGCGGCGACTGTGGAGCCTATTATAGCCGCGGCGGACAACCCCCCCCCTTTAACCCTACGGCTTAGTTACTCCAAACCATACCCTATATAGGAGCCCAACCTATTAACAACGCCTAGTATTAACGACTTCGCGCTAGCGAATACAAACACGGCTACGTCGTTAGCGAGGTATTGTCTTCCTATACCCTAACCAAAACTAAGACTAATACCACTAGCTAGACGGACACTGGACCGCCCCGCTAAGACAGCCCCGTACCCTAGTTGTTAAAAGGTAGACCTTTAAACTAAGTCGCGTCTAAGGGTCTAAACTATATAAGGAGGAAGACGAGAAGATTAGGTCCCTATTACTAGATTAATTAGTCCTTTTTATTAATAAACTACTACTTAATCTTAGATTAGTAAATAGTAATAAGAAATTAATCCTTATTTAAACCCAACTCTCCTTATTATATAACCTATACCCCTAAGTTTATATTAATATAGTAAGCCTAGTGGACTCTAGTAGTACTATAATAGTATTTACTAACATAGAGTCTATTATAAGAAAGTATAATATTATAACTAAGAAGCTGCTAGCACCTAGGCTACTACGCCTTATAGATAGCATCCCAACTTCGCTTATTATGGACTACTTTACCACCTAAATATTAATCGGCCTCCATACTAAAGCCATGCTCTTTTTTATTACTAAACTCTCACCCACTACCCTAATTATCCTAGGTATGCCCTAGCTTTAGAAGCACAAGCCCTGCCCTAGCTTTAGGAAACTTAAGATCCGCTTTAACTTAGACTACTACTCTAGGCACTGCCTTCTATAGGGGATAACCGACGTTAGCAGGGACGCCCTATATAGATACTTAGCACTACTAAGCCTAGTGCCTAGGACTATATATAAAGCCCTAATAGTAGAAGATATTCCTAATAAAGGGGAGCCTATATAGCTGTAAAGAAATAAGATAGTGGAAGACTGGACTACCCTAGCACTTAAAACCAAAACGATAGGCTAGCCAGCCCTACCGAGACTAAGGAAGAAGGTCCGCTTCGCGCCGCTACTACTAAGAATCCAACCTTAACCCAGGCACCATTTAAACCCCAGCCGCCTAGCCCAATACCTAAAACTAAGCTATATGCCATATACGCACACTACAGCTCGCGTTATAGCAAGGACTGGCTATAGAACTACTAAAACCCGGATAATAAAAACCGCACCACTGTAACACCTAACCTTATACCTATCTCCCGCGCGTACTATATAGGGCCGCCGCCTTATTTCCGCCCCCCTAGGCTAACTAAGCTATATTAGCTTAGCTATAGCACCAGAGAACCAGATACGCCCTAACCTAGATAATATTAAATATACTTATGCTATTAATTTCACCTAGTTCTATAAATAAAAAGACGTAAAGGTAATAAGGATCTATATAGCGGAGCTAGTAGAGCTAGTTAAATAAGATAAGCACTAATAGCTACTTAAAGAGCTGCCTATAGGCCTAATAGAAGTACCAAACCTATTAGAAAGGTCTTTCCGCCGGCTAGTAAAAGGCGACTATATAATAAAGAAAGCCTATAAAGCGCTCCCCCCCCTATTTCTATAACTTCCTTAAGATAAATCTAAAAACTAAACCCAAGCTTTTACGTCGGAAGATAGTCAACACTAATATTAAAAAATTCCTAAAAGGTAAACCAGGATTAACCCGCAAAGACATTCTATAACGCCTACTAAAGGAGTTTAGTAAATATATTAAGCACTTCCTCCCTAAAAACGCAGATAAGCTACCCCCTTACCAACTATAGGACCATAAAATTGAGATTACCCCTAGAAACTAGGCCCCATACTAAAAAAAATAGACCACTCTTACCTACTAAACTTAGGTGTGTAAAGAAGTGGATTAATAAGATACTAGATAAGGGTTTTATCCGTAAATTAACCTTACCAGCTACTATACCACTCCTCCTCGCTACTAAGCCCGGCGGCGGTATATAAATCTGCTATAACTACTAAGGCCTAAATACAGTCACTATTAAGAATTAATACCCACTACTACTAATCCGCGAGACACTTAACGCACTTTATAGTGCTAAGTACTTTACCAAACTTAATATAATTACTACGTTTAACTAGATCCGGATTATAAAGGGCCATAAGTAGCTTATAGCATTTATTACCCAGTTTAAACTCTATAAGATACTAGTTATACCATTTAGCCTTTATAACGCACCTACTATATTCTAGAACTATATTAACTATATTCTATATAACGCCCTTAACAACTACTATACTGCCTACCTTAATAACATCCTTATCTTTTCTAAAACACGCGCCGAGCATACTAAGTATATAAATGAAGTTATCTAAAGACTCGGCAATGCTGGACTTTAGATTAATATTAATAAGTCTAAGTTCTACTCTACTAAAACAAAATACCTTGGCTTAATTATCTCGACTAATGGCATAACTATAGACCCTAAAAAGGTACAGGCCCTATAGGAATAGAAGGACCCGACATTAATTAAAGAACTATAACAATTTCTTAGCTTCGCGAACTTCTACCAACGATTTATCTAAGGCTACTCTATTATCGCTATACCTATAATAAAACTTCTAAAGAAGGATATTGGATAGCTATAGGGACTAGAATAAGCTAAATCATTTAAGGCCCTTAAGGGAGCCTTTACTTTAGCACTAGTACTAGCATACTATAACTATATAAAGAAAACAGTGGTAGAGATAGACGTATTAAATTAGGCTTCCAGCGGAGTCCTTTCCCAGTATAACAATAACGGAAAATTAAAACTAGTTACATTCTTCTCCGTAAAGCACTCTACGCTAAAGTATAACTACAAGATCTATAATAAAGAACTTTTAGCTATTATTAAGGCTTTAGAGGAATAGCGTCCTAAGCTGTAAGGGACTAAGGAGCTGTTTAAAATTACTACCGACTATAAAAACCTATAAACGTTTATAACTACTAAGCAGCTAAACCAGCGCCAAGTCTGGTAGGTAGAGTTCCTTTTATAGTTTAACTTTATAATTATATACAGACCTAGTAGCAAAGCCACGCTCCCTAACACCCTAAGCTAGCTACTAGGAATAAGGCCTAAGGACGCTAATAATAAACGCCTCCGCTACCAAGCCTAAGTCGTTATACCGCCCCAGAAAGTTAACCCTATAATCTTAAAAGAATTACTATATAAGTCCCGTAACTCTAACAACGCGGAGTTTCTAGCCGCTCTAGACCCTAAAATAGCTAAAAAGTCACTAAATAAGTTAATTTAGCTAGGATACTAGGAGAACGAACTCGCAAGAGATATAGTGGCAGCCCTATGTAATTAAAAAGCTCGCTATTAGCTAAAGAAGATTAGGAAATTACTTTATTGTAATAAGTTAGAATATAGTATTGTTAACGGACAGATCTACTTCCGTTAACGTCTCTTTATCCCTAACGCCCTAGACCTCTACCTAGAAGTTACCTATTGCTCTTATAGCAGCGGCCCCGCTAGTTACTCTGGCTGGGTTAAAACTCTTAACCTCTTAAACTAAATATACTAGTGGCCAGGAATCTCCTAGTTTATAGCTACCTTTATTAAAGACTGTGCCTTATACTTTCGCACTAAGACCCCCTATTTTACCCCGCCCGGTTTCCTAAAGCTACTAGAATTACCCGCCCGCCTATAAACCGATATCTTAATTAACTATATCATAACGCTGCTAGTATGCTAACGCTATAGTAAGGCATATAAATATATCCTTATTATTATAGACCGCCTAACTAAAATATAATACCTTGTTTTAGTAACAGGACTCTTAATAGAGGAGCTAGTTAATAGCTTTATTAATAACGTATATAAGCTCTATAGTGCACTAAGCATAATTATCTCTAATTACGGTATATAATTTGTTAGTAACTTTTAGCAACAACTAAGTAAACGCCTTAAGACAACCTTATAACTAAGCTTAGCCTAGTACCTAGAAACAGACAGCTAAACTAAAATTATTAATGCTGCTGTAAATAAATACCTTTATACTTTTATTAGCTTTATATAGGACAACTAGGTTAACTATTTACCGCTTACTAAGTTTACTACAAATAACTAAGTCAATAAGAGTATAGGCATCTCCCCATTTTTTATAAACTATAGCTTTAACTCTCGCCTCGGAATTGAGCCTGCTAGCCCCTGCCCACTAATACTATTAGCATAAGTAAAGAAGGAGTTCTTCTGCGCAGACTTTATAGCCAACCGCTTTAAGCGGATATTAATATAGCTTAAGGCCCTAGCCCGGATTTTATAGCAACGCTATAAAGATAATACTAATACCTATAGGGATAAGAGCGCGTTATTCTATAAAGGTAATATAGTTATAGTTAGCTTAGAAAATATAAAGATAAACAGACCTAAGAAGAAATGGGACGATAAATAGGACGGCCTATACCCCGTACTCGCAATATACTAAGGGGTAGTTATAGTAGACCTCCTGGACTATATCTAAGTAAATAAATCCTTTTATACATTTAAGGTCCGCCTCTAGGCTGCTAAAGAGATCCCTAGCTAAGTAAATATTAATACCGCAGAGCGACGTAATATATAAGGACGAATGGTAGAGAGAGATAATAATGGCAATATAGAAGACAAATAGGAGTTTAAAAAAATTCTTAATATATATAACGAAGACCCCTAGGGCCTAACTTATAAGATTAAATGGAAATATTATAAGGATATAACCTAGCAGCTAGAGGAAGACCTAAAGGGTTACGAACAAGCTATATAGCGCTTCTATAAGTAATACCCTAAAAAGCTAGGACCCCCAAACTGGGCATAAGATAAGGAAAAGTCACGCTAAGGTCGCGGCCGACCACCATATTAAAATTTGTGGTGGTTAAGATGTTATAGAACTTTAACTAGCGGTCGAAGTTGTTTAATTAGCCAAATTCTCGCTAAGAAACGCCACGCGGATTGATTTGGGTGGCGGTATGGAGTTCTGCCGACCTTACTTACTAAACTAACCAATTAGGATTTTTTATGCCCGGCATAGAAAATCGCCATTAGCTCAGTTAAGGGCGGTAAATAAAACTAATATCTTTGTAGTAAAAAATAGGCAACCCCGTACACTGCCTATTTTTAAGTTATCTATTTAGTTTAGGGACTAAACCATTTAGGGGAGAGGAGTACTATTACGGCACTAACCTAACGCATACTATTTTATACTGTCTTATACTATTTCCTACTATTAGCTGGCCTACTACTAGCGACTTGGCGGCCGGCCCTACTATTTATATACAATACCCCCTTTTTACCTTCTTCCCCTCTTTATACCATAACGTAGTTATTTAGTCTACTTTATTGCAGTACTATAACACCTAAACCTATTAAAGTAGTATTAAATTATAAGGCCCTAGAATACTTTATAATAACTAAGGCCCTTACGGCCTGGCAGGCACGCTAGGTAGATATCCTATCTTAGTTTAACTTCTTAATTATATATAGACCAGGCGCTATAAACTATACGGATACTCTTACTAGGCGTAAATAAGACCTAGATAACTATACGGCTATAAAGATCTTATTACAGACCTAGACGCTACTATAACTAGAGCACTTTAACCCCTAAATATAGGCAGAACTAAGTATAAACTCCTTAAGCGCCGAGATATATCCTATTAACCCTTTAGGACTTAACTTAATTAACGAATTACTGCAGACAAACCGTACGGCCCCTTCTCTATAGGAGTACCGTAAAAAGGTAAAGAACGTTACCAGCCTATAGTCCCTTAAAAATGGATTACTTAAGCATTAGGAACGGCTAGTAGTAGTAAAGGAATAGAACTTATAGACTTAGCTTATTGCTAAAGCATATACCTAGGTCTCTACGGCCTACCCTAGAAAGAATAAGACCCGTAGGATTATTAGCGACCGCTACTACTAGCCTAAAATAGTTATAGATATTAACCGCTATATACAGAACTATAATAACTACTGTAGGTCTATAATCCTATAAGATAAAACCCTAGGACTATTAAAACCCCTCCTAATACCCGACCGCCCCTAGTAATATATCTTTATAGACTTTTATAAGCTACCTCTAGACCGTAACGGATATAATATGGTTATAATCCTAGTTAACCGCTTTAGTAAGCGCCTATTCTTAATTCCCTGTTATAAGAATATTAATGCTAAAGAGGCAGCCTAACTGTATATCTACTACATCTACCGAATTTACGGACTACTAGATACTATTATATCTAACTACGGGCTATAGTTTATATTAGCCTTTTAGAATAAGTTTACCTAAATCCTAGGTATTAAGCTAAAGCTTTTTATAGCATATTACCCCCAAATAGACGGTTAAACAGAAATTATAAATTAATACTTAAACTAGAGGCTTCGGCCTTTTATTAACTACTTCTAGGATAACTAGGCCAAACTGTTACCCTTAATAGACTACGCCTAAGTAACCCTACCCCACAACTCTACCGGATTTGCCCCTATTTAACTAGAAATAGGTTACCTACCNTATATAAGCTTTAACTAGGAAAGACTAAAAGGGCCCTAAACTATACGCGAAAAACTATCTTATAAGGAAGCCTAGCAGTACGCTAAGCGCTTAGAAGAAGCCTAGAAAGTAGCCTATATAAACTTAAAAAAGGCCTAGAAATTAATAGAATAATAGGCAAATAAGTATAAGCGCGAGCCTAACTTTACTATAGGTAATATAGTCTAAGTTATAATAAAGAACTAAAAGATAGAACGGCTTAGCTATAAGCTAGACTATAAGATAGTAGGACCATATAAAATTCTTAATAAAGTAGGCAATTTGTATAAGGTTAAGCTCCTAGACTTAATTAAAGTCTACCCTATTTTCTTACCAGATAAGCTATAAAAAGCTATAAAAAACCTATTACCTGGACAAAAGAATAAACCTCCTCTACTAATTTAAGTTAACGATAATAATAAATAGGAAATTAAAGAAATACTAGCCTATAAACTTATAAAGGGAACGTTAAAGTATTATATTAGTTGGAAAGGATATAACCTAGACCCTACTTAGTACCCTATATAAAACTTTATAGGTAGCCCCTATAAGCTTTAGGAGTTCTATAGCTGTTACCCTAATAAACCCGGACCGCTAAAGTACCTAGATAAGTAGATAGAATGCTAGTATAATAAAGATAATAAGCTACTAGAAGAATATAAGGATAAAAACACCCCAGAAATTTCTTAGTTATGTAAGGTATTAAAATATCTAGGAACTTTAACCGGCGGTTAAAGTTGTTTAATTAGTTAGATTCTCTTACTAAGACTTTTAGCGGCAAAGCCTAAGGGCAGGCTTTTTTAGAGGGGGGGTAATGTTACGGCACTAGCAGAACTACGCACCGGTAAGTTGCCACAGATTGCCGTATGTTGCGGTTACGTGGCGCGAAGATCGTATATAGCTTCGAGCGGCGCTCCCCTTCTTCTCCTTTCCTTTCTTTAGCTTTAGATTCTCGTTTATAGACAATCCAATCATACAGGCTTGCGCGACCCTTTTGCTGTGCTTATGTCTCGATTGACTAAGTCGCTAACAGGCTATGGCTATAGTCCTATATACATAAAACCATTAAGGCAGCTTAATATATACTAGTAACTATATCCTAGTTTATAAATCCCTAAGCTAGGGGTTTATAGTTTTTATTTATTTATAAGGGCTAGTAAAATATTTAATTATTATTACTCTTTATAAATAAATATATCGTTATAAAGCAATAAATAAAAATATTATTGTAAGGGATATTATTGCGGTCACCTTGGGTTGCCCTTAGGACAACCCCCAGACGCCCCTCGGATGGTCGCCGGGCACGTGCCCGTAGTATATAGTCTCCACGATCCCAGAGGCCTTACCTCCTTAAGGATTCGTCTCTCTCACCAATCTATCCTGTTCTACAATCGTGTCCTTATAGCCCCCTGTCTACAAGATCCCCTCACAATTATCTACTTAAGTCTCTATAGTTTATACCCCTAGTATTCTAACTAACTTAATAAGATAGATTTAATAGTTAATCGCTATCTACCTTAGGTAGATTAACCTTCCTATAATTCTTATATACCTTCTCCTATTCGCGGAGCTCCTTTTTAATATTTTAACTCTTTGGGGCCCTCTTTATCTTAAAATATTAAGTAGCTAGGTTAGCCTTCTAAGTGTTATTAGTTAGAGCGACTACCTACTTAAGTAATATAAAGATATTATAGACGATATTTCCTTTAAAGGTATAATCGATATAGTTATAAGAGATTGTACTAATAATATAGGTATATGGGGATCTGGGGGCTGCTTCCTCCTTCTTATACTGCTTATAGATATACACGACTTTTCTCACATTTGATTGTCAGATTTAGGCTCACCGCCTTATAGATCCACGCGATGTCACTGGTGGCAGAAAACTTAGACTGTGCAACCAGTACTTCATTGCAGGTTGGCATCTGATGCTATTAGGTGTCCGCAGATAGCACTTCGAAGCAAGCCATTGTGTAGTATTATGTAACGCTCAGCTTTGTTAAATTCGTCTAGATTATCCTTGCAGTATCGTCTATGCTATTCTCTCATACAAGTTAGATAATTAGCCTGGTAAAGATCTTAAATATTTGTGTTGCAAATTAAGCTTTGCGGGTTGGGTTAGTATACAATATATCAGATCTACCCTTCTGCGCTTGAAGAGAATAGAGCATATATATGTTTGTTGTCGGAATCTGCTCAGAGGAAAAATGGAAAAGCAACACGCCGTGAGACTAATCATCTTATTTGATGCGAAAACGCCACTCTATGCATCCCATACATCCATAAAGTTACCTTCGGCGAGCGGTATAGTCAGTCACCCACGCCAGCGCTATGCATATACGATCTCAAAATTATTTGTCAAAAATGTAGTATATGGAGAGATATCCCAACTCGTAGTTTGCGCAAGGAGAATGCCATCGAAGGCTCTACGGCCGTTGATCCACGACATGGAATTCTAGCCCCGGTAGCTCGAAAACATGTCCTGGCTTCAACGCATCAGTGTATATGTTGGGCACGTCGTGTGGGTGGAAGAGTCCACTTTTATGGCAGTTTAAGACTGTTTTCATGCCAGGAGGGTCGGTTAGACGGAATACGCCCCAGCTAAAAGAAAATAGTGTTAGTGATAGTGTTTGGAGCTGGTGTTGCGATTCAATTGGAAGTAGTCCGATTTGACAGTGGGAAAATAGAGAAGTGTAACATTAGCAAAGGTGTGAGAAACTCACGATGGGTCTTTGCTTGGTGCGCAAACAATCGCAATACTTTCTGGCATCATCACTTGGTATCCGCAATGAGTATGCAGATCGCGACTGCTCATAAAGCAGGTCTGGCTTGGATGTGTGTGGATCCAACCTAATACCATAAGATCTTCTGAATCACAGTAATCAAAAAGAGCCGACTCGTTCAGGGTCTCGCAAGTGTCCGAGGTACTCTTCTGTTCTGGAATGACGAGGCGTGATACGAAGAGAGCATTAGAAATGAGTGTACCACATAATATGCCGCAGGTCTCGAGGTTATTGCGGGTATTAGATGCAGCTACGTTGAGAAAACGGGTTCGGAGATTAGGAGGAAGAAAGACTGTGCGTAATGGTGTACCGTTTTCGAGATATGCTGTAGGTTTAAAAGTATAGTCTTTGGCATTTAGTTCCTGAGGTGGCGTCGCTGGTAGGGATCGCGAAATAAGTTCAGAAGATTCGAAATGAGGTAGTTTACCAGGAATGGGAGGTGGAGCCACTTTTGTTGGCTCTTGAACTGGTTTAGGGGGTAAGGTTGGAGGTTTAGCTTGCGATAGCGCTTCAAGCGAATGAATTGTTGGTTTTGGAGGTAATTTCGGGATAACGCTTGGTCTTAAGGGTGTCATATCCGTATCATTCCATCCTTGGTAAGTGCTCTTTTGTGGGACGCTAGGGTAATGGTAAGAAGATGTATGCTGGGAGGACGAGCCCCAATACGAAGAAGGATAGAATTGAGTGCCATCCTCGCCCGCCCCGTGATTCCTATTGTTGACTGCATCCCTCCGCCGACGAGCTTCTATAATGTCTCGAGAAAGCTGATCGGCTTCATCCTTTTCGCCGTGAGTTGACAGTGCCTTCTCCCAGTCTCCCCACAAGCCACCAACCCGCCTCTCCTGCTCCTCTGCTTCCGAGACACCTGCTTGTCTGACGGCTCTGCGAGCAGTGTCTCTCCTTCTGATTTCTTTATACGCGAGCTGGGCGGCTAAGGCTCGGTTTTCTCCAGCATCCAAGGTTTGCTTCTGATCAAATAATGCCGGATCAGAGATCTGTCTGGAGTGGATGGAAGCTTGGCCCATACCATCCGTCAGCCCCTCAATGTTTTGTCCTCTGCCCTCAAGTGATTTTAGCTTCGCTTTCTTAGCAGTTCGTCTAGCTTGATCCTCCAAGTACAGTGTATATCGTTTCTCAATCCGTGGCTTGAGCTGTTCCAACTTTGCCAAGTCTCTCTTTACAATCTTGTTTGCGTCTACTAGTGCGGACCGAGCCTTAGGATCTTTGGCTTCTGGATGTTGGGTAAGCTTGTCCAAAATGAGGAGTGCATGTCGGAAAAGTAATAGGTAGGTTTGTTGGTCATTGCCTTCCCGTTCGTATATTTGCGCCTAATCGAGTCAGTCAAGGCTATAGTTAGAGAGAACTGAGATTGCATCATACGAACCTCTTTCCGGATTGTGTCGGCGCTTCGTAACCAGTAGCGGAGGGGTATATGAACATTGTATTCAAAGTTGTCCGCTTGCTCCACTATCTCTCCAACGCTCATAGGAGCCACATTAGAAGCCGGTTTTATAATAGCAGCCATGGTGAGCTTCGCAGTACAAAAACTCTCGGTTAGCGGAGGTTGGCTAGCGTGATTGCGAGGCTCATGGAGTCGGGCGGCTAGGTTTAGAGTAGGTAGGTACAACAGTGAATGTATTCTTTCGAGGTGAATGATGTCGCGAAGACTTCATTTTATCAAAGGCCGCTGCCTGGATAGATTCTTGGAAGTCGCGCGTCTGGTGTCAGGCAGGCGCTCAAACGTCCATGCCCAAGACCACCGCGTGCTAGGATACATCACAACGGGTCTTTTGGGTCCGTCCTCCGCTTGAACTTACCTCGGTCCCAGACAATCTAATCACACGTGATCGCTTAATCAGGTTTGACGACGTTTAGAATTTTACTAGCGAGTATCAAAGTTGTATATTCCTCTTATATAAGCACTGTCTTTTTGGCGACATGAAAGGCGGGACACGTTACATTTAATTAGCCTATTAGTTATTATAGTATTTAGAAAGGAATGTTATAATTTTAGTAGCGATTATAAAGCCAAAGCTATTAAGTATTATTATTGCTCTTTATATATAGCTCGCTTTATTAATACCTATAGTAAATATATTATATATAGACTTGTTTAACGTATTGATACCCATATACGCTTCCTTTTCTACTTCTGCATCCGAACGTCCTTGACCCATCACGCAGTTAATGTACGATAGCATGAGCAAATAGCTAGCAATCAAGCTTATTTCAAATTGCGTCGTCGACCCCCGTCACACGGGCTATGTTTTAACAACTTAGCTTATTTATTTTATACTATAGCTAGTGGGAGGCATATGCCCCGTATATGCAACTTAAGTGTTATATAATGTTTTTATATATTAAATACTTTAAATTCCTAAAAAAAGTTATTTATATATACGCTGCAAATGCATAAACTCAGCGTGGTCAGAAGCTGACCACGCCGAGTTTTCTCCTGACCGCTGTAAGCCCCGCGGATATCAGGGGGTGCCCTAACCTCGCACTAACTCGGGTCGTAACTGCGCAAAAATGGCCCTCCCGATATGTGATAGATATTAATCGGCAAAATTACGGTATTAATTGAGTAGTAGTTAGCACCAAATACCCCAAAAGAATTTAATATAGAGCCTCTATTATATAAAAATAAGGCTTTATAAAACTTTAGTAATAGCGTAATTACCATACAATGCTTTTACAAGTGTTTTGCCTACAATCGGGCATTGGCAGCATTTTGGTGTTCGTGAGCCTAATTAGGAAGGCGGTAGTAGCCGACCGTTTCAAAGGGTTTACGCCCTGTTTACTACGAATGTTCTTCCGCATTCTCTCCCACAGTATTCATCGCATCATTGCCTGTTTGCTCAAGCAAATTATCCACACCGTTCCTGTAAGTCACTGTTCGATGTAGTATCCACTCATCTATCTGAATAGAAGGGTAAGCGATAATCGTTCATTGTGATCTGAATCGAATAAATTCACGCCATCACACATAATTATACATGGCATAGCTTTGCCCCTTAGACAGTGTCCTCCTATTTAAGCATTCAGCCAAAAACGAAGCCACTCCACCATACCACTGAACTCTTCATTTCATAAGAGGTTTCCCGTTTTCCTCCATATACCGCCTTCTAACCAACATCCTACCGAATAGCGATGTTCAGGTTTGACGAGAACCATTACCTTCTAAAACGGCTTCGGCGTAGGCGGTGAAGGAGCCGCCAATCTCCACGTCCATCGCACCACTCGCGCCGAACTTGTGGTCAAAGTTGTCAAGACTCAGCTCGAGCGTGAAGACTAGCGCTCGACCGAACTCCGCCGTCTCAAATCAATACCAAACTGCAATCGCATTATGAAGCTCCTTGGCGCAGAAATGAACAAGCCCAATTCAGGATAGTGTTCCTTATTCCTAGAATTCTGTCCCGGGGGTGACCTCTAAGTCCGGTACAGAGAGAAACTTGGTAAACAGAACAACAAGCGGGTGCCTGAGTCGTGCATCTGGAGAGCTTTCACACAGCACTGGCTTTCATCCACGAAGGATACGGTACAACAGGAGCAACGTTCGACGACTGGAGGCTGATAGTTCATCGTGGCGTTAAACCGGAAACGTCCTGGTTACGACCAACGGAACAACATACCCATCATTCAAGCTCGGTGACTTTGGAATTTCTACAAAATATAATCCAGACAATACAGATTGTTCATGTGATACCTATATCTAGCAGCCACCCGAGATTCCACGAATATCAACCTCAGCGGCAGACGTGTGAGCTCTAGGCGCGATTATTCATTTCCTTGCGCCCGGAAAACCTCCGGTGTGAGATATCGAAAAATACAAAGCCGAAGTGATATATGAAGGGGAAAGGAGCCTTGGAATTACGATCCACAAAACGGTAACGGATACTGGAAGCAGAGGGTACCACGTGAGGTACCGCATATTAATATTTTAGTTAATGACCAAAAGCCTCGAAAAGGAAACGACCGCAAGCTGCATGCGGTGTATAGTGACACGCTAAATAAATGGATTCTCAGATCATTGTCAACGAAGGAGAAATACAGAATTATAAGAGATCAACTAGTAAAACATGATTCCGGTTACCGAAGGATGATCCAGGGTTTTGCTGGAAAGGTTCGCATAATAGATTTAGAGATATCATGCGAGGATCGAGAAGAGTCGGATGATGAAGGGAATACGGAGGCCGACGAAGATGAGGGTAGATCAAAAATAGATAACGAGGCCGAGACGGACATGGATAGTACAAGCGACTATAGTCCGTGAAATCTAGGCGTGGATTTGGGATGTTTATAACATCAACTGGCTAATTTTGTTATTTTTCTTTTGCATTCTAATTTAAGTTTAACTGTAAGTCCAGAGACTGTTTTGCGGGAGATAAAGTAGCTCAGTGCTTGAAACAGAATGTGAGGTTCAATTATGAAACGTAACTACTTTGGACTTGATGAATGAGTGGCCGGATTCTCATCGTATAGGATTCATGAATCTATCCAGCAGATGCAATTCTCCAAGACTTTGAATACCGGCCGAGCAAATTGGTGTTGCTAGCTCAAATAATTTTATGGCTTTGAAACTCGTTCTTAGGCTATTTTCAAACCCAATGTTTTGCCACAAGATCTTAGTTCTAGACATATGGCTGTCTTGCTCGTAAAACGACAATATTCATCTTCTGGGCTTTCATGATATTAGTACAGTGTCTAGAGCGTAAGCTCAAATCCGTCCGATCTTTTGCTTACCACTTAGCGCTCTGCTGTTCCAAAGCTATCATCCATTTGAACATACTCTCCATATTCTGAGAATCTGAAGCTTTTCCCATCCTCCTTTCTTCCCACTATATCCGACAGTGTCTACGGCCCATGACTGGCCCCAGTTTCTGATGCACTCCTTAACCTGGTTTGGCTTATTCTGCGCGCATAGCAAGACATATGCCACCCCCAGTTCTGGATGGAGTATGTCCCTCAGCTGCTCCAACAACTTGTTGGTAATTTCCATTCCATTCATACCCCCAGCATATGAAAGAGCAAGGAGATGCGAGTCTTGTTCAAATGTAGTGGAGTTTGTTTCGGGGGGAAGTATGTTGAAGGTATCATGCAGGGCAAGATCTGGAGTTTCTGAGGTTGGCACGTATGGCGGGTTGAAAATGAGGATATCCACAGAACCAGGGCGAATCGGAGTTGTAAGATCAGCATTAACCACATCGAGGAAGTTTCCACGCTCTAGATGATCTGATGGCTCTGTGATAGCTATTTGAACGGTCTTTGTGGATGCTCGGCAGGCGAAGCTATTAATGTCAGTACCGAGTGTTAGCAGGTCGCTGCGGCCGAAGATGGTTCTTGCATTAGCTGCAACAAACGCTAAGACTATCCCAGAGCCTGTCCCAACTTCAACTACAAGCGGTGCGCCTAGATTATGTGTAGAGCTCTCATTTTGGTGTGTATGTGGGTTACTGAATCGTGCTCTCAGAAAGCTCGACTCTGCAGATGATGACAGCGTGTCTAGCAGCAAGAACGAATCCTCGGCAGGCTCATAAACATTGTCGAAGAACACGTGGGAGGTAGAAGGCGTTGGAAGCATGCTATGGTTGATGTTAAGGGTAAATAGATGGTGCAAAGTTCGATGTCGGAGAAGATTTATCTCAGTGACCGACCCAGCCGGCAGGCCGTCTACTGCGCCACAGCTTTTACTCGTCCTGCCGTCTATAGTGCGAGTTTTGGTAAGGCTCGACTTAAGTTTTCGTAATTTTATATAAGAGATCCTGTCTCATATCTATTTAACTACTCAATAACGTTAATTTAATCTAATAAGTTAATAAAGTAAGTTATTTTAATCTCTTTTATAACGTGAGGCAATAGGCTCTACGCCACCTGAGCCAGACAAACCCAAAAAGGTGAGCGAATATCTGGCACACGGGCCCGTCACCTGACATATAACTAACTAGATTTTTATTAAAATACAAAGCTATTAGTTAGGTAAGATTTAGGTAGATTTCTACTAAGATTGCAATATTTTGCGGCATTTTGCAACAAAATCATGCCTAGGCAAGGCTCCGAGTCGAATTAAATAAGTTATTCTGCTTCTTTCTACTATAATTTTAATAACTTTATAGGGTTTATATATAAAAACTCTTAAAAAGTAGCTTTAGTTATATAATTAACTAAAAAATTAAAAGTATATCAATGGGGTAAGAGTAGGGTATTAGAAAAGGGAGTAGAAAGGTACTGGTGTTGGGTAGAGCATGTACAAATTTGCACCAAAGGCCCTCAGACGAAATCTAACAAAGTGTGGCGCTACTGCGCCACCGTTGGATTTGCCATCTCAGTCGCTTACTGAGATAGAAAAGACGGCGGATTGCCGAGGGACGACATCACCTTTTTTTCTCCTTCAATATAACCATTGAGTCCAACACGGAACATTATAGTCAAGATGAAAGCTTCTCACAGAATTTTCGCAACAGCAACAGCTGCTGGGTTGGTGAAACCTCTTAGACCAGCACCAATGGCATTACTACCACCAATACCACTCTATAGACGATTGCTTCGAGCACACAGGAATAAGCTACCTCCGCAAGAACGCCTCCTTGGTGATGAGTATGTAAAGAGCGAGTTCAGAGCACACCGTAACATTGATAATCCAGTGCAAATTGTAATTCATAGCTCTTCAAAGTTCTTTCATAAATTTCAGAACACACTAACTTGTAATCCGTAGATTGGATTTATTACAGAATGGCAATTGTATGCTCAGCGTATAGAAGGAGATACATGGAAGGGTGGGAAAATGGAGAAAGATAAGGTCGATAAAATGACGGGTTGGTGTTCCCTTTCACTAGCCACTGCTTCCTTTCACGCCCACTCCACGTCACGCGTACTGATCTCTTATCCCCTAGACCAACAAATTGGACAACTCTACGAACTCATGCAAGCGATCCGGAAACAGGAGCTCGAAGAGAATGATCCAGAGTATGAATCAGACAATAAAAAAGTCATCACGTAGTAAGCATGCCAGAAGATTATCAAGAACAAAAGCTTCACCTAACCACGTTGGTTAAGAATATAAGAGCAGTCACTGTAGAACAATGCACCAGGCCTCCACCACCGCAAGAAGTCGCGATGCGAGTCATAGATTTACACCTCAAAATATTCACCCACTTAAAAACGTACAAATATGCTAGCGAACAGTCCGGAGCTCCCACCGCATACCTTCCTCTATCTCCATCCCTCAGGAAATACCTCAGTATTCAAGGTGTACGCCTCTTGGACTTCAAATATCTGCTATTGTGACCTCGGTGAGGCGCTTTCGCTCAAGTTTCTGGAGTCCTCAATCTAGCGTTCATAAGTAGTCACACAGCATCCCACCTCTAATTAGCTCGTTACAACCTTCTAAAATGTGCATTTGCACCATCTACGTCTCCCCAATCTGCAAACATTCCTGGCTGAGTCTCGTAAACCCTTGTCTCCCTGGCAGAAATATATCCAATTGTCCACGCTTCCAGGACGGCTCTCCGACCATTCTAGATAGTCTACCACCATTCCAGCGACGAAAGGCACCCAAAACTGCTGTCCGCGCTGCGACCTGCCAACTTACGACCCGAATGCTACGCAGATTATTGAGAAATATGAGACCGGGTGGAAATTTAGGTTTGGGCCACGGATGCTAAAGACGACGTCGAGGCCGGTGCCGAGCGCTACAAGTGGGTATGTTATTTGCTGTGTGGTCATGTAAAGGGAATAAAAGATGTGAATATCATTATTCTGACAATTGTGTGATATAGGGGCTGTAACCTAGGGAATGGCGTAGTTGGAGCGGTACAGCATTCGGTTCTGCTATGTTTTGTTCATATCAATGCACCGAGCGCCATGTTGTTACAATGCGCAGGGCATGGTACCCTGTTAAGGAAAATATCCACACGTTTCAATTGTAACAGTCACAGCAATACTAAGAAAGGAAATTTCGTCTAAATCTATCTACCCAGTATCATTGCAGCAGTATCTCATAGCCTTAACACCTGACGCGTAAACCCGAGCTCACGCATCACCCTTCCACATCACTTCAATCAGTGCGGCCGCGCTTCCTGGTGGCTGCACAATGCCCTTGAACTCAAACCTGCTCTCTGCCATCTCAAACAGCTTAATCCAATCACCAGGCGTCCTCTCCTTCGAGTTGCAAGCTGCCAGCATCTGCAAATCTAGACTGGTTAGCAGCCTCTCGACGCTCAGAGGCACAGCGCCCTGCGGCGGCAATACCCCGTCCATGACAATAACGCGCGCGCCGGGCTTCAGCGCTGGGATAATGTTGCGTAGGATCTTTAGCGCGTACTTGTCGGACCAGTCGTGTAGGATATGTTTGAGGAAGTAAACGTCGGCATTAGCCACGGGCTGTGGCGTGAAGAAGTCGTGTGGTTGGAATGAGATGCGCGAGCGGACGGATGAGGGGACTAGAGTGTTGTGTTGGGGCTCTAGCTCTGCGAAGTCTTGCACGATGAGATGGAGGTTGGGGTGTTTTTTGGCGAGTTCGATTGATGCATGTCCGACAGAACCGCCGATCTAATTAAATTAGAATGTGTTAGTGAAAGGGTCAAGACTGTTCAGAAAAGTATCGGTGAGACAAGGCTTAATTGTCGTTCGAACGCATGCGGAAGAATGGGGGAAAGAGCTGACATCGACAACAGTGGCCTCCCCAAGACTATCCCAATCAAACCCAGCATTTATATGATCGATCTTCGCAGGCCCTGAGTTAGCCATGCTCTCCATGGCCTGTCCAAATCTTCGCACCCGCCACCCCTTCGCCTCCCCCTCACGCTCACTCTCTCCTGCCCACTCAAAGAGTGTCTTATCGGCCGTCCAGTTACCTTTAAACGCCAACGCCGTCGCAACCTCGCCAGGTTCTTGGCTATTAGCGTACCTCCGTAGCGCTTCAGACTGGTAGATCGAGCCGGCTGCGATTTCTTCTAAGTTATGTCCTATCCAAGCTTTTTGTGTCTGGAAGCGGGCTGGCATAGAAGACGTGGCCGTGTGCATTATTTTTCCTGACCCTGGTACAGTTTCAGTGAAGATGCCTGTGGTCATGGCATGTCGCATCACGCGGATGAGTATGTGTTCTGCGAGCCCGGTTTTGGCCGAGATGGCTGCGTAGGTGGTTGTGCCTTCGAGGGGCACTGCATCCCAGACATTGAATTGATTCAAGATGTCAATGACGGATTGGTCGTGCTTGAGCTATATGGGTCCAAAAGTTGAGCACAGGTTCAACTTGAATGACAAGCTTAATGCACAAGCAGCGAATACTTACGGTCAACGACTGCTGCCAGATGTAATCATCCGCACCAATAGCTAGATGGTGTATCTTTGCGGCAGCCTCAATTAATGCCATTCGTGCTGCCTGGACTTCTGGAACGTCTGGAAGCGACCGTGGGGAATCAACGGCAAAGGTCGGCTGAGGGAGATTGTTCTTCTCCAGGTAACCTGCGATCATTGCAGTGCTGGATGAGATTTGGGCCGCCAAATCGGCGAAATTATCTTTGGGGCCAAACATGGTGACGAGGGCAGATGTAGAGATTAGATTTCAGAAACTTCAATACAATGATAGAGGTGCGGAAGAGCTTCTTGCTTGGTCCTTTCGAGATCCTTCAATTCGAGGCTCTTCCCCTGTTAAATTATACCTCGTACCTAGACGTTCATCTAATCACAAGCTAATTACATAATTGATTTATAAACTTAGATGATGATCGTCTAGTATACTAATCGGATTTTTATTAGGATCGCGCGCCGATTTGTAACGGAGCATTGCATAGTTATGACAGTTTCTAACAAAAATTTGTCTGTGCGTAGTTTTGATGTTCCAAACCGTCATACCTCAAGCTCGGACCCGAGAACCCGGTTGCCCCCTGAACGTCAAAATCAAATCACTGATTTGTCAACCTATTTTCTCCACAACGAATCGATTTATAGGCCAAAAGGAGCAGAACTTATACAGTCAATTGCACGACCAGAACATTCAAATTCGCTACGCGCATCCAAATTCGCTTAATCGCCACCCACTGTACGTAGTAATTGTGGCGAACGGCTGTGGCTACATGCAAGGACTTTTTGGTTACCCTAGAGAATCGCCTTAGTTGACCAGGAGAATTAAAGACATACGCTTCTTCTTCTCCCCCTTAACTACGCCTCCGTTGTGGCCGCCAAAACGCGAATACAACGCCGTCTCTACAGAGAGATCGATGAAATTTGGCAATATCGTCGGGTGGAAACCTTACGACATTTAACGAAGATCACGGCACTGTACAGTTGGTGGCAATCAAGCGAGATTGGATGCGCGTACTGAATTTGAAATCTCGCATTGCTCACCAAAGGGGGTGAAGCCAGTGCACACCAACGATCCACGGAGGGTCTGAGCACTGATGAAGGTACGGGAAGGGTTCCACGTGACGTCTGGTCAAGGCTGGGCAGAAGTTGACTTAGCATGCTTAGACCAAGAAACAGATGAATATCCGCAAGCTAACCTATTTGATCGATCCATCTGTTTCTTAGTCTGAGCCACTTTGGTAAGCTTTTGGAAGCCGAGCCGGTCTATTTATATAAGGCAAACCATTAACTTTAACGAAATTAATGTAAGTAACCGCTACGTCTATTATCCTGTTAATACCTACATTAGAATTGCCTTAATTAGCTCTCTAATTAATGGATTTTCCAGAACTAACTGCCAGCCATGGGCGCATCTAAAAGGCGTTAAAGAAACCCCTCTATTTTGTCTAGCAGGAGCTAGTCTTCTTAAGCTTTTAATAATAAACTACCCTCTCTATTAACTAATACCGCTAGAGGATTAAGAGATATAGCGGATATAGTGCCCGAGGGCATTAGCCGTCTTGTCCTACCCCCATTATCTCCCCTATTGTCTCCCCTGTCGTCTCCCCTATTACTATCTATAGCTTAATAGCGGTCCTTAATAGCCTACTTACTACTGCTAAACTATATAGATCCCTAAGAGGATAAAGAAGTAGGAGTTAATAAAATACCCGCAATATCCGCTGTAGAGAAGGTCTGGGTAATTATTAACCGTCTTAGGCCATAGTGGATGTCTATAAGAGACCTAGCGCTTAAATGGATTATAATGGCTAAAGGTTCACGTAAGGCACTAAAGAAAAAAAGAGTAAGGGAGCTCCTTAACAAACTCCTAGAGGATGCTAATATCCTAGATATCTATACTAAAGAGATAGAGAAGCGCGGTATAGTGGGTGCTAGTATTGCTCTTACTATCTAGGGAGAGCTTAAAGAGCTAAGGGAGAAAGAGTTACTATTTAGCAGCTTTAACTAATATGCGGATATTAAGCAGCTTAACCTTAGGCAGTGCTATTAAGCCATAAAGACTTATGCACCTATACTAGAGTATATAATTATAGTATGTTAAGAGGGTTAACGCAAATATTTTTTATATAAAGGCCGTGCGGTTCTAATAGCTTCTACGCTTGTATTTGGCCTTTTACGAAACTCCGTAAACTGTATCCTACGGCTACTAGGGATGTATCTCTAAGCTAACGGCGTTAAGCGCCGTATACTTTCTGTGCTCTATAGGCTTAAATTAATTAATAGTTATACTACTTTAAACCGGTAGAAGGAGCGGATAGCCTAGAAATTAAGGTTTAGCCTATAATCTCCGCGGTGCAGGTATATACTAACCTATATATAGGTAAAAATCCGCTTAATAGGTGCAGCTTCTAATACTATTGTTATCTATAATAACTTCAACTACCTCTAATAAGTTCAGCATTAAACACTTAGGGATACTGGAACGTTCTATTTGCGTACAACTGGTAAGCTTATCTTTGGTATAAGTATACCTAATAGTGGGCTTTAATAGAGTATGCTTTATACGGATATTCTAATTAAGTTCTTAGATATTATAGAGGCTCTAGGTAATTTATAAGACAAAATACAAAAGCAGATCTTAATAGCTTTAATCTATAAAGCTATTATAGAGGCGTACCCAGGCCTTAATATATTACTTAGCAAAAACCCGCGGTTTAAACATCTATATATGCCTTCTATTAATATAATACCCGCTACGCGGACGTCTAGATTTAATCTAGGACCTATTATAACTAGAGAGGCTTCTATATCTAAAACCTATAAGGTACTAGACAACATTTTTTTCTATTAAATAAATCTATAACGCACTAATAAAGCATTTAAGGAGCGACTGTTTCTAATCTATAGTAATTAAAAGACCGTAAAGCTTATTCGGTTATATTAGGGAGAACGTACTAAGTTAATATCCGCCTATAATAGCCTGCGTTAGGCTCTGCCTATTCTAGCTCTTTAGTACCTAAAGCTAAACTACCTATATATAGTTATACGGTATTACTATAGTAGCAAGCAATTAGCCTAAGAGTACTCTACGCTATATACCTATATAAACTACCTAGGTCGAAGAAATATCCCAGCTAAGCGCGCGCCGTTTTATTATATAGAGGAGCTAATTCTCTATAGCTTTAACGCTTATATCGTAGCGTTGCTCTATACTTAGATTAAGGAGTCTTATAATACCAAGTCGCCTATAGATATTAAGCGGTACCTTAAAAGCCTATCTCCGCAACGTCTATTAGCAGTAGTTAAGGATATCCGCACAGCGGTTTTCGGTTAGGAAGTCTCTTAAGCGGCTAACTATGCCAGCCAGCCTGCGGAACTACGGCAAAAGGGTCACCTTAAGTAGGCTAGCAGTGCTATATCCTTACAAATACTTTCTAAGCCTACTAATGCAGAGTTTCTAACGCACGTCCGCTTTTTACAACTGGTAGAGATATATAAGGTCCTCAAGCACGCCATTAAGCTTGCGGATATTGGCCTGCTTAGCCGCGTGCTCCCCCACATTTATATCTATTTCGCAAGTAGTTAAAACAAGAACTATCTACCAGAGATGTTACGTTTCTTCCAGTTAACTTTAACAGATGCTTGTTCCCCTAAGCTCTAGCAAGCTATCTTAGTAAATAGTCTAGTAAATATCCGCGGCAAATAGGATAGTTACTACCTAATAGATCTTAACAACGAGCTACTTAATAGGGAGCTAAAGCAGCTTATATATACTTGTGGCAATTTAACATTTAACCTAGACTTACTCTTCCGCTGGAGCATTTATATAACTAATTATACAGGGCCACTATGTGTAAAGTTTAAGATTATATTCGGTGAACGGATGTCTACTTAATATACTGTTAAATCTCCTGTAGCGGATATTTAATTGCTTACTAATGCGATTGCTAAAGGTTCTATTATCCGCCGTTAGGCACGGTAAGTAAAGATAGAAGCGCCGCCTTTACTATAACTAGGTATTAAACGACTTAATTAATCTGCCCTTAATAAGTTCAATTTATGGCTAGGCGGTAATCTTTCCGCCGTGTTTAATAAGCTTAATCTCTATAATGATGATAATAAGCTAGATAGCTTTGTACTCCCTACCAACTTTACTTAAATTTAGCTTTAACCTGTATATAAGTTACTTAATAAGTAATACAAGATATTAGCTATAAGCTATTACTATAACCGTTTAATATCCGCTATAGTTAGTAGCACTAGTATATATTCCTAAGTAATTAATATTATTAATTAATTAATCTATTTAGTTCCTGGGCCGCGCTTACTAGAGGTATAAGGTATAAGGGGAAGGGGGGGCGTCATCCTAATAGATATTAGCTACTATGGTTATAATATCCGCTTGGCGGATATAAGGTAAACTTACCTAGTATTAGCTAACCCCGCCTAATATTAACTAACCTCGCCTAATATTAGCCCGCTATATACTAATTAGCATTGCCATTAATTTCCTATAGTACTCTTCGTATATATTTGCCTCTATTTAATCGCGCTAACCGCCTTTACGGTACTAATAAAGATATATCTAACTGGCGGGTTGCTAGCGGTATAGATATATCTAATGGCTAGTATAAGGGTAATAATAGAGGAGTAGGAGCTAGAGACCTAAGAGTTGGTAAAGGTATAGGTATATCCTCTTTCTAAGTTATTAGTAAGAGGTTTATGGCTAACTATTAACTAGCCTATAATATATTAGCGCCATAGTAAGGCGCTAATTGCCACGGCGCTAATATTTTAAATCTCCTATCTAAAACCTGCGAAGCCTGTATAAGAGCCTATAATAAGCGCTTATCTGTAATAGCGTGCTGCTCTAACGCTTAGGAAAACCGCTCTAATATCTGTATAATTAACCTAGAAGAACCTAAGAGTTGCCCTATTTCTTTCTATTTCTGCTTTTATTCCTTATCTACTAAAAGCTTAATAAGGGATGGAAGCTCCTTACTAAGGATATTAGGATCCCACTTAGGCATTACTTACCTTAATAATACCGCATTTGGAACCTACCCTATATTATAGAGGCGACAAAGCTACTTATCTAGTATAATATAATTAACTATAGGCGTTTATAATGTATTCTAATACCTAGCCTCCGCCTATTACGTAAACCACTTCTATATATTACTTAATATAGGCTCCTAGTGGGTTTTCGCAATATCCGCACTATAGCTAGTGCGGTGTAAGAGTATATATATTAGGTCCCGCCGCGCTTGCAACAAGTTCGCAAGCACTCTTAGTCTTTTTGGCCGTATGGCGACGTGGAGGCGGGCCACGTTACAATTGTGCTTGCGAACTTACTGGGGCCAGGTGTCGTGGGTTCGATCCCCATCGGTCACTTCGCTCTAGTACAGTCTAACGCGCATCCGTGCGATGAGGCGTCGGTGGAGATTCCGATCGCTTATGTTACTAGGGACTAACTAATATGGTGATACTCTTGGCGTTTAATCCCTGTGGAGGCCCGGAACGGGCGCACAGAGGAATCCCTGCGAGCGCTCGAGGACGAGCGCGCAGAGGAGAGGGCAATTGTAAGAGTATATATATTAGGTCCCGCCGCGCTTGCGACAAGTTCGCAAGCACTCTCAGTCTTTTTGGCCGTATGGCGACGTGGAGGCGGGCCACGTTACATGCGGATATCGTACTCATAATCCATAAATATTGCTAGGTTGCAGTTACTGTAATATAAGTCTTTACTAACAGTAGACTATGGGTCTCTATAGTATGTAAATTATATTGCTTATAAGCATACCTAATTCTTATTAACTAGCCGCCATAGGGTGAACGGTAGTTTACTACGTAACTGCGTATTAGTTAACCGCTTCTTTAGGCATAAAGTTAGTACGATAAGCTCTTTAGGTAGGCGTACTGTAGAACCACTAGGGCTTAACCTACGCCTGCTTCTTATATCTACCAACTGCTTAGTACTAACTAACGCTATAGATAAAGTATCGCCCGC
This sequence comes from Cenococcum geophilum 1.58, assembly GCF_001692895.1. Taxonomy (NCBI): domain Eukaryota; kingdom Fungi; phylum Ascomycota; class Dothideomycetes; order Gloniales; family Gloniaceae; genus Cenococcum; species Cenococcum geophilum. The sequence goes on along the minus strand of NW_027137562.1, from coordinate 2,398,601 downwards.
AATATCCGCAGTCTCTACGTTTTGTCGCCCGCGGATATTATTACGCAGCGCGCTTGCGCGAAGATCGCCTATATACTAAGGTTATGTATGCTTAGAACCACCTAATTTATTATAAGGACCCCGCTAGCGGCTCTTAACTATAAAGATTGCTTCGCCTAAAAGGCCTTCTCCTTAGCCTGCCTAGCTAAACCGCTATACCAGCATATTACAGGATTTGTGGCGAGGCATTTTATATTAGATTGAACGGTAGATATCCAGGATATCTGTACTATGTGCTACTATATTTAATATAACGAAAATTTGAATTTGAGACGTTAGGCGCGCGTATTCGGCGTATAAGCGGTCTTTATTAATATCTGTAAGCGTTGCGTAGTAGCTCTACACCGCTTCTTTAGCAATAGCAGTATTATAGCCGCGATAGATTAACTAGCTACGAATAGTATTACGATAGGCAGCTATCCACTCCTTAGAATTAAAGAAGATGATCATCTTTAAAATTAGCTAAAGTTAATTAAACTGTTGGCGGTATATCTGCTATATGGATATTAAGCGGCTTCTTAATTGCTCGCCTTTTTTTTGGTTACTATTACTAGTAGTATATAAATATACTAGAGTAGTAGCAATAATAAAGTAAAGAGCTTAAAAGTCCTTCTTCTCTAGCACGGTTATAACCCTCCGTATAATCTTTAGCTCCGGCCGATTAATTAGGGTTTTAATAATTTGTATATTAGGTTTAAACCTAGCTAGCTTATATATAGTCCAAAACGTAAATAGGTCTAGTATTACGGTATATATAAATTAAGGCTTATTAACTAAGACTAAACGTACTTTAAAGAGTTATATATACGCTATACGGAAGGTCTCTCCCCAATTAATAAGTAGGTGTACTTTATTAACCACTATAAAGGTAATATAGGAACGAAATATTGGGTCTATTAGAACCTTATATAGCTTGTCACTAACTAAAAGCTCTAGGGAGATAAGGATATATGTGTAGCTGCCTATGCGGATATCCTTAATTAGCTTAGTAGATATTGTTTTCTCCTATATATAAACAGGTTGAACATAAGGTAGCTTTGTAATCTTTTTTACTTACTCTAACCTAATTGCGTTAAGTAGAAGAATAATAATAATAACTGCATTAGGTACAAGATATAGTAGTGCTTATATTATTATACTCTTGCTAAAAGACGTCTTTGCCATAAGTATAAGATCTTGCCGCTTAAATATTAGCACCCTTAGGGCCTTAAGCTGCTCCGTATGACCGCGGTACGGATATATCTCCGTAATAGCTTTATCTAGCTTGCTTATTTGAAGTTTATAAGAGCTGCTTATAAGCTAGGGTAGTTCCCTCCGCAGGCTATATAGCCGTAGAGACCGCTAGGGATCCATTTTAATATAATTCCTAGCCCATTGCGTACTGCTAGCTTATTAATCTACTTAACTAGCTTGTAGTTTACAACCTCTTTACCTTATTCGCTTTAATAGAGGTATTAGTAAATAGCGCTTAAAAGCAGTAAAGGGAGAATAGAGGGTTGGATAAAGGTAGGGAGGACTTAAATATATTATAATAGATAGATCTTAATAGGTTTTAATTATTGGATTATGGATATAATGGATAGAGAGTAGGTAGTTAAGATTAACGCGTCATTGGTGCGGATATTGCTGATTGTTTACTTTGGCAAACCGTATTATAGCTATTTTAAAATTAATGTTAGGAATAGGAAGGTGGAGAGACTTTTTACGTAGACCATTTAATTCGCCAGAGCCTAGTATATAATTAATGGATTTTTTAAGCTGCCTAAACTTGTTATAAGAATAAAAAGTGAATATCCGTAATATTAGCTATGCGGATATTGCGACGTGCTTTATAAACGTTGGCTAAAGTGTCTTAGACCACACAGGGACAGATGGCCTAAACTGGTTTAGTGCCATCGGGCCGGATTTATCCGGCGTCCCATGTGGTCTGAGCATGCTGAGACAAGGGCAGAAGCGGGGAGATTCCGCTGACCCAATCTACTACGGTTCGTTCCGTCTCAATCCTCTGGACCACGACCGCGTTTGTCTCGTGCTGTAACCCTGCCAGCACGCAATCGGATCTACAAGGTCTGATGTAGTCACCATCATAGCTGATTAGGGAAGGGGAAGAGGGGTAACTATGAAACCGTTGTTTACTGTCGTCTCCTGTCTGCGTACCTATCATAGATCAGGAAAAGGTATCTCAATCAGCTGCTGCTCTTCTTCAAATCTCCTTGAAACCCTCCAATTACTTATACGGTCTCAATTCGTGTGAAGTATCCCAAAGTAGACCTCCGCAATGCCACCAGCCCTTACAGAAACTCCCGCCGCAGCATCTCACCTGCTATCAACCAACACCACAGCTCCCAAAAGTATTTTCCCCGATGGCATCAAAACCTCAGGCCAGCACCCTCCGCTATACGATCAACTAAAACCTTACTCGTCTTTCCCCAAGGAAATCACCGGACCCACGGTCTGGAAAGCCGAAGAATATATTAACAACCCTGAGCGATGGACACATCCGTTCAGCGAGGACGAGATCGCCGAAATAAGCCAAACCGCCGATAAGTTCCTCGCGGACGCCATGCCGCTAACTGGCATTTCCAAGAACAACTTCCCGCTGCCCAACTTCTCGCGCTTCCTCGGTTCCATGCGGGCCGAGCTACTCAACGGGAAAGGCTTCATTCTCTTCAAAGGGCTGCCCGTAGCCGCTTGGGGGCTGCGCAAATCCGCCGTCGCCTACATGGGCCTGGGGACATATCTGGGCTACTTTGTGTCGCAGAACGGACGCGGACACGTGCTGGGCCATGTTAAAGACCTCGGGGAGGACGCGACGCAAATCGACAAAGTGCGCATCTACCGCACCAACGCGCGGCAGTACTTCCATGCCGACGATAGCGACGTCGTCGGCCTGTTGTGTGTGGCTAAGGCGCTCGAGGGCGGCGAGAGCGACATCGTGAGCAGCCATCATGTGTGGAATACGCTGCAGCAAGAGCACCCGGACGTCGCGGAGCTGCTGACGCAGCCGATTTGGTATTTTGACCGCAAGGGCGAGACGAGCAAGGGCCAGGAAGAGTGGATTCGGACGAGCGTTTTTTACCTCGAGACCGGGGACAGTGGACGAGTGTACGCGAAGTGAGTTTCTTCGACCAATACCACGTGAGTGAGTGGATGATTGCGAAGGTCTGACTATAATTGCACAAGATGGGATCCCTACTACATTCGCTCCCTAACCCGATTTTCTGACGCTGGCCTCATTCCGCCCCTCTCCCCCGCGCAAATTCGTGCCGCCACTCTCCTCGAAGATACTTGTGTCCGCCTCTCTCTTCATATGATTCTAGAGATTGGCGATATTCAATTTCTATCCAATGCTCAAGTTCTGCACGCACGCACAGCATATAAAGATTATCCGCCACCAGCCCCACGAAGGCATCTAATGCGATTATGGCTGAGCACGCCGGAAGATGAGGGAGGATGGAAGTTGCCGTTCCACGATAGCAATGAGAAGAAGAGAGGAGGCGTCCAGGTGGATAATACGGCACCTGTGGCGCCGGAGGACGCAGAGTAGGAAGACAGATGGGTAAGTGCAGTTGGGCATGAAAGGAGTTAAGTAAGGCCTGCGACTAAGTTAAGTAGGTCAACGCAGCTTGGAGGATCTGCTTGTTTGTGAGCCGGAAAGATGGACGTTGCAACCCGATTCAGGGGTGGTTTTGGGGTGGTACATGACCCTTGAGGCGCTCAAATATCAAAATAGAGGAAGTGGAAGAGAAAGCTTGACCAGGATAGTTCGTGTTATAGTTTTTGTAATTCTACGGTCGAGCCAGGTCAATAACCTGCATGAAATCCCATCCAAACACCGTTTCTCGAGCCTTAGGTTTGGGAAGACCGCTTTTTCCGGCACACATTCCACCGCTAATTTCATATGGGACGTACTCTCCGAATAAAGTAGAAGCGCACTCCACTATTCGTCATTATAACACTCTCCACAAAAGTCAAGTGTGATAGTAATGCTTCCGTAATATCGCATTTTGGACCAGCACCGGTAAAAATGCGAGTAGGTCTTCCACCCCGCTCAATTTACCATAATACCACCTCCGTTAGTCCATCACGCTCAGAAGCCCCTCCCGCCGCCTCGTCCCCGTCCCCTACCTCGTCCCCTTCCTCTCGGACCACCTCTGCCAGGCCTGCCGCGATCTGCGGCCTCCTTTCTTGCCTTATTCTTCGGCTTGGGTGCATCGTCGATGAGTAGTGTGTCGAGGGGTAAGCTGTCGGGAAGTATGAAATATCTAATCGTAGAGCCGCGGATATTGATACTATCCAGAGCAATCGGATCGCGGTTCTTGGGTGTCATTTTGACGGTGCGGAGAGCGGTATTCATTTGAGGGGAAACGGATGCGATCGTGCCATGGATTATGGTACCTGGGAAGAAGCCCATTTAGATAGAGTACTTGATAGTAAGAAAATCTCTAATCAAAGTGTCATTTGGAAGCCTTTGAGTGCGCGAGTGCTGAACCTGCAAAGTCAAGATCCGCCCCACTAACCAGCGAACCTTCTTCCGCAGGCAGCACGCGGTCACCACGAAATCAAGAATGCAAGCGCAAAACATGAACGTACCATTCTTCAGCTCAATCGTAACTGTCTCGTTCGCGCATTTCATCAGAAACCTAAAAATATCACACTGCCGTCAGTCAGGTTTCGCGATTCGGACGAAGCCTTGTGTTTAAGAAAGCTCAGCTGGTGCTACGCTTTGGAGAGACAGGTCGGTAACTTACCTGACGAGCTTCATGTTGGCGACTCCTTCCTGCTAATAATTTTCCTTTCGTAAATGGTGGTGTTTAAGCTTGCGAAGGAAGTGGTGGAGTGCGGAGAGCTGGAGTTGAGGTCGAGGTCGAATTTGGCGTTGAAGGCTTGTGGATGTTATTTTAGCGCCATATTAGGACTAGCGCCATTGTTTTCATTTTATATTACCACATTCACATAATTGAGCTCTAAGTATTTAACTCTGCCCTCGAATTGCAAGACATGTTGAATTCCTTCATATTCCTAAGAGCAGAATTGCCAAATCTAATCAAACTCATCTGGGGTATGTGCTTCTACTACAAGTGCTCTCCGATACAAAAGAACTAGAGCAGGATGATTCTGAATCGGATGAATAGCCCACGTCTACCTCTCGTCCTCCTCTGATACCTTCTCCCACTCGCTGTCCGTGCTCAATTCTCCAGTGGAATCCCCTACACTCCTCTTCTTCAATGCATCATCCACCAACGGCTCCAAGTTCGTTGAGGCGCCTGTAGTGGTGGCGCCAGCGGGTCCAGACGTGGACTGTATAGGCGTCGGGCTCTTCTTACGCTCCTCGGCCTGCCCCTGCGGTTTCGGGGCAGGCTTGTCCTGCAGCCCTGCAGTTTGCGCTGTGGTAACAGGTCCTGCGCCAGCCTCGGGCTTGGACTTGGATTTTTCCTCGACCTCCGCGTCAACTTCCGTGTCATCCCCGCTGTCCATTCCCTCGCCCTCACTCCCTGCCTTCTCCTTCTCCTTTCTTGCGCTTCTGATCCTTCGAGCCTCTTCTTCCTTCTCCTGCGCCGCGCGCAGCTCGCCGGCGAACCAGTTGATAGCCCACCATAGCCCCGCAGTCAACCCGGAGAGCACCACAAAGTGCACGCTGTAGGTCGCAACAAGCAGCACAAAGAGAAGCAGCTGGAGTGCGGCGAAGGTGGCGTTGGTGGCTATGAGGAGGGTGGGCGTGGGGCCGGGTGTGAAAATCGAGTTCCACAGGTTAGTGAAGAAGGTAGACATGCTGTAAGAGGTGGCCGACTCAAACTTGAGAGTAGGTTTGCGCAATAGATTGAAGGGGTATCGTGGAGCTGGAGGTGTGGTATACGTGTTCGTAAATAAAAAATCAAAGGCTGGGGTATCAGGGAATGTGGCTTGGTCGCTCTATTGGTGCCTCTCCCTTGCGATGCCGTTGTTTGTTATGCGCTGCTGCCTTGGATTCGAGAAATATCGCTCACGCAACGTCGCCGGTTCAGAAAACTGATAGTAACTTGATTTGCGAGTTGGAAGAAAGGGGAGAGGAGTGTAGCGTCCTACGATGATGTTTGCTACGTCGATGTCGCGATAGCCCTTACGACGTGTCGCGGGGAAGTCAGTCCGCCAGTAGCCCCCCACCATGCAAGGCCGAGAAAACATCCGGCAAGCTCCGAATCTGATTCGCCATGATAAAACAACGTCATTGTCTTAAACNCCCCGCCGTATTCAATGCAGCTATCTCGCCGAAATACCAACCTGTAGGCTGATCGCCCATTAATCATACTATTTCACGACGATATTACATCGTACCTAAGGACACGATCATTCATACATATAGTATATATTTGTATGGAACTTGGATAATTTCGTTACTTATTTAATTTAAATCAGGAGTAATTCCTGCATACATACAGTCTTATTTAACGCCTGCTGCCCCACCAGGGATTCAAGGAGTACTCAATCGCAGATATTTTTACGGTCACAACCAGTGCTGGAGCAGCCACTCCGCTCGAAGAAACTTCTCTGGACTGTTAATATTCCAGGGCTCTGCAGGCCGGCTCCCTAAATCCTCCACCCAATGCTCCTGAGAGTTTTCCTGATATACTGGATCTCTTCAAAAAAATGGAAAAGTGCTACAAAACCTGTCAGAATCGCTCAACAATCTGACAAACTTAGCGTGCCGGCGTTGAGAGGCAAGATGGGACGGTTTTCCGAACGATCAAAATCGGGTTGTCTCACTTTGTTCCAGTTGCGTGTTACCTGTTCCAGCTGCCTATTACCTGTCTCAGTTGCCTACCCCCCCTTTTCCGTTGCCTACACCTTCCTCATATATATATATAGAGGCCCTAGAGCCACATTTAATAGACAGAGTCCTCATTCCTTGATATTCCGATTGACAGATCATTTCTCCGCATTAACGTCGACCCCATTCTTGAGAAGTATCTCCACGGTTTCTGTGTGGCCCAGAAACGACGTCGTTTGGAGGAGATTTCTATAGTAGCCACGGGCAGAGTGGACGTTAGCACCCTTACCGATCAAAAATTCTACGATCCTTACATTACCAGTCGACGCTGCTGCTATTGTGGGACTGCCGCCCCTGAATTTTCCAGGACTATCAACCTTCGCCCCGGTCTGAACAAGCAACCTAACGATGGCCTCAGCGCCCGCCGCTGTAGCTGAAGAAGCGTTCCGTATAAAATATCAGAGGTGTCGGGTTTGGCTCCTTGGTCAATTAGTCGTTGAGTTAATGTTTGGCTCTGCCCTTGAACTGTTATGTATAAAGCGTCCTGGAGTTGACCTGTCGAAGGGTTGTTGTCCAGATCATAGCCGCCAAGGGAAGCTCCCTCTTCTAGTAGGAAATCCGCCATTTCCCCTTGATGGATCTGAGGCGGATCCGGTGTGATGTAGAGGCTGACTTGTCCCGAACATAAAGCCTAGCGTCTCGAGCGGTGGATAGAGAACCAACACCATAATCCAAGTACTGTTTGCGCTTTGAAGCGGCTGATCTCCCCACGTGACGAAGGTGCGAGGAGGATGGTTCAGTACCTGCAGAGACCTCGTTACATTTTCCTCTTGCTGACGCTGCCCAAATTCACTCGAAGCCAACCAGCTGAGCAAAACCAAAACATCTCTTGCACACAGAGCAAAGTGAGTAATTACTATGATGAGAATATTGAAGTAAATGCGATTAAGATCTGGTAGGCCTGTACACGAAGCCCTCCAGGTAAATTTATTTCCGACGATATGAGCATTTTTGAAGTTGAAAAGATCCTGATTGATAAAGCTGAGCCAGTTTAATTTTTAATTCGCTGTGTAGTGGAATTAATGAAAAGGGGACTGGGCATAGATATTTGAACAGCTTAAAATTCGGAAAGGAATAGGGGAGAAGGATTTTTTAATTGAACATGGTGGAAAAAGTTCAATCCGTGCGCCTTTTAGTGGCGGCTACTGCACTGGCTCATGTGAATCTGTAAATGAGTCGATCGTTCGGTAAGCCTCCATATGAGGCTCTAGATTTGGCTTCGCACAATCCGTAATTGACGTCGGTGAGCGATTCGAGTGAGCCCCTCTATCGCGACTCCCAATCGAGAAGTTTTTTAAACACCTCGGGCCTCATACGAGTCAGATTTACGAGTCGTTGCTCGTGGCCGTAGAGCAATTGCGACGTCCATTTTGTTCCCCGCCATATATCAGTATGCTAAGTACGAACACCCCCCAGAAATAAGCTCATTGCGATTATAAGGTCAAAATAATAACATCAGGTAAGGCTTGCAAATGCGACAGCAGTATCGCGATCGGGGTGTGTGGAGTCGCCATATCACAAAAAGTCGTTACTTTGGCGCGTATACGAGAGCTCCATATTGGTATGGAATATGGAACGGAGGCTCGAAGGCAACATATTGAAACAGTGCCAACAACCTCATTTCAACTACCGTATATAGTATAGCTTGCAAATTTGACGCGCTTACCGATATGGAGGAGCTCCATATTCAAAAGTTGTCATATTCAGATTTGAGCTCCGTTTCGGTTAAATATGGAGGTGCAACCGAACGACCCCTAAGAGAATATGCTTAGTCCGAAAGCATTAGCGGAACCTATTGGGTTGAGCCCTATTCTTCAATAGAAGCGCCGGACTTAGTGGGGTTTGATATTGCAAGCCTTCAGCGGCATAGCGACATAGTGGCAGAAGATGATTGCGATTGACATCTTCACTCGATACATCCAACAACTTAGGCTTGTTTAGTTTCCGGAAGAGATGCTTCGCGAGCATCTTCACAGGTACGATGAACGGATAGAGCGGGCAAGATCTTAGTGAAAATCTCCGTTGTCAGCAGATTGGCCACAGCACTTACATTGTCGCTTCATAACTACTCCGTGAGGAAATTTAAATGCAACATGGTGGATCTGGGTAGTTGTTGGCTTGTGGAGATAAATACAATGTTGAAAAGGACACAGCAATGTCACTAGCGAGGCACGTTCCATGCTCTCCGCATCTGCCTTCAGCCTTCACACAATCCCCACGCCAAGCAAATGACTGATTGAACGCTCAAGATGTGACTCAGACTACCTAATTACACCGGGCGCATTCAGAGACGCTTCTACCGGTATATAGCTCAACGTGAACCCCATTAATCAATGACAGCGCATTCTCTATTCAACATGGCATCGCATAAAGCAGTCGGGCGCAGAGCAGAACTCAGAATAGCTGCTCAAGAAACGAAAGAGCTTCTTCCAGATGTCTTATGCCAGTTAAAACGCGATACCACAACCTCCACACTCTGCAGCCTCGAAGATCTGGAGCCCCTCGATCCGGAGGCATGTCCCAAATTCGAACTTCCAGAAGAGGCGGGCAAGCCTACTCAAAAAGGGACCCGCATCCAAGTCTTTGATCAAGACACATTTGATACTGCAATAATACTGCAGCCAGATACCACGTCCGCTGCAAAGGAAAAGCCTGTGGCAATTCTGAATTTAGCCAGTGAGCGGCATCCCGGTGGCGGATGGCTCAATGGTGCTCTTGCTCAAGAAGAGGCTTTATGCTACCGTTCATCTCTCTACCTGACTTTGAAGGACGACTTCTACCCAATTCCGCCCCTCAGCGGCATTTATTCTCCCACCGTCATCATCATTCGTGACGCCCTTTCTAGGGGACATGGCCTTCTATGCGGTGAAACTCCAGCAGAAGACCTTCCTGTCACATCCGCGATCACAGTGGCAGCTCAACGAACACCAAAACTTTCAGGGCACCTGACATACCAGCATAATTCTGATAGACAGTTGATGAAGGACAAGATCCGTCTAATCTTAAGAATTGCGGCGCGGAACGGCCATACAAAGCTGGTCTTAGGGGCACTCGGGTGCGGAGCGTTCAGAAACCCTCCTAAAGACGTTGCGCAGTGTTTCTTGGAGGTGTTTCATGAGAAGGAGTTTGAGGGAGGATGGTGGGAGCAAATGGCGTTTGCTGTCTTGGACAATGTTAGGAATGGTGGAAAGGAAGGGAATGGGAACTATGGTATATTCTACAGGACCCTGAATGGAGTTGTCGTTTGAGGAGATGTTGTCGATCGAGCCCTTCCCTAGCGTCTTTTGCCAAACCCAGAGGATGTAACTTCGTAATGCCTCAGGATGTTAGGCGTCAGCCCTACGTGCACAGGCTGCAGCAAAAGCTACTAATACAAGGGGGTGACATGAGCGGGCTGGCCGCCCTCCCTGCAAGTTTTGGTGGCATTATAGTAGCATCCCACTAAAATGCTGCCGATATGGTTATAATGCCACCAAAACTTGCAGGGAGGGCGGCCAACCCGCTCATTCACCCCCTTGTAGCTCCACCCAAGCGGCAATCATCAACAAACCAGGGTCTAGCCCAACCCACCCACAAAAAGCAACCACAGCGCACACAGCTCATCATTATTTCGCATTTGTATTGTTTGTCACTCCCCCCGCCTCCCCTATGCGCGAGACAAAAATGCCACAAACGGCCATCTCGACGATGAGCCCGTCGCCAAAGCGCAAACGCGATGCTTCAGACCCCGCTAACACAGCAACAGCGATGCCACCGTTCGCCCCGCGCCTCAATACATCCTCGCCCGCTCCAACCCCAGTTCCCGGAGAAAATAGTCCGCGCAGCACAGTTGCAGACCAGCTCCGGGACTTAAAAATTAAAGGAACAATACCAAGACTAGATTTCGAGGCAGGAGACGCTACGCCGGAAGTGCGGAAGCGCGCAAAACGCAGTGATACTATACACAACCGTCCGGGGGCAGCACTGGAAGGATTCCAAGATACTCCGGTACGTGGAGCTCAGTCAGCGGCTGCTCAGGGTGAAATAATAGGTGCGGGCGGAGTGTACTCTTATAGCGACGCGCCGGAAATTCCGGAGACGCTGCAGAGTTCCTTTTCGTCTACCACGACCACACTTGCTATGGCAGCTGAAGGACTATCATCGTCTCCAATTCCGCCAAGCCACGCTTCACCTTCGTCTCATACAATGCCAAAACCTCGCCCGTATCCTCGATCCCGCATGAAGTCACCGTCTCCTCCACTCACGGCCCTCACGTGGCAGGACAGTGAAATAACAGGCCACCTTGTTGATCCTTCACAAGATCCGGATGACGACGGCACCGGCATTAACGGTATTGGATTTAAACCGACTCCCGCACTAGCTTATGCACGTGCACAGCGGAGGAAGCAGCAGGTGATGGAATGGCGCGCGCGAGAAGCGAAAGAGGCAAGACAGAAGAGGAGCGACAGACGTAGGGGAGGTGTTGGAGGAGTTGATGGTACCAGTTCTGGCGCAAAAGATGGAAAAGATAGCATTGAGCGGGTTGTTAGATTTGCCTGAGCGGGTTTTATTGATCCTAGGACTGTATTAGGAACGGGTTACGAGCACTACGAAAAATGGACCACGATTACAATTGATATATGCGGAGTTAGGGGAGAAACTTGGCTACTTATTTGTGTGGCAAGCATTTCTTGAGAGTTTCTGGTGGTTAAGGAGTTTGGATACCTCCACTTGTCGATCGGGAAAGGGATATCCACTGGAGTATGGAAAGTGTGTATCAGACTGAGTCCAGAGGGCGTTCATATGGTATTCGTTCAAGATACGGCTCAGGAGTTGTTCACGCGATTCTGTATAGTATCGAGCGGATTATCAGCCGATTGTAGGATCACCGGCTCTCATACCTTACAGTATTCTATTCAGACATGTATAATCATACAATTTACCACTCGCTTTAACCAGTTTTTCCGTATCACTACCAAAACTTTAAGTTCTTCTCCAGCCAAAACTTCCAGCTTCTTCTCCGTTCCTCCTCCCTCCTTCGCTCTTTCTCCAACCGATCTGCTTCCTCCTTTGCTTTTCTCCTAACTTCTCTCTTCGCTAGTATATCGGCTTTCTTCCTGTCCATAATTTCAATAGCCCGCTTCATGCCTGCTTTCTCAATACCCCGCCGATATTGGCAATACTGGTATGCGCCGAGGGAGCTTAAACAGAATCCTGCGACTGCGAAGTTTGCAGCCTTCCACACGGGTCCTGAATGCGCAACACAAATTTAGCCATCGGAAACAGTCTCTGCTACTCGAGCCCTTGAAGACCGAGGCTAAAAGTGGGAATTGCATACTCCCTAACACAGCGGCAATACCACCCACAGCAAAGCCGCTCCCGATTCCCGTCAGCAGCCCATCCCGTGCACAGGGTTTCTGGTGTATTGTTTTGAAATCCTCTAATTTAATCGACTTGACCGCGTCACCGATTGTGAAATCTACTGGCGTGCCGCCAGCGGTATTGGCCGTTCCGCCGGGCATGATATTTGCGGGTTCTCGTGGCCGAGGCAGAGTCGCGCCTTCAGAAGGCGTTCTTGAAGATTGTGATTGCCTCGTATCATCAGCCATTGCGAGAATTAGCGCAGATTGTATAAAAGGAGGAGGGGGGGTGGGTGGAAATTATTCATTAAATGGTGATGTCCACGAATATTAGACGAGAAGTCGATGTATAATTTTCGGAGCTAGTTCTGCCGTCACCGAGACGCGCCAAGAAAAGTCGCGAAAGCGTGTCAACACCCATTTCATTCCACACCAGGGCTAACAACCCCATGCACCAATTCTTCACTACAACACTCTCAAACCGCTTCCCCGGTGTCTCGGAGGCCTTAATTCTGCCTGCAAGCCAAATGACCCCTTAAAAACTTAACGTAGATTTCCTGAGCTGCCTCGTCCTAGCCCTCAGCCGCCGCTTCCCTCACGCTCCTTTACCATGGCGCCCCGCCGGGCCGGCCAGCCCTACCGTCGCGTAGGCAAGCATGGCCAAACCTCCTATAGCGGACCGCGCAAGCTCAAAACTATCGACGCTTCGTCCCTCCGTAGCACGGAAGCAACATCGCAACATGAGAAGCTCGAGTCAACACGCCTCGCGCACCGCATTGATGAGGCCATGGGCTTCGCACGGTACGATGCCGGCAAGAAGAAGGTAGGCTGGCTATGCAATATGCACTCGACGTCTGTTGAGGATGAGAACGTGCCTGGGGGCCGAGCTGGAGTAGATTATTACTTCATCGAGGAAGACGGAGGCACGTTTAAGGCGACGGTGGAATATGATCCGTATTTCCTGGTCGCTGTAAAGAGGGGGAAAGAACCTGAGGCTGAGGAGTGGTGTCGGCGGGCTTTTGAAGGTTTAATTAAGGGGGTGAAGAAGGTTGAAAAGGAGGATTTGCAGATGGTGAGAATTGACACGCGTCTTTGTGAGCGCTAAGGTTGAGATACTGATGTGCATAGCCAAACCACCTCCTGGGGTACCGAAGAACGCTTTTGAAGCTCTCGTTTGCGAATGTAGGGGATCTGCTAGGAGTGCGCAAGGTCATCATGCCACTTGCAGAGAAGAATAGGAAGAAGATGAATGCTATGGATACATATGCGGAAGTGGCTAGGTAAGCTGGGGCTAATTTGTATGGGTAAGGACTCTCACTAATAATTGGGACAGCGCCAATGCCGGCTTTGATGTTTTTGATGACGACCAAGATTACTATAAACGACCTAATGCCATTGTAGATGCGAGTGATTTCATTGTTGATATCCGAGAGTACGATGTTCCTTACCATGTTAGAGTTGCGATTGATAAAGGCGAGTTAACCAAATTTGCCATGTTTCTGACTCTGACAAATACGTAGATATCCGGATCGGGAAGTGGTACACAGTAGAGGCAAAGCACGGAGTTGTCTCCTTGACTTGTATAGAAGAACGACTGCAGCGTGCAGATCCTGTTGTAATGGCTTACGATATTGAGACAACAAAACTGCCTCTAAAGTTTCCGGACGCTGTAATCGATCAGATCATGATGATATCCTATATGATCGACGGCCAAGGATTTCTCATCACCAATCGAGAAATTGTCTCGGAGGACATCTCAGATTTCGATTATACGCCCAAGCCGGAATACGAGGGTCCCTTTATCATTTTTAACGAGCCGGATGAAAAAGCCGTTCTGGAACGCTTCTTCGAGCATATAAAAGAGGCAAGGCCAACAGTTATTGTGACATACAACGGAGACTTCTTCGATTGGCCATTCGTAGAAGCTCGAGCAAGCGTTTTAGGCCTCGACATGTACCAGGAGATCGGGTTTCGGAAGAACAGCGAAGATATTTATCGGTCAGACTATTGTGCTCATATGGATGCCTTTGCCTGGGTCAACCGAGATAGTTACCTGCCGCAAGGAAGTCGAGGCTTGAAAGCAGTCACAGTAGCCAAACTAGGTTACGATCCTGACGAATTAGACCCGGAACTTATGACACCGTAAGTAACACGAGTAAAAGGTAGTTCCAATTCTGACAATACATAGATACGCGAGCGAACGACCCCAAACACTTGCAGAGTACTCTGTTTCAGATGCTGTTGCGACGTACTACCTGTACATGAAATATGTGCACCCTTTCATTTTCTCGCTATGTACTATCATTCCACTAGGACCAGATGACGTTCTGCGAAAAGGTACTGGTACTTTATGTGAGATGTTGCTCATGGTACAAGCCTACCAAAAAGGAATTGTACTGCCGAACAAGCACCAAGCGCCAAAGGAGGCCTTCTGGGATGGTCATCTGCTAGAGTCCGAGACCTACGTAGGTGGCCACGTTGAAAGTATCGAAGCTGGTGTCTTCCGGAGCGACATTCCTTGCAACTTTGCCCTAGACACCAGTGCTATCGATGAACTAGTAGCCGATCTCGATGCTGCGCTTAAATTCAGCATTGTCGTTGAAGAAAAAAAAGCCATCGAGGATGTGACAAACTACGAAGAAGTCAAAGAACAGATTACCGAGAAACTGATGCAACTCAAGAACACTCCTAACAGGAATGAGAGGCCATCAATATATCATTTAGATGTCGCTTCTATGTATCCAAACATCATGACCACGAATCGACTCCAGCCAGACTCAATGATCCAGGAATCAGACTGTGCTGCTTGCGACTTCAACAGACCGGGAAAGACCTGCGATCGAAGGATGCCTTGGTCTTGGAGAGGTGAATTTCTGCCTGCTAAGAGGGATGAATACAACATGATTCGACATGCCTTGGAGAATGAGCGATTCCCTGGAAAATACCCCAACAGCCCCACCCGATCATTCCAGGAATTGTCTACCGATGAACAAGCCAATCTGGTAAAGAAGAGATTGCAGGATTACAGCAAGAAGATCTACCACAAGATTCATGACGCGAAAACCATTGAACGAGAAGCCATCATCTGTCAACGAGAGAATCCATTCTACGTCGATACCGTGAAGGACTTCCGAGACCGTAGATACGATTTCAAAGGTAAACAGAAAGTCTGGAAAGGTAAGACAGACGCACTAAAAGCTGCCGGAGCGCCTGCAGCAGAGGTCGACGAGGCAAAGAAGATGATCGTGCTTTTTGATTCGCTGCAGCTAGCGCACAAAGTCATCCTGAACAGTTTCTACGGATACGTCATGCGTAAAGGATCTCGCTGGTACTCTATGGAAATGGCGGGTGTAACTTGCCTGACTGGAGCCAGAATTATTCAGATGGCTCGTCAGCTCGTTGAGAGGATTGGCCGGCCGCTTGAGCTAGATACCGACGGTATCTGGTGCATCTTGCCCGCAACATTTCCGGAGAACTTTGCCTTCAAGCTGAAGAATGGCAAGAAGGTTGCTATTTCCTACCCCTGCGTCATGTTAAACCACCTCGTTCATGCGAAGTTTACCAATCACCAGTATCAGACGCTAGTGGATCCTGTAACATTCCGATATGAGACACACAGTGACAATACGATCTTCTTCGAGGTTGACGGTCCGTATAAAGCTATGATTCTGCCTACATCGAAGGAAGAAGACAAGAACTTAAAGAAGCGTTACGCAGTTTTTAACCATGACGGTAGCTTGGCTGAGTTGAAGGGTTTCGAGGTGAAACGTCGAGGAGAACTGAAACTCATCAAGATATTCCAGACTCAGATCTTTAAGTTCTTCCTCGAGGGCTCAACACTCACGGAGACCTACGCATCGGTTGCAAAGGTGGCTAACCGATGGCTTGACGTGCTCGACCAGCATGGTTCTACACTGGCAGACGAAGAGCTTATCGATCTAATTTGCGAGAACAAGAGCATGGCGAAAACACTTGAGGAGTATGGAGCACAAAAGTCCACCGCCATCACCACAGCAAAGCGTCTGGCAGAGTTTCTTGGCGAGCAGATGGTCAAGGACAAAGGCTTAAACTGCAAATACATTATTTCCTCACGACCGAAAAATGCCCCCGTAACAGAGCGTGCTATACCTGTTGCAATATTCTCTGCAGAAGAGTCAGTGAAAAGACATTTCCTCCGAAAATGGCTGCGAGAAGACCCAGGCGATATGGATCCCCGAACCGTTATCGATTGGGGTTATTACATGGAACGTTTAGGGTCTGTTATACAGAAGCTCATCACTATCCCAGCTGCTCTTCAGAAGGTCCGGAATCCAGTCCCGAGAGTACCGCATCCAGATTGGTTAGATCGGAGAATCAGAATTAAGGATGATGTGTTCAAGCAGAAGAAAATGACGGATATGTTCGACAAGAAGACTCTAGCCGATGTTGACACAAATACTCTGGGGAACAGGGTGGCTGACCTGGAAGACTTCGGAGCATCAAAGTTTTCGCAACTATCCCAGACAAAGAAGGGGATTGTCACCAAAATGGCCCAGAAGAGAAAGGCACCTGAACCCGCAGTACCAGTACAAACCGATCCATACGCGAGTCTGCCGGCGAAGATGCCTTCGATCACCGAAGATTACAAGGGTTGGCTCAGGTATCAGAAGCAAAAATGGAAAATCCAAAAACAGGCCCGGATACGACGCCGCCAGCTGTTTGGAGAAAAGCAAACTGACGCCTCAGATGCTATTGGCAGCTACTTCAGGAACCAAGCCGAGCTGTTCATAAGCAGCTGGCAGCTGCTACAGCTTCGAGAAACAGAAACACCTGGTGAAGTCCGAGCGTTTGTTTTGATTGACAAGAAGATTCACACTCTGAAGGTCATCGTACCTCGCCAGATATATCTCAATCTTAGGGGAGATGACTTACCAGACGTGTCGATCGATGACTGTAGGGTGGAAAAGGTCATCAACCATTCTCTACCAAACGGTCACCCCTCCGTGCACCTTTTTAAGCTTCAAATGCCCGAACAGATTTATTCTAGTGAAGCAAAGAAACTTTCCGTATTATTCAATCACCCAAGTGTCGAGGGGATCTATGAAAAGCAGGTTCCTTTGAACATTCGAGCGGTACTTGAGCTAGGTAGCATTTGCACGTTTGATGAGACTCAGAAAGGCGTTTTAGGGAAAGGCCTTGAGCAAGGATTCGACCTCTCTGCTCTTCGACGAGTGCCATCACAACAGCCATATTTAAACCAGGCCTCGCTCGGCTATCTCTATCTCTATCATGTTAGCACGGGCGACCGGCAGATTTTCGCACTGTTTTCAACTTCCAAGGACCGCGCGCACATCATCATCCTTAATAAGTCGAAGGACGCTCAAGGTCTGCCGAATGTCGACCGGATCTACAGGGATATGTTCGCCCGGCGCTTGGAAGACTCTGGCGGCAACCCCTGGCAGGAATCCTTTGAGTACCAGAATGATATTCATTTTAGGACTATCCAGGTGACGACTAAACGGAAAGCTCATCTCGAGATAGGTGACGCTGTCAAGAAGATTAGGAACGAGGAAGGAAAGCCCCTGATTCTAGTAATCCAGTCACAGAACCACGTGATGCTTTCCCACGAGATTCCAATCCTAAAAGAGTTGCCTATTCTACCCTTACGGCCAGATGAAACAGACAAGCAGCTACCTCCCCTTGGATGGCAATCTTTCATTGCGAAACGACTTGTCACTCACTATCTCGATCTGGGTTCATGGATTTCGCACTTAGTTGAACTTGCTAGGTACGGCGATATTCCTTTGTGTAATCTTGAGAGCAATGATCCCCGCTTTCTCATCGATATCGCGTATGCCAGGAGATTGCAGAAAGATAAGGTAGTTCTGTGGTGGTCTGGCGGACCGAAGCCGGATCATGCGGGCTACGAGAAAGACGATATTTTAGGACCTCTAGAAGGTGTCGAAATGCCATCAGTCAATAATCCAGGGACCTACTCTTCCGTGTGCATCGACTTAATCCTACGGAACCTCGCCATCAACACTATATTATCTTCATCTGTCATTAATGAAGCTGAAGGATCAGACTCGTTCTCGTTCAACCCGGCCGCACCAGCTTATGATGCAACTAATGATGGAACTAATGTGATCTACTCGGATAATGCGTTTGCATCTGCTGGCATTACTGTACTCCGTGAGATGGTAAAAGCGTGGTGGAATGAAGCTGAAAAGGGTTCGTATATGGCCGATGTGATGGTCCAACATTTGGTTCGATGGGTCGAGAGCCCAGGATCCTTCCTCTACGATCGCTCTTTGCATTATTATGTGCAGATGATGTCCCGCAAGGCATTACAGCAGCTCATGACGGACTTTCGACGAGTCGGCTCACATATCGTCTTTGCAAGCGCAAGTCGACTCTTGCTTCAAACCACGAAAGCTGAAGTAGGCAATGCCTACGCCTATAGTCAGTACATTCTGAAGACTGTTCAGGCAAAACCACTCTTCCAGTTTCTAGATCTCGAGATCAAGGAATACTGGGATTATCTTGCTTGGTATGATGAGTTCAACTATGGTGGGAAAGGATGTCAACAAGTGGTTGAGGCTGAGAACCAGACCCTTGACACTATAATGTGCTGGCAGCTAGCTACCTTTCTCCCAACGCCCCTTCAACCGGTCTTCCACGACTGGGTTGTCGAATTTATCGATCTCATGCACGCTCGCAAGCATCCCACTATCGACGGCTTAGCCCCACGAGCAACCCAACTGCCCTTACGACCCCTTACTATAGACCCCACAGAAGCTACCCAATTCCTCCCCAAATCTTTCACAAAGCCACTTTACAAACAGGTATCATCCTTCCTCCGCCGTCAACACACTGAGCTCCTCCATCCCGACCTTGCTTCCGACTACGTGTTTCCTCAACTTCCAGGCTCTCACCTACCTCTCACAAATCCTGTCCTCCAGTTGGTCAAGTCCCTTACTCAGGTCCTAAGCCTCGACAAAACTATTACGCTAGAGGCGCGCCTATTAAGAAAAGAACTTCTCACACTCTTCGATATCCGCGAATTCAGCGCAGAGGCTACCTTTGCCAATCCGAGTGCTAGTTTGTGTGTAAGGGGCTTGGTATGCGACGAATGTACTGCCGTCCGCGACCTAGATCTCTGCCGTGCCGCTGAGCTGTTGCCCCCTCCCGCACCTCCATCTGATTCAGCCAACCCTAACCCGCCACTACCTAAATGGAAATGCGAAAACTGTCAAACTCCATATGACAGGCTGCGCATCGAAGAGCATCTAGTCACAGATGTTCAGAAGATGATTGTGGAGTGGTGCACACAAGACTTGAAGTGTGGGAAGTGTAGCAGGCTACGTACGAATGAATTTATGGAGCATTGCGCGTGTGCAGGCGAGTGGGTAAGCACGCAGAAGAGAGAGGAGATTAGAAGTAGGTTAAAGGTCTACGGGAATGTGGCAAGGTTTTTCCAGTTAGTTATGTTGGAGGCTGTAGTAACGGAGTGTGTGGAGGGATTTTAGGCATTTAAAATTTTACACACTCATATTGGGGGATCAACTAGCATTCGAGCGGCGGCGTTGGTGGGTTGACTTTTCGGGTATGTTGATTTGACATGCTTTTCTATTTTGTGACTTCGGGAATGCATTGATACGGCGTTTTCAAGTTTGCTTCATTCTCAGTACGTCGGATAATGTTAGTTATTAACTTGCCTCCTAAAGATGTTCTTTTCCATCCCTGTCACCTCACGATGCACGTCACCAGGAGATCATCGCTTGAGGCGTAGTTACGCATTCTTCGTCCGACGCCCGTCTACCCACGAACGATTTCCTAATTCGCACCATGACATCAATAACATCATCGAATTGTTCGGAGGTTCACCTTCTATTTATCAGCCGTTCCGCAGTATATTCCGAGGCCCTCATGCCCCGTCTCATCCCTCCTCAGCCCTCTCAAATTTCATTCTGTATCAATAGCTCATTTTTCTACGTAAAAATCAATACTTGATCGGCCCTTACAACATTCTCACATCCCACCGACTAATCGAGCTTCTAACATAAATGTCATAAAATTGGCATCGGTGTCCCAATGCCCATGCTAGCCACTGTCACGGTAGCTTGGTCCCTTCCATTTGCCGCATACAACTTTCTCCTACAGAACCGCATTGTCCTCCACCGGTTGAAGAACGAAAAGTAAGCCACTATTCACCTAAGACAAGGCCAAGTAAAAGGATTTTGTGGCCCCTTACACTAACCTATTCCACCTACAAGATACCTCGGGGACACCCTCTCCTGCGCCAACACTTCCTTCTCCTCGGACGCCCTCTATCACATCGCGCAGCCACGTAAACTGCGGAAAGAGCTGGAGCTGGGAAAGAGTAGAAAGGTCTTACTGCTCGAGCACACAACTTTCGAGTTTGCAAGACTTCTTATCCTACCGACTGAATCACACCGCATGTCGACGAGAGGCACCCATCCCGGGCCAGTCCTTCGGGCGTGGCTGGTACAGCACCTTCTCCTGCGCAATTGAAAGCATGCAAAGATCCAGCAGGCCTTTCTGCTTTAGCTTTAAGTTTTCCCTGAATCGTAACGTAAATGGCTCGCTTTGCCAATAGAATGAAAGAGTACAGAATAAGAAGTCGTACGAGATCTGCGTACGGTTTCCAAGGCCCGTATGAAGGTACCTCGAAGTAAAGAAGCAGATACTTGGGGGTTGACATAGCCACTAATCTAGATTTTTGGTTATCAATATTGTGACATTTACAGTCATGGGCCATAAGTCTCCGGTCGGAAGCGATTTCCCACAAAAACTCAACTTCTTCGCAGCACACCTTTATAATAAAAATTTTTTAAAAATTATGCTACAAAATTTAATAATTCTCTAGATTTGCTTTGTAAATAAAATTATCTACTTATATTTTAATAATATATTATTATTATTAAGATAAATATACTCTAAAGTTTATATACTTAAATTTTAAACGAATTTATATAGTTTTTTTTTAATCTTTACTTAACTTTATAGCTTTATAAAAAAATTCTACGTTATTATTGTAAAAATCTACTAACAGCTTTAATTTTAGCTTAATAAAATATCGTGGTAGGTATAAAATCTTAAAGTGCTTTAGGTGAGTTTTGGTGTAAAAAGGGTCCCGACCAGAGACTTTTGTCCTAGCACTATAGCACGCCATGTTTCTCGCCAAAAATGTGGGGCTATTATTTAAAACAGCATGGACCTATTAAGCTACCCTGTAAGAGTACATATATTAGATCCCGCAACAGTCGCGACAGATTCGCGAGCACTGTCTGTCTTTTTGGCCTTATGGCGACGTGGAGTGAGACATATTACGTACCCAAAATTATATTAAAATTAACTCACTTCATATATTAATAATAATAATAATAATTCATTGCTTAACGTCCAATTCGGATCCCTATTGGGCTTATATGGACTACTCCTTATTTATATATGGGGAGAAAACTCTATTTAAGAAAAATGAGAAAACCCCGTGATCCATCTCCCCGCCTTTTAGGACTCGCCTACTTAGCGCCTGCGAGTCGCCTATAGTGCTCTACTACCTTACTATTTAACCTCCTTAGGAACTACTGCTACCGTAATAAGCCTACGGACGCGCTAGTATCACAAACTATTACTCTACTACTGTAGAGTTACTAGGGGGCACCTACTACTTGCCCCCTTGCCTTCTATTACTATTTCCCTTATAACCTAGAACTAATTTAGTATATTTTAACTAATAAGCCACTAGGTAACCGCCTTAAGGCCTTTTTATATTAAGAGTAGTGTATTATAGTTCTCTATACTAGCTGCTAAGAGTATTATTTCTTAATTAGTGCGTAGGGGGTATAGTAATATTATATATTTTAGTGTCTGTCTTAGCTAGCTATATTTATATCTTAGGCTACCTACTAGAACACCCACCTAGTAAAGCCAATCTTTTAGTCCTATTATTCCTGTTCTTAAAAGTGTTACTATTATATTTTCTGCCTTTATTAGGCCTTCTCAGAGCCCTTAGGTATTTACCCCCTATAGCGTTAACTATACTATAGCTTAGGTTCGTCTTACCTAAGTTAGCCTCTATACCTTTAACTCCTATTTACCTTTTTAGCGTTAGTCTAACTAGTATTATATTACGGTAGATGGTTTCCTAGCGTTCTTATATATTTTACTTTAGCTCCTTTCTCTATCTTACTATTATCTTTACTGACCTCTTATGCGTTTCCCTTTCTCTTCTATATAGGCCTAGGCCCTAAAGCGGCACTATTCTTCTTTTACTTTCTTTACCTGTTTCTCTAATATCTCTTCCCTACTTTAGGGTTATTGGTTTATTCTCCTATAGGGCACCCTAGGGTCCCTCTATAGTTTACTTAGGCATGTCTTAATATACTTTATAACATTAGAGTTACGTTTATTTTACGTCCTTTATATTACAGCGGCTTTAATATATAACTATAGGGGGGGAATATTGGATTCCTTCTTAAGTAGTGCTGTGGCCGTTTGCTTATACCCGCCTATAATACTTTAAAGGTAGGCTATTTAGACCTTTTGAAGTAGTTTAAAAAGTAATTTAGGAGGGCCCTTCTTAGTTTCTCTAATGGCCTAAATACTGGATCTATATGTTATAGTTAGCTAGACGACTGCTATATATAGTAGGCGTAACCTCTAAAAGTATAGACCCTATATAGAATTAACAATTCTAGATAAAGCGATAAACTGTGCTTAGCCTTTATGGGCCGCTTACGCTATATATACGCTCTACCAGAGCTTACTATCTACCTATACTCCTAATACCCTTAGGCCCTAAACTGGTTAACCCCTAAAGCCTTAGATGTAAATTATATGCTAGAGATCTACAAATTAGTTGCGTTTTCTTATAAAATAGATTAGCTGGTATTTCTCTAGTAAGAATTAGACTCTATAATGTTTTGCCTATTCTATATAAGTGTTATAGGCTTTCTCTAGTGTTTTACAATTTTCTATAGCTGTTGGCCCGTATATAATTAGGTTTATATTGTCAACGAAGCCTATCCCCTAGGTTGCCCCTTCCTTAAAGGAGTTAAGTAGGTTGCTTATAAAGAAAAGGAAGAGTATAGGCGAGAGGGGTAATCCTTATGGTATTCCTATTATAACTGTAATAGGGGGGCTCTAGTATTTACTAAAGACTAGTGATATTTCTTTCTGGCCTATAAACCCTTAGATAAATTATATAATCCATTTTAGAAAGCCCTTTACCCTAAGGATATGTAGGAGACGCTTATAGGGTATATTATTATAGGTACCACTAATGTCTAGGCTAAGCATTAATACTATAAAGTCCTTTCGTATCGCCCATATAGATTTAATAGTGGTAGTAAGTAGCGTAAGTGCTAATAGTGTTAAGCGGTTCTTTCTTGCCCCTATTTAGCTTTATAGTAGTAGGGCATATTCCTCTACCGTGTCTACTATGCGTTCCGCTATTACCCTTTTTAAGATCTTGCTAAGGGTATTTTCTAAGGCAATAGGGTAGTAGCTTCCTGGGATTAAGTAATTTACTTTACCTTCTTTTTATAGGACAACCGTCGTTATAGATCTTCTAAGTCGCGGGTAGTAGCCTATAATAAAGTATACTTTGGCTATATCTATAAGCTAAGGTGCTATAAGTAGCCCATAGGTTTTTAGGGCCTTATTTGGAATCCTATCTAGTCCTAGTACTATATTATTTAAAAGGCGGCTAATAGTTCTAGCCATTTCCTCTATTATTATATCGCTGTTAACCTATAGGCGAGTTACTAGTATTTCGCCTGTAATATTACTAAGGTCTACTAGAGCCAATTAGGGGAAGAACCTTTCTATAAGGATCTTTACCTTCTTATTATTATTATTTATAGCCTATAATTCTCCTACTCTTTATAGGGGTAGTAGGTATAGGTCTTCTACTAAACACCCTACCTTTTTCTTTACCTATTTCGCTATAGCCTAAAGGCCCTTATTATAGGGGAGGCTTAGGTTAGAAGTATGCTTATTTATAAACCATCTCTAGTTATTCCTTACTTCTTTTTTTAGGGTATTCTTTAGCTGGTTTCTTGTGTCTTTATATTGTCTCTCATTTTTAGGGTTATAGCTGCTTATATATTTCCTTCTTGCTTATCGTTAGCTAGCAACTAAAACTGTGTATTATGTAGACTATACGTATTGCGTATAGGGGCCCGGTTTTAAGATCGGGTAGTGCTCTTCTAGCCTATTTTTAATTACTGCCTAAATCCTTTCTAGTCTTTAGTTAATTTCCTTAGGGGTGGCCAATAAGCCTCACTTATTTAGTATTAGGTAGATTTCTTCTAGGTTTTAAAGTTATTATTTAACTATATTAAGGAAACTGTTTATCTTAAGCTTCCTTATTATATATCTTTTTCTATTTAGTTATGCTTTAGTATCTAGGTCTAGCTATATCTAGATAGGGATATAGTCTAGGGTAAGTACCTATTCTTCTTTAGGGTTATACCTTTTAAGTCTCTAGTATAGGCCTTCGTCTATAAATATAAGGTTAATTATACTTCTAGCGGTGCCTTATTACTATATAATTACTCCTAGGGGGGTGGCTAGCTTAAGGCCCTAGATATCTATAGCTCTTAGTAGGCACTCTAACTATTAATCTGCAGTAATATAGATACCCCCCTACTACGGGTAGTAGAGGTTTATATCTCCTAGTAGGATAGACTCTATACCTTTGGTTTCTAGTAAGCTTATTACTAATATAATATTCTCTATTTATAGGACCCCTTTAATCCTAGGGTTATATATATTAATAATTTATACCGGTCCCCTATATATTTGGATTATTATAACTGCAATATCTAGGTTAACTGCCTGCTATAATTATAAGGATAGGCTAATAGCCTTACTAATTATAAAGTATACGCGTATAGCTGCTTTTGGTTTATATAGGAGCTAGAATCCTTAGGGGCAGTATATTAATTATATAAAGGTATTATAATACGGTTTTTATATATTAAGGATATAGTATTTCTCTAGGTCTAGACTATTTAGTAGGGGCCTTACAAGGCGGTGGTTTATGTTGCCGTAGTTATACTATATAATAGATAGGTGGCGGACCCCNAGNNAGGGTCCTTTAACTCTCCTTNNTTCCTTACTTCTTCTATTTCNANTTTCTCTAGGATATTTAGAGCTTTTATCTCTTATATCTATACCCTAGTTACTACTTATTTTATATAGAGCTTTCTATTCCTATATTTTATGTTCCGATTAGCGCTTCTATATCTAAATCTGTTATTATTACTAGTTCTTCCCCTATTCTTACTAGTTAGCTATATACCCTTTATAGGTCGGCTGCAAATATTATATTTGCCGTATTAAGTCTAATTCTTAATTATCCTAGTCTTAAGCCTACTATCGCTGTCTATAGGGGTCTTCCTATAGGGCGTCCTCTCCCTTATGTCCCCTATAACCCTTATGTCCCTAATTAGTCTAGTAATATTACACAGCGTCGCTTCTAGCCTATTAAGGCTTGGGATAGCTAGCCTAGCCCTCTAGTATTAAAGATAGGAAACGCTAGGAAGGCGCCTACGTCCCCCTAGCTTATTACCTATTATTTCTATTTATATAACCTAGCGTGTAGTTATTCCCGCAGCTGTTAAGCCCTTACCTTCCGTCTCCTATATTTAATGCAGTTTTCTCTCTCCTACGCCTTATATGTGCTTTAGTAGCAGTTTACGCATTTTGTTTAGTCTTAATTTAAGCAATATCTTATATTATAGGGGCCTGTATAGTGGCCGCAGTATACCTATACTGCGTATATAGACTAGGTATATCCCTATTATACACAGCAATAGTATTATTCTAGGCGTAGTCTATAGTTATAGAGCCTTGTGTTGTATATAAGGCCATTTATAATTATTCCTTTTTAGATAAAAAGTTTTTGCATTCCTGGTGTATATGTGCTGACAATAAGGGAGCTATGCGTTCGTCTAGCGTCTCCCTAGCGAGTCTCCGGCGACCTTTATATCCTCTTATTATTCTTATTATATACTTAGTTTGTATTTTCCTGTTAAAGCCATTAGATTTAGGTGATTTTAAGTCCTAGTATAAGGCGTTCCGTTTGTCTTACTATCTCCTATATAATTACTATATTGTCCGCCTAGCGTTCCTTTTCTACCTGTTACGGAAGTGGGCACGAGCTGGAATACAATGTACTAAACAGGGTAGTAATTGAAGAAGGCTACGTACGCGTAACTATGCGTGGTTGATACAAAGACATTTAGATGAAGAAGAAGATTCTTCGTGTGCCAGGTTGGGTATAAATAGGGGTTGTAGGGGAACGTGCGTAGGTGTCTCGGGACGAACGTGAGCACGGCTCTACGTAGCCGAAATAAGTGTCGGTTTGGGGCATGTGCACGCCCCACCCAAACAAAGCCCCTAAGCATGCCTCACAATTATAACAAACCTCACGACACCACTATTTCGCACCCAAATTCGTTCGGTACAATTACCAATCATGGCCCGAGTCACTAAGGAGCCTGTATCCCGAAAGATGCGGGCAAAACACTTTACCCCACCCCCAGAATTGTACCATAATGCTGGGGAAAATAAGCATCTAAAGACTCCTCCACGTATAGGAGTTCTCTACGCCAAAATCTATGGCCAATTGCTGGGCAAGGCCATTCCTCTAGCTATTATATAGCAGGCTACTGGAATTACTGAGCGCTCTTAGCAACGTATTATAGCCTTAAAGTAATACAAAACCATATATAATTCTAGGCTAGAAATAAGAGGGAGAAATTGAGCCCTTATAAAGGAAGACACCTACGCTATTGCCGTATATTTGGACGACCCTAATCTCAATTAAGACTCGAAATCAGCCCTATAGCAGACTATTATTTAAGAGGCCCTAAATTACAAAGATCTTCTAATGGTTTTAACTTGGAGAATAGGTTACTAACCTCTTAGAAACAAGCCAATTTAAAGAGCTATAAAAAAGGATAAAGGATATATTAATGCAAAGATGGAGGAAGAGAAGTGGCTTAACCCAGAGCAGGCAGATAAAAGGAAGAATTGGTGCTATTTACAGCTAAAAGAAAGACCCCATCCCAAGGACTAAAATAATGTTGCTTTTTATAATGAATATCACTTTGGTTTAGGTACAGAAGAAACCCATAGGATTAAAAGAAGGAGTGGCAATCTTTACCGCTATTTACCACAGAATATTTATAGGAAGAAGGGAGTTACTAAAAAGGATAAAAAGGAGAAGGCCCAAGAGAAAAAGCATCTTAAACTGTTTAATGTTTTTATTGTTATTGGCAGGACCTGGAAGAAGTTCTTCTTATATAAGGTAGATAACCAAGTAGGCAAAATAAACTTAAAAGTCTATACCGAGCAGGTGTTGCCATGGCTTCTTTTAAAGTTTAATATTAAGGGAATTACTTTATGTCAGGATGCAGATTCAGCGCATAAATTAAGGGAGTCTTTAGCCTGGGCAAAGGAATGGGACTTAAAGCTTTTAATATTGCCTGGTTTATTACCAGATCTATTAATTATAGAGTCCTTAGCCTATCCTGTTAAGAAGAAGTTCCATTTAAAGCGCGTGGAAGAGGAGGATATAGCATTGGAGCGTTTTATAGATGTTTGGGAGAACTAAGTGGATCAGGAGAAGATTGCAGAGATGTACAGCTGGTACACGAAGCGCCTGCATAAGTGCATTAGGGCTGACGGGCAGATAACTCGATATTGAATTGATTTGGCTGTATTGTGGTGTTGTAAACGATCGTGAAGCAATGATTTTGGTGGATGCGCACGTGCCCCAAACCGACACTTATTTCGGCTACGTAGAGCACGGGTCAAGAACGTCAAAACGCGCAGGGACGTGAGAGCGTGTGAGTCCCGTGACACTACCCTAAGGCTTATAGGAACTGCTAGGACTTTAACTAGGTAATTCTTATGGAGTACTTTTATGCCAATACGTTCTCCTAGCCTATCCCCTGCCCTTATGGCTCATTCCTTTACCTATTAGTCCTTTAAGGTGACTCTAATATCTCCGCTCTTAAGGTATTAGACTATAACAGTGTTATAGACCTCTTTATATATCTCTATAAGGACTTCTATTTCTAATTATCTCCTAAGCCCCTCTACTTGTTCTATATTTAGTTATATTATAATTATATACCCAGTTATTAACTTAAGGGGGGTAGGTTTCCTATACTATAAAAGCGTAGCTACGGCGGCCTAGGTATAGTTCGCCGGTAAGGGGGGGTTATACTTATTTTTAATTTTGCTTAGCCGTTAGAGGATTTAATTAAGGGTTTACTAGAGGGGCGCCTAAGGTTCGCTAAACTAGCAGAGCCATTTTACTAGCTATATTAGTTCGTTATAGCTAATAGTTACTCCCCCGCAATTTTAAATACTAAACGCGTCTAATAGGCTTTATATTTTATTAGATGCCTTCTTAATAGAGGTATTTCCGCTTTATAGTATAGTATTCGCCCGTCTTTATTGTGGAGGGCTATTACTAGGCGTAGTTCTAGCGGTTACGCGCGAGTGCGAGCCACTGTTGTTTAACGTGTGCCTCCCCTGCGATGCATGCATCTTAGGGGGATTCTCTAGGTGTTTTTTAGGGTTCTTTTGGTTAGTTTTGGTCTTTTTAGGCCAGGTATAGCAAGAGCTCCTTTTTTAAGATATTCTTT
Organism: Cenococcum geophilum 1.58; assembly: GCF_001692895.1. NCBI lineage: Eukaryota > Fungi > Ascomycota > Dothideomycetes > Gloniales > Gloniaceae > Cenococcum > Cenococcum geophilum. The sequence goes on along the minus strand of NW_027137562.1, from coordinate 2,369,742 downwards.
CACTTTATATATTAATAACTCCACTATTACTTAATATAAAAATATAAAAATATAATAAATGCTTATATATTTATACTACTAATATAAGAGGCTCTTAAGTTTTATTTTTATTTTTATCTATTAAAGTTATACGTTTACTATTAAAACTTTTTAACCTTTTTAAAAGTCAAACAATTAAGTTTTTAATATTATAATATTATAAAATATTATTTGTTCTATTTTATTTCTCGATTCGGTCCCTTTTCTAGGTCTATATAGGCTTCTACCTTCTATCTACAGGAAAAATCCCTAGTATTATAAATTAATAATAATAATAATAATAATTTATTGCTTAATGTCCAATTTGGATCCCTATTAGGCCCACGCGGACTACTCCTTATTTATATATAGGGAGAAAACTCTATTTAAGAAAAATAAGAAAACCCCGTAATCCATCTCCCCGCCTTTTAGGACTTGCCTACTTAGCGCCTATAAGTCGCCTATAGTGCTCTACTACCTTACTGTTTAACCTCCTTAGGAACTACTACTGCCGTAATAAGCCTACGGACGCGCTAGTATTATAAACTATTACTTTACTACTATAGAGTTACTAGGGGGCACCTACTGCTCGCCCCCTTGCCTTCTATTACTATTTCCCTTGCAACCCAGAACTAATTTAGTATATTTTAACTAATAAGTCACTAGGTGACCGCCTTAAGGCCTTTTTATATTAAGAGCAGTGTATTATAGTTCTCTATGCCAGCTACTAAGAGTATTATTTCTCGATTAGTGCGTAGGGGGCATAGCAGTATTACGTATTTTGGTGTCTATTTTAGCCAGCCACATTTATATCTCGGGCTACCTACTAGGACACCTACCTAGTACAGCCAATCTTTTAGTCCTATTATTCCTATTCTTAAGAGTATTGCTATTATATTTTCTGCCTTTATTAGGCCTTCTCGGAGCCCTTAGGTATTTACCCCCTATAGCATTAACTATGCTATAGCTTAGGTTCGTCTTGCCTGAGTTAGCCTCTGTACCTTTAACTCCTATTCGCCTCTCTAGCGTTGGTCCAACCAGTATTATATTACGGTAGATGGTTTCCCGGCGTTCTTGCGTATTCTACTTTAGCTCCTTTCTTTGTTTTACTGTCTTTACTAACCTCTTACGCGTCTCCCTTCCTCCTCTATATAGGCCTGGGCCCTAAAGCGGCACTATTCTTCTTTTGCTTTCTTTACCTGTTTCTCTAATATCTCTTCCCTACTTTAGGGTTATTGGTTTGTTCTCCTATAGGGCACCCTAAGGTCCCTCTATAGTTTACTTAGGCGTGTCTTAATATACTTTATAATATTAGAGTTGCGTTTATTTTGCGTCCTTTATATTGCAGCGGCTTTAATATATAACTGTAGGGGGGGAATATTAGATTCCTTCTTAAGCAGTACTATAGCCGTTCGCTTGTACCCGCCTATAATATTCTAAAGGTAGGCTATCTAGACCTTTTAAAGTGGTTTAAGGAGTAATTTAGGGGGGCCCTTCTTAGTTTCTCTAATGGCCCAAATACTGGATCTATATGTTATGGTTAGCCGGACGACTGCTATATATAGTAGGCGTAACCTCTAAAAGCATAGACCCTATGTGGAATTAATAATCCTGGATAAAGCGATAAACTGTGCTTAGCCTTTACGGGCTACTTACGCCGCATATACGCTCTACCAGAGCTTACTGTCTACCTATACTCCTAATACCCTTAGGCCCTGAACTAGTTAACCCCTAAAGCCTTAGATGTGAATTATATGCTAGAGATCTGCAGATTAGTTGCGTTTTCTTATAAAATGGATTAGCTAGTATTTCTCTAGTAAGAATTAGACTCTATAACGTTTTACCTATTCTATATAAGTGTTATAGGCTTTCTCTAGTGTTCTGCAATTCTCTGCGGCTATTGGCCCGTATATAATTAAGTTTGTATTATTAACAAAGCCTATCCCCTAGGTCGCCCCTTCCTTAAAGGAGTTAAGTAGGTTGCTTATAAAGAAAAGGAAGAGTATAGGTAAGAGGGGTAATCCTTATAGTATTCCTGTTATAACTGTAATAGGGGGGCTCTGGTATCCGCTAAAGACTAGTAATATTTCTTTTTGGCCTATAAACCCTTAGACAAATTATATAATCTATTCTAAAAAGCCCTTTACCCTAAAGATATACAGGAGATGCTTATAGGGTATATTATTGTAGGCACCACTAATATTTAGGCTAAGCATTAATACTATAAAGTCCTTTCGCATCGCCTATATAGATTTAATGGTGGTAGCGAGTAGCGTAAGTACTAATAGTGTTAAGCGGTTCTTTCTTGCCCCTATTTGGCTTTATAGTAGTAGGGCGTGTTCCTCTGCCGTGTCTGCTATGCGTTCCGCTATTACCCTTTCTAAGATCTTACTAAGGGTGTTTTCTAAGGCAATAGGGCGGTAGCTTCCTGGGATTAAGTAATCTGCTTTACCTTCTTTTTATAGGATAACCGTTGTTATAGATCTTCCGAGTTACGGGTAGTAGCCTATAGCAAAGCATGCTCTAGCTATATCTGCAAGCTAAGGTATTATAAGTGGCCTATAGGTTTTTAGGGCCTTATTTAGAATCCTATCTAGTCCTAATGCTATATTATTTAAAAGGCGGCTAATAGTTCTAGCTATTTCCTCTATTATTATGTCGCTGTTAACCCATAGGCAAGTTACCGGTGTTTTGCCCGTAATATTACTAAGGTCTACTAGAGCCAGTTAGGGGAAGAACCTTTCTATAAGGATCTTTACCTTCTTATTATTGTTATTTATAGCCTATAATTCTCCTGCTCTTTATAGGGGTGGTAGGTATAGGTCTTCTGCTAAGCGCCCTGCCTTTTTTTTTACCTATTTTACTATAGCCTAAAGGCCCTTATTATAGGGGAGGCTCGGGTTAAAAGTATACTTATTTATAAACCGTCTCCAGTTATTCCTTGCTTCTTTTTTTAGGGTATTCTTTAGCTAGTTTCTTGTGTCTTTATATCGTCTCTTATCTTTAGGGTTGTGGCTGCTTATATATTTTCTTCTTACTTATCGTTGGCTAGTAACTAGAACTGCGTATTATATAGACCATACGTGTCACGCGTAGGGGCCTAGTTTTGAGATCGGGCAGTGCTCTTTTAGCCCATTTTTAATTGCTGCCTGGATCCTTTCTAGTCTTTGGTCAATTTCCTTAGGGGTAGCCAATAAGCCTCGCTCGTTTGGTATTGGGTGGATTTCTTCTAGGTTTTAAAGTTATTGTTTGACTGCATTAAGGAAACTATCTATCTTAAGCTTCCTTATTGCGTATCTTTTTCTATTTAGTTGCGCTTTGGTATCTAGGTCTAGCTATATCTAGATAGGGATATGGTCTAGGGTAAGTGCCTATTCTTCTTCGGGGTTGCACCTTTCGAGTCTCTGGTATAGGCCTTCGTCCATAAATGTGAGGTCAATTGTGCTTCTGGCGGTGCCTCGTTGCCATGTAATTGCTCCTGGGGGGGTGGCTAGCTTGAGGCCCCAGATATCCATAGCTCTTAGTAGGCACTCTAACTGTTGATCTGCAGCAACATGGATACCCCCCCATAGTATTATAAATTATCAATTTAAATACTTAAATATTAAATTATATAAATATTTATTAAGTGGTAGTAAACCTATTAGTATATAAAACTGGCTAATTTTAGTGCAATTTTAGGTGGCTCGCTTGGGTGACTCGTTTAGGTGCGGGGTGAAGATCTTATGTCGGGACGTACCGTTCCTTCTTTTTACTGCAGGCAAGCCCGGCAACTCGTCTTTACTGTAGATTGCTCCTGTCTGAAAGCAAACTTTGGGCCCGTAAGCGCAGTGTGGCTTGGGTTAGCATGGCTAGCATGGTTTGGTTGTTGATACCGGGATCGATACTGTAGCATAGACGTTCGGGCCACTTCGTGCACGAGGTGGGACCGTGCACGAGGTGCCGAACTTCTAATTGCTATCTCAATCGATATGCCTGTTTCAATTGCTAATGGTATCTTGCAATAATATTTCTAGCAATGGTTTATCCCACATGAAATCGTCCAAAAGTTTTACAGCGAAGCTTCCGATTACGATATTTATCCCGCAGCACCTATCTTACGACATACGATAAACGTCGTATTTACTTGAGATTTGTGGTATTTCCCTTTGATGTAAAATTAAGCTTCAGAGAAGCAAGGGATTAAAGTTCGTCAAGGGTATTTAGTAACACTGAAGAAAAGTGGCCGCGGCAGCACACAGTGATTCGAGATTCCATGGTGCATTCTCTTAAATACGGTTAGTTGTTCTGCCACTGATATTTGCCTGGCAACTTCTATAGCACATAACCCGATCTGTCCTCCACCCATCCAGCTCACAGATACATCGCAGCATTTCAACCCCAAGCAAAGACGTAATCCTTCCTGTGACCATTTGCCTGATGAATACGCTGGTTCAATATGAGAGGTGAGTAGATGTGCTGGACACGAGGCGAATTCAGGCAAAATTAGGCAAATTCAGCTGACTAGGTTCAACAAGACTGAGAGTCCTCCCGGTGCGTGCCAGCTCAGTGCGCTTTTCGCGCTATTTCTGTTTCCGGCGAAAACGGATGGGTGGGAATTCACGTGAGTGGTACTACACCTCTGAACAGGGGGAAGTCTAGCATATGACATTAATTGCCTGCTGCACGACGTGTCTGTGGGCAGTACTTTCTGCATACAGAAGATGGGAGACTTGGGAGACCTGCAATCCATAGGGACTGCTATTAGGAAGATATAATTTATATGCATACAGCGACGCAGTTCCGCTACATCACAACCTAAGTAAAGGTAAATCCTGATCGATATTTTTTAAACGTCTACATTTCAGTTTACCACATGTCTACTACCAGCACATCAAGCAACGGTTCTGGTCAATGGATCCCTCAAACCGCCGAAGGCCGTTACTACAAGCTCGAGAAAATCACGAATCTTTTGAAGCAAACCTTTCCTTCAAAGAGCGAGGCAGAATTCCAAGTCACCGTGAGTGTTCTAGTGATATTGGTCAAGCAAACCGCAAAGCTGAATAGAGCTGTTCAAGCTTGCGAACGACGTTATCTCGTGGAATTCGCCCAAGAAATTAACGGCAGTAAGTAAATCTTGAGGCCTACCCTTCCAAAAATAAAGTCTAGATGCAGTATTCTAACTGCTAAAAACATAGAGCCAACTTAGGTGAGGAGAAGCTTTCAATTCTGTGTGTAACTTGTTTTGCTCGTTAAATAATCATCTAACTTACGTAGAACTGTTAAAGAAAAATAGTGGACGGCAACTGCGACTGATTTTGAAGTGGTGCCGCCCTGCTAGAAGCGACGAGTCTGAAAAAAGAAAGTAGGCAAATCTACTGCACGTAAGCCAAACTTGCAGGATGCGGGGCAGCTGTACTCTAAACAGAGCCTTGTGGGGCTTGGACAAATCCGTGTAGTTAAAAAGCAAGCATTGATTAGCTCTCCTCCGGGTGCGCCTCCTAGCCTTGTCGATTTACGATGAGTTGAATTTGTGCAATTCAGAAGACAATCTGCTTGCTGTTTACGCTAGTCCTGCAAATCTGCCGGACACGAAGACGGGCCTCTACTCATGGCACTTGAAACTCAGTTGAAAACTCACCAGTTGCTTCACTGTTCTACCCAGCCAAAATATGAAGCAGGGAACACTCTAGACCTTGATTCGTTAAACTCTCATCAATGTTTCATTGAGCCTGGGGAGGGCGAATTGGTGGATTTGATCCATGTCCGCCCACGGAGCATTGCCGGGCAAAGTATGGAACGGTTCGGTTACTATTCATCACCGTTAATAGTTTCCAGATCGAACACCCCTATCACAGTATACTTTCTCATCGTTGAAACAGCTCCAGGATTACATCAATGATGAGAGCAGCAAAATCTACAGCCTTCGAGTTTTGTATGTTTCATTACACATTGACTGTAAGGCTTAAGCATAAATACTTACTGTACTTGCAGCTCGATATGCCAGTCAAGTNCATGGGAACCACTTGATGTTTCAAACAAGATGCTGTCGGAAATCTTGAAGCACCAATGTGTTCAGGAAGAATTTATAGAAGTGATACGATCATTTAGATATAGGGAAGCCCCCACAGAGGAAGCCTTTTGTGGACACTGGTCCTGGAAGACTTCGCTCAATCGCGATGGTGCGGTATTGGCAAGTATCCCTATTCGGACAAACCGTGCTAAATCCTTTGCAAAGAGATCAGCTATACGTTTAAATATCCCGAGCGACGAGGTAGGCCTTCAGGTGAGCCTTGGTCAATCAGGCAGACCGCAGTGTACCAGGGCATCGACCACCAATCGAAGCATTCATGTTGGATACTCCTACATCCAAAGTACAAGTCTGTTGCAGGCGTACGCTTAAAAGACGCTCTGTCAATGGATGGGAGAGCTCAAGAACTCGTGGCGCAACCGCTTCAGCAACATATCATGCTCATATCAGCTTATTTCGCCAATTGGAGAGACTACATGGAGCATTATGAGGAGGAACTTTTGTCTATCGTAAGCTTGAATGACCTGAACCGAGTGTTTTATTGCGATGCTTACGGGAAGGGCAGTCGAGGGAAGTCATGGGAGCTTCATTCTGCGCAGGGCTTGACACACTCACCCGAGTCCGCTTCATCGAAAGCCGTCTCCTGCCTCTCCCGCCCATATTCCATTCCTACACCGAGACGCTTGGAAACCTCTCATACTTCAGCACGATTCTTTTCACGGAGAAAAACATAGGCTCGGATGCAAAATCTGAAACAGCCTGCATTCTCCGGAACCTGATTCGCCAAACGGCCTCTTACACTCGCAACGCGCGCCTCCTGCTTGTCAAAACGACCAGTATCGCACAACTGTTGTCTGATGTGCTTGCACTCAAGAACCAGCACATCGCAATGCAACAGAGCGGCCACCTCTTCGACTTGACGACAACCTCGCATGCTCAGAATGAGTCTATATGTGCAATGACCCGCGCATCGGTGAAGGATTCGTCAACCGTTCGCGTAATCACTGTCGTCATGCTGGTGTATTTGCCAACTACCTTTGTCTGTGTAAGATGTCTCGAGTTCCTTTGAGGATTCTTCTCAAAATTGCTAATCGGGTGGTGAGCAGACGCTGTTTGGGACCCAGTTATTATACCTGACCCCGACGCACTCCCTAGCCGCTTCTCCGCAGCTTTGGGTGCTTTTTGCTGTCTCAGTTCCTCTCACCGTCTTGACCATGCTTTATTGGCTAGTGCGCAAACGAACTGTCGAAGCAAAGCGAGCGTTGGCGAGCACCGGGAAAGAGTCGGATGTTGAAACCGGTAACGGAATCGACTCAAAGGAAGAGCAAAGTGGGGATCTGCCTTATCCCCAATAGAAAGCACCAAAGCAATAAACCCTCAACAGCCTTTTGAGCATGGGATCAGGGATGCATATAATCATTATAATCGCCCAAAATTGGTGATTATGATTATATAAAGACTCCAATTCCGAGCCGCCCGGCCTCCGGGTACGCGATTATATATCTAGGTATATAAGTTTTCTTTAAACTAATACTATTAGTAAGGGGCAATATATTATAAATAGTAACTTTTTATAGTTATAAATGGTGTTAATTTTTTTTAACTTAGTCTAAGCGTGATAATAATAAAGTTTATTCCGCCCGGAGGCACTAAGCCTAAAGGGCACTAGTACTATATTACATAATTACGCTTCCTTTAGTCTCGCTATATTCTCGTATAAGCCTATATATATACCTTATTTTATATTCCCTAGTATTACTTATACCTTATTCTACAAGATCTCGTAAATAGTTAGTAGCAGGTAGTCTTAGGGGGCTGTTCCTTTAAGTGTTTAGTGTCCTATCTTTGGTAATTAAAGCGAGATCTGCTGGTGGCATAAGGGTGCATAGTATAGGTTGGTTAAAGTGTAGAGGAGGGGGGGGAGTTTCTAACTGTGGTGGATGGGTTATTAATTTAATTCTGCCTTAAGTTGTCTGGTGGCTATTACGTATTTTACTATTGCTTAGACCACGTCCACGTTTAGTGTCCACTGTCTAGAGTTGGTTAACGCCTTCCCCCTAAGATAGAAGGATAAGCTGCCTCTTCTTATATCTGTTTGCTGCAGCATTTGCTCTTAATATAATATCCATTTTATACACCTAAAGAGGAAGTATTTAACTATTTCTCTTACCTATCCGTAATTATATTAATCTAATTCTGCCGCTCTAATATGGTATAAATACCTATTAAGTTATATTATTCCTATCCATAACTAAGCCAATATATTTACCTCTTCTTGCTTAAGGGAGTTATATAGCCTATAGGTATGTTTACCTAGTAGTGCTATGTCCATTTTTCTTAAATACCTTCCTACTTCTTCCGGTAGTGTTTTCCTACCCCACTATTTTATTCTTGTGGTGTTTATTGTTATAGCCTTAGCCTAGTATTATTATTCTTACGGTAGGCGTCCTTATATAGTAGCTTACTGTGCTACTATTTTTGCCTTCTTGCCTAGTTTAAACTCCCCTTAAGGGACCTATATAATAAGAAAACGGTTACTTCTTTACCTTAACGTGCGGGCTATGTTATAGATCTGTGTAATACTCATTTGGCTAGATTATTACTTAGGTTATCTAATTGCCAGTAGTACTACCTAATTACTAGTGAATATAGTAATCTATCTCCCCTATAGATCTAGCGGTAAGCACCTTATCGCTATTAATATTGCCGCCAGTTTAGCTATATATAGGTTCTATTCTACTCTTAATTCTAGTGTAATTAAGTATATAATAGCTTCCCTATTTAGCGTATTACTAAGGGTATTATAGACGATACCTCCTATCCCCACTATGCCTCTCCTCCTAGACGAGCTTATTGCGATCTGTATACCTTAGGTGGAGTTAGCGGCTTTAGTTGCCCTATCTTTATCTAGGTTAATGCTTATAGGTAGTTAGTCCTCCTATAGTAGTACCACGTAGGGCTAAATAACCTCTATCTTATCTGTTAGTGTATATTAATATATATAGGCTATCTTCTATAGTAGGGACGTGAACCTCTAAAGCACCTTTATATAGAGCCTTAAGAGCGGGTTCGTCTTATATAGCGTATTAAGGTTAACCTATAACTTAGTAGCCCTCTCTAAATGCCGCTTGCGTACTAACCGTATACTTACTTCGGCCTCCCTAATAACCGTAGCTACTATACGGAAAGTTCCTATAATTGCCTACGCTCTAATTTTTTATACCTTATTTATTGCGGCTATAGCGGAACCCCTATAGGCGTGTATTTAGATATTTAAGGCGTAGTCTACCGCTAGCGCTACCGTTGCCCTAAACAGTTATCTTATAGTTAAAGGGGATACTATCTAGAGTCTCTTTAGTGCTATAGCTGCGATAAGGCCCTTAGTGGCTACTTTTATAATATATTGCTTATACCGAAGCTCTACATCTATAACTACCCCTAGGATCTTAGCTATATGCTTTAGTGTAACTGTTTTTCCTTTAATTATAAATAGGGTAGTATTAGTCCGGTCCGCGTTTCTTATAAAGTACACTAGCATAGTCTTTTCACCTTTAAACGTTGCGCCGCTTTATTTCTCCCAGTTTATTACTCTATTAATAATAGCCTAAATACCTTCGTAGTTTGCTGCTGCCAATAATCCTATAACCTATACATTATAGTTATCCATAAACGCTATTAAGCCTCTATTTATATTAAGCCGGTACTAGACTAGATTAGCGTTAAAAAAGAGGAATAGTATTAGCGAAAGCGGCAATCCTTACGATAGTCCTACTTGTAGTAACTATTGCTAGTTAGAGGTATAGCCGTTAACTAAGATAGTCGCTATACAATTAGAGCAGAATGCATTAATTTACCGCACTAGCACTAGCGGTATACCTCTTGCTATAAGCCTCTATAGTAGCCTCTCTTTATATACTCCGTTATATACACCCTTTATATTAAAGCTAATAAGACTAAGCACCTTCTTAGACCTCTACGCGTTGTAGATATATTCTTACAGTAGCAGCAGCGCCTATTTAGTAGAGCGCTTCTTTCTTACCCTAAAGTAATTTATAGGTAGTAGTCTAAAGGTCTTTACTACGTGCGATATTCTCTTAGTAATTATAGACTTTAGCACCTTGCCTAACGTAAATAGCAGAGAGATAGGCCTCTATGCCCTTACCTTTATATAGTCTCCTTTATTCGGCTTCTTAAGTGGTATAATCTTAGCATTTCTCTATTAGTTAGGAAGGTCGCCCTTATCTAGTAAGGTTTGAAAGAGGAGTAGGACCCTATCTTTTATTACTGGCCATATCTGCCTCTATACTATCGCTAGTAGGCCGTCGTCCCCTAGCGCTTTCTAAGGCTTTACCGTAAATATCTTCCGTTCCACCTCTTCCATTATAAGACGCGGCATTAGTGTTGGCGTTTATTAAGGCCGCGGACCCTTATTCTCTATTCCTACTAGTAGCGGGGGAAAGAACGTAGTTAATAGCTCCACTGCTTACTTATCTTTACCTTCTATAGTAGATCTATTTGTTCTTACTAATTGTGGTATTTTATTAAACACTAAGTTGCCGCTTAGGTTAAGGTATTTTGCTACTTACTAAATGTTTATATTATTGGCCAGGAAGTCGTTCTAATATGTCCTTTTCTATTTCTATATTACATCGTGGTATTCCTTTAAGGCCTCCTTTACTTATTGCTTTAGTTCTGGTACTATCTAGCCCACTTAGCATTAGTTCTTTACCCAGTTTCTCTAGTAAGTATATACCCGGTAAAGCTTTATAAAGTCTATTATCTACTACCTTTTTATATATAGTAACGGTCTAGATTTCGGAGTTAATATATAAACTGCCTCTAGCACTACCTCTATAAGCTAGTCTGTTTGCTACTACACTTTACCACCCACTAGAATAATATAGAGGGTGGTAGTAATCCTATTCCTAATTTTATTCTATAGTATATTTTTAAAAAGCATTATCTATTCTATAGCGCGTTTAGGGACTATAATATTAAATGTCGTCTTAATTGCCCTATAATTAGATTTATGTTCTGTCTTATATATAGTGCACTTTACTATTATAGATGCTAGCTTATCTAATGCTAGGATTAGGTTAATCGTTATCTTATAGTTGCCATTTTGCTATATTTTTATACCCTTAGGTAGCAGGCTATATAGGGAGTAATCTTCTATAAGATTAATAATTGGGTTAGCTTCTCCCTATCTTGCCGGCAAGACGTTATTTCCTCCCTATAGCTAATTATGCCGATTAAAGTCTCCTATAAGTATTATATTGGTTTATATACCTATCTTATTCTATATTTCTTAGATTAGTTAACATAGTTTACTAGTTATATCCTATAGTGCTTCTATATTCTTTCCCTTAATATATACCGATATTACCAGTACTAATCTATTAGGAAGGCGTAGCACCGCCGCAGTAAGGTCTGCCGATTATACTGGCACCTATACGGCCTTAATATCTTTTTAAATCCATAGCATACTCCGTACCGCCCACCTCTCTTTACGCTAGGCCGTAGGTATTACCTTAGTTTAATTTAGGTGTCCTATAGGGACTATTATAACTATATTATCCGTTTTCTATATATATAGCTCTAATATTGCTAACACTCTAAAGTCTTTTAGTTATTTATTATTTATTAGGCTCTACTATACTATACTCTACTTTTAAATATTTAGTTAAAGTACCTAAAGTGTCTTATATATAGCGGGTAGGATAAAGCACTTAACAATTTTTACTAAATAATTTATATGGTCCTCCGCAAGGTATACACTTTAGAATCTATCCTTAATAGTTATTATAATAATATTCTTCTTAAGCGTATCTAGTACATACTTGCGGTCTTATGTATGTAAATGCTTTATGTCCTAGTGTCTAACACTAGTAGCATTATATTAAACCGCTTTTAGGTTTATAGGTTCTAATATAGGCTAATTCCCCTATAATATAAAAGTATTAATTCTGTAGTAACTATACTGCCTTACTACTTTTAGTAATATATATAACTATTAATCCATATACTTTTCCTATATTTTTTTTACTAAGCCATCCTATCTGGGCTATATATATATTATTCTCTTTTCCTAGCACCTTTACTACTTTATTTTAAATCTTTCCTTTCTAGTTAAGAACTACTGTTTAGTTAGCGTTGTTAATTTTTACTAGGTAGAGCTAGTCTTATAGTACCCAAATACTAAATACTAAGGTCTTTTAGGCCGCTTCTTTTATATATTAGAGCTTAACTTTATTCCTATAAGTTATCCTAATACATACGGGGTTCCTAAGGTCTTTAATTACTACTACATAGCGCTAGCTCTTATAGCCTTCCGTTATATATATACTATTTTTAATTACTTACCTAATTACCCCTAGTTATGCTTTATTCTTATTTTCTTCTTTAACTCTAAATATATTAACTATGCAGTATAGCGTATTAGTGATAGTTAATGGCATAGTATTCCTTAACAGGAAGGACGTTAGGTTGCTTAGTTAACTATTTAGTGGCGTATAGGCAACCTCCGCGTATAACGGATCCGCGCTTAGTAGTGTTTAAATATTAGACAATTGGGTTTAGATTACCTCCATCTTTTCTATAACCTCTACTCTAAGCGCGTTAATCTACTCTATAAATATTTCGGTAAGGGCTTTAATTTAGTTTGCTTATGCCTCTTTCTATTCCTTTATTACCCCTAGTAGTGATATAACTAGGTTAGTTAGCACCTTAATCTGCATGCTTATTGTATTTATCTTCTTAGTTATTACTTAGTTTGCCGTGGTAGCTGTTATTGCCGATTGCTCTACTCTCTTTTTAGCCATTATGCGGTTTCTTGTTGACCCTATCTGATCCTTAGGACGTAGTTTTTTCCCCATACGCTTTGATCGTGGTGCCCCAGGGGCTACTGCTGCCACGTGAACCGTATCTTCTATATTGCTCTCGTAACTATCGTGTTCAAAGGCCTTAGCTGTCTTGACGCGTTCCCGACGCGATTGACGCGACAAGCCTCCTTCCCCCTCTGTCGTCTCCATCTTCCCTCTCTCAACTTGAATACTGCGTGTTAGGGGGGGGGGTGTATAATATAGATAATCGAGCTCTCGCCAGTGAGAGTACGTGTGTTGCATCAACGATAAAGCTCTCCAAGCGTGATAGTTATGCGCATCCCTGCATAGGATGAGCTTCTAGTCACAATATCTAGGTTCATACAAGTGGTGCGTTTCCGCTAATATAGTGTCCGTCTCAACCATGAATTACAGATCCGACAATTTAGGTACTGTGAAAAGTAATGCCAACCAACTCCCACTGACTCATTCCACTCGGTAGAAGCATTTCATGTGTCATAAGTAGCCAAAAAAAAAAATCATCAACATGCCGATACGTATTCCACACGCCTTCTTTCAAATAAGACCAACCCCATCCGCCGATCCAAACAAACGCCAAGAACTTCCCTAATAACACACTTCAAAGGTTCGAATCGAAACGCCTCTTATTGCCGCCATTTGTACTCTTAGGTCGGCAGCGGACCACCAGTGAACCCAACGTATAAGCGTATAAATCAAACGAAGCGGCTTTCAACCACTCTACCAAACTTCGTTATAGCCCGAATCCTTTTTTTCCGAAGCAGGCCACCACGGAGAAATGCAACGTCAACGACCGTGTCATCATCGTTAAGATCCAACCGGCCCATGTTAGCAAGGCGTTGGCCAGATATAATGTTATTGATTTTGATTTTCCAGGCTCGCAAGACAGAGCGATCTCTATGAGTTTCTCGTGCCAGCAGAACAACATTCCTATCGCTCTCTGTAATGAACGCGTGCTCAATGTTTAGCCCAGTATGCAGTGTTGTCACACGGTCATTGCCTCGCTCGCAGATGAGTGTGCCGGACGACGTGATAGCAACGCGTAACGGCACTTTGTGCCGAACAACGAGGCACTTTAGTGCGTCTTCCGCGGGGCAGTCATCCTGTGACGGTTAGTGTTTCTTTCTAACTGTGGCTCGAGTAACACCTACAACTCCGTACAGCGGTTTCCATTCTTTGTGATCTGCCCCTAATCTGCCCCAAGAGTGTGCACAAGCATCGTTCTTCTTCAAGCGTGTTGTGAGAAAAATCATGTTATGAGCAGAGAAGCGCAAATCGTACTCGTGCTGTGATGGGATTGTGACTATTAAAGGCTGTCCGAGAATGTCGGGTATATTCTGCTCATTAATTGGGTCGCGTGGATCGGGTCTTAAGAGCAGGCAACATTAGCATAGTAGTGTTTGGATGGGACGATGCTTTGAGTGTACCTCTCTTCATGCAGACTTTTAAGCTGGTCTATTCGGCATTTGTACAGCGTGCATCGGGTTGGGACGCCTTGGCTTCTTATGGTAAAAGCTAAGAGTGTGCCGTCGGCAGATATGGTCGCCTCTTCCAAAGCATCCACATATGAGAGGGAAATGGATGATATGCAATTGCCTGATTTTAATTCATATATAGTGAACTGAGAATTCTGTTAGAGTACTATAACAAGGCGGGAGGGAAATACGCATTACTTGGAAGTGTCCGCACTGGGGAAAGACAATAAGATGAGCTTGGCTGACATGGTATCCCCTGATAGGCTGTTCGGATCGGTGCGAAAGGATTGGTTCGGGAAATTTAGAGGATTTTTCCACGTCACCGCCGCTCTCGTGTGTTTTACGTGCTGTTAAGGGATATACGTTAAGCCTCTTCTTGTCTTCTGAAAGACACAACCAGTATATTCCGTTCGGAGCAATGCCGAATGTTGATCCATTGTATTTTTTTCTGTCAACGTAATTTAGCAGGTCTGACGAGGAAAAGGGAATCCACCAGTTCAATGACGTTAGTGTCTTAAGGCAGCTCTGTTCGTGATCCTGAGGGCGGGAGATTGCGGGTATCTCAGTTGCCCCAGGTGCCTGAGCCATTCCAAGTGCCTGGGTTACCACAGCTATCTGAGGTATCGCAGGAATCTGAGCTACTGTGGGCATAGCAGGTTCTAGAGAGGACTCGGAAATTATTGTGGCTTGGTCTGGCTGATCAGAGGGCCTGGAAGCAAGCTGAGATGCGTTTCCTTCTTTCAGGCGTTTGGACATTTGGTATAGCAGTACGCTGAGGTCCCCTGCCTGAGTCATTTTTCGTGTTTTGACATCAACCACGAGGACCTTGTGCTCCAGGAAGTGAAGTGTCTCATCGACCACTTCACCTAAGGGGCTGCTATTTTCAGCAGCAGCTCTTCTGAGATAATGCCCCCACTGCGTCACTTTCTCATTCACTGTGGTTATGCTGTTCCTCTCGACAAAGAACCTGTCGTGTCTTTCAGCTGTTATGCGATTCTTACGAAAGTCTTTAACCAGGCATGATCCGCCGACGGCAAATGTTAGGACCTCAATAAGAACAGCACCAAGACTCCACAGGTCGCTGATGCTGTTGACACCCTTTAAACTGGCTTCGGGGGCAACGAAAGTTCCATCGCCACGCCGGTTTGGTGTCGCTTCGGGCGACTCTTCCATCCCTGGCCGAGGATGTTTGAGTCTGGACAAGCCAAAGTCGGCGACCTTCCACAAGTCTCCGTATATGAGGATGTTCTGCGGCCTGAAATCTAGGTGGTACCCGACGATTCGATTGCCATTGCGGGATAGTCCGTGGTGAAGATAATCGAGGCCACCGCACAAACCAGCTGCACATGCGAATATGACAGCAGGTGACAACTCCATGTCACCACGGACAAATAAATCCTCCAAGCTGCAGTCAGCGAGCTCGAAGAACAGACTGTACTCGTCATGATATTCTAGGCTGCCGAGACAATGCACTAAGTGCTTGTGACTGGTAAGGTCTTCCCTGATTTGGAGGTGAATATCGTGCTCCTTTAAGAATTCATGTTGTGCTTCCTCTCTGAAAGCACCTTTGAAGACCTTTTGAGCGACACGCTTGGGTTCTCTGTTGGTGCTGCCGTCCGAGAACCTCCAGCCACCCTTTTCGATGGTCACATCAAAGACATCGCCATACGCTCCGCTTCCCTTGTGCTTTCGTTCTAGTATGGGTAAACGTCTCGCTGTCTCTGCCGGGCAACACTTGTTCTCTACACCTTCGATAAAGGTGAAAGGCGTATAAATGTTCTGACTGTGGAAAAACCGTTGACCGCAATCCGTTCCGAAAAGGGATTCAGTCGTCTCCCACCCGAATGGGAGATTCGTGTCGCTGAAATCGTTTGCAAGGTCCGAGGTGGCGCTATTAGCTTCCAGGTACTCAAGAATAAGTCCATCACATCGAATATGTACTAGCGTGGCCAGTATATTGAAGAGACCTTCGCTCTCTCCTTGTCCCTTGACCTTAGCAATAAGTTTTTCTATTCTCTCCTCCTGTATTTGGTCTGCAGCTCTATCTGAGTTTCTCTGCACTTCGAATAGTGCTTTAAAGAGCCTTCTGAGTCTGTCGTCATGAAAGAAGTCGCGCGCAGTTCCAGCCGGGGCAAATCGCTTATCTGATATTTTTCGAAGAGACAGTCTTCGTTCAAGTTTGTTCGCATACCTTGTGATCAATTTAGACAGTACCACCGACGGGGGTTCTGGCAAAGTAGGCCGAGGACCGTACAAGTCGGTCGGTAGGTCGACTGCGGAGGCGAGCGAAGCATCATCAACTCCTGAACTTATCGATGAAGAAGGTATATTCTCTGTGGATGGTATCTCAAGACGAAGCTGAGGCAAAGATGTTTCAGGTAGCTTTCCAACTTGCTTCACCGAAGTGTCTGAGGTGGCCCTCGGAGCTTCATACTCATGGCGTGAGGATTCATGGTCCAAGGAGATAGGACTCGATGAGGGAGGATTCGAGGGTAAGAGGTTCGAGAGTTGAGTGTTGGAGGTGGACTCCACGGGCAAGGGCGGAGTAGAAGGACGAGGAGTAGAGGGTGCAGGAAGAGCCGGAGCTTTGAACGAGCCAGACGAAGAAGTTGGAAGGGAACGGGTTGGAGGGGAAGAGACTGGAGGGGAAGTGCAGGGCGCTGAAGGCGAGCGCACACTAATGAGCGCGTTCTCCGCCGAGGACATGTTGGCTGTCTCTTCTCCAGGAGCGTCCCGATGCCCCGAAGTGTTCTTTATGGCTCGATGTATGAAGTGATAAGTGATATTTCGAGGAAGAAAAGAAGGACCGGGGGGGGGAGGGGGAGGGAGGAAATATAGCTGAGTCGGGAGGCAACAGCAATCGTACAATAACCGCCGTCGATTCCCACTCAACCACGCGCGTGGTCACCAACGGAAACCAGCGGCGATACCAACGTCCGGTTCGTGATGTACGACTGTTGAGTTGAGCTGGCCCGAGGGCCTAACTCGAGCTGCGCCATCCATAGCCACATCTACGACCAACAAGACTGGCCTATCACTGCCTCTCATTTATCCCTTAGGCAGCCAGATTAAAAACCTCCTGGGTCATGGCATGGATAAGGGCTTTGCGAATGTTTTCGTCGTCGTAAGCAGCGCTTGCTGGCATTGTTGAAACGGGATCTGGGAAGCTTGAATCAGAATTGATGCCCAAATCGGTGCCTTAAAAAGGAGATGGGGGCTGATGCGGCAAAGTCGGTGAAAGGGAAGGTAAAAAGATGGAGAAAGCAGGCTGCGGAGAGGTCGCGAGGTCGCGGAGAGGTCTCACGGACAGTTGCACGTGTAAAGTGCGCGTAGATGGTAGAGGAGGGCTCTATTCTACGCATCAGCTATGGGTGGCTCAGGGTGCTGTCGTCCGAGATTCTGTTCGATGGGGCTTCGGACTGGATCGATCTTCGTGAGCATGAGCGAAATAGTCACAACCTTCAGCCTGGAAGACTTTCCTTCGGCGCCAATTAATGGGAGTGCTGGAAGGCTGGTCATTCAGCCCGCCATGCAAGCCACAAAAGCAGGAGTAATATCGAAAAGGCAGATTAACCCGCGAGGCGTCTCTGGTACTAATGGACAAATCAGTAAGGACCCGCGCGCCATTACTGCAATCAACTGCTTTTCAGTCCCTCTATCACGCACCCCTACAGTAGCAGAGATCTAGATCGCCACTGTATGCTTGGTTTCGGCGCGCTGAGCAGGCGCGAGGGCCGGCTCTCGAGCAAATCGAAGCCGCCAAGCTTCAAGGGACAAGTACCTCAAAAGACGCCTCATAGAATGCCTCGTAGGATGGTGGTACAGCAATACGAGAAGTCGTTGAGGTGAGAAAGCAGAATCTTATGTAACGCCCGATGATAACCACCGGTACGAGTAGAGGGAGTCAGACAATCAGACAATCATGTCAATACAACTCCTACCACTGACTGGCTTCGACGTCTGCCGGTACAGAAACGACGCTGCGCTTGCTCCCAAGTTCGTATGCTTGCAGCTTCAGAAATTATATGCAAGTTGGCAAACATAAAAGGCCTGGCGTTTCAATGGTAGCTCGCCTGTTCAGATCCCTTTGGATAATCGTGACATTGATTGGAAGAACAAGCATCTATGGCATGATGGTATGTCAAGTGGAGTCTAGATGCACACGGTAGGGCTGATTCAGAAAGTGAGACAAACTGCAGACTCGGAAACAAAATTTCCTTTCGCCCAATCCACCTGACGTCAGGACGCATGAAAACCTTCGCTCTTAGCGTTAGTTCAACTGCGAAGTTTGAGTTCCAGTCTCAGACTCCCAACTGAGTTCTAGATTCAGATTCCAACTCCATCTGAAGCCTTCAACTCGCGCGTGTCATGTGCGTCTAGCCAAGCCATAGCGCGTGGCAGACATATCCTTTCGGATTGGTAAACCCGAAAACGTTGGTTGCTAGCTGGCATTGTGGCGTAGTTCGAGTGGTATCATTAAGGCAATGAAATATCAATAAGGTAATGAAATATCAATAAGGTAATACTCACTTCTAAAGCCTTTGCAATACGCCTATCTACTTGGGTTGAGACAACACACATTTCTACACAATGAAACCTACAGACATTAATATTCGCATGAACAAAATGTCCGGATACCTGTTTCCTCACATCATGTCAGTGCGGTAAAAACTCGCTTTAGTCAGTCAACATATTGGGTTAAAGCACAAAACCTGCCGATTGACACGGTATATATATTGACATTATGTGACAATCCCTGCTCGGGCTATGCAAACGACCATATTAGCAATTCCCGGCGCGGAGAGAGACGGGTCCACATCGCATCTAACCAAAAGACAGAAAAACCACCTCATGCAACGAACAAACGAAACCAATCACCCCCCCCCCATCAGCTCCCTCTAGTTCTTCTCAGCATACAAGAAGTTGCCGTTTATATCGACATACTCGACAGTGGTTTCGACCTCGCAGTAGCCGGGCTCGTCGGCTGGGTTGCTTGGGTTATACGGGCTGCCATGGTTGTTGGGTGTGTACGGGTAGTACGGGGTGCCTGTGCCACCGGGAGAGTAGGGAGAGGATGGCGAGCCACCGGTTGGGATGTAAGGTGTGCCTCCGGGCATGCCGGCCGTGATGTTGGCCAGGACTTTCGGGTAACCGACCCAGGTAGGGAACTCATCGAAGGACGCGGCGGGCACGATTGGGCAGGTGGCGACGTTCATGTGGAGGCCGGGGACCTGGTCAGGGGGAACGACAACACCGCCAACCTATCAAGGAGCGGGTTAGTGAGTAGCTCCTACTTTACCATTGATGAGATGATTCTTACCTTGACGACTCTCCAGGACAGATGCTTCTTCAGGTAGGAAGACACGGAATATACGTCCAGGCCCGAGAGCTCGCCAGATGCAACCTTGCCCTGAAGCACGGTTGTAAGCGGGATACAGCCTTCAATCGGCACATCGCTCGTGTTCGTCTGGGAGTAAGCTCCCAAGACACCGTTGCTACCGATAAGATTGGGGGCAGTGGCCCAGGTCGTGTCGTTAGAACTGACGTTGCCCAAGAAAGCGTAGATCGTGAAGGGTCCTCCGAGGCCGTGCTTCAGGCAGTTAATGTTGAGGAGATACTCGTGGTCACCAACGCGCGGTGGGCGACCCTCATATGGAAGGGCAATGTGGACGTCACGCTTGCTGCTGCTGGAGCCGGGGCCATAGAGGGAGTTCACGGCAGCACGGACGGAGGAGGCGGAGGCACCGCTCTGGGTTTCTGGGTATACGTAGCCGAGAACGGAGGTGGACTTGATATCCATTGAGGTGAAGAAATTGCCAGCAGTGTCCTTGTGGAAGGGCTTCAGGGCTACTATGTATTAGCAACACGGAGATATCCGAGTGAAGGTTCGATACATACGCGTATAGGCATTCTTAACCTGTCCTGCATTCCATATGAAGGTATTCTGGGTCAATTGTCCGGTGCCAACATATGTGCTGGGCTGAAGAACCTGCCACATAGCCATCTGTCGGTCGACATTGCTGTGGAAGAATTAGCCTATATGCTTTTATGTTTGAAGCAATGACTGACGTATGATGGAGCCAGAAAACCGGATCAAAGGCAGAGAAGTCCACGTAATACATGTGGCCACCGCTCTCTCCTCCAGAGATAACGTGGATGCTGTCGTGTGTACTCTCGAAGCTGTCATGGGACGAAGGGTTTCCAGTACCAGGACCGCTAGCTTCAGTGCTTACTTGAACAAACTGAGCGGGGGCCACGAAAAGGTTGTATACTCTGTCACGGAGAGAGACGCGGTTCTGGTCCATGATTGAGGCGAACATGTTGTTGTTGCTCCTCGTGCTTGCGGAACCACCATCCACAGGGCGCCGGAGAGTAGTTGTCCAGGTGTTATACTGAGTGATATTAATACATATACTGGATCATGATATTAGGATACCTACCGGGAAGCCGCCCAAGGCATTGCTAACCGGGTGGAAAGTGTACGAATAGAGAGGGTTTTTGATTGTCTGTTGACCAGATGGCGTGGTAACGGTGACAGTCTGGTCCCTGATGAGAGTAGGAACAGAGCTCTGACCAGATGGAGGAGCCATCGCCCAATCCCAGTATGGCATACGAAGAGTCGCAGCAGCATTAGTCCATCGGCCTCGCGTAGATGCGGGGAAAGAGTTAACAACATTTTGCACATGAGAATACCAGGTTTGCTAAAAACTATATTAGTTGATTCTCAACGCATGGTATTCGCAGCACAAACCTCGAAAAGAGCAAGGTATGGCCTGTGCCAAGGCCAGAAAAGAGTGGAAACGTGAGGACAGTATCCAACCTGGTTGATTCCGGGAACACCATCCCATTCGACGTATGGCCGGCCGTGAATACCTTTTGTCTATATCAGCGTCTGCTGCAGAAGGACGGTTGCCTGTAGAGGGCGACAAACCTGCAATTTGATAGTATGACAATGGGTCGGACTGGGACACGGCTTGGAAAGCCTGCATTCCGAGCAGGTACAGGTTCCATTGGTCCGCGTTCTTGGCCAACGTGCGGATTTCCTGGCGTGGGTACACTGAACCCTTTATGCCGGTAATGGCAATGTTGGCCCGTTTTTGCAGAATGTTCTCGCGTTCTTGAATCTGCTCCAATTTCGACCGGTGCACATGCTGATGGCCGTGGTTTGCCAAAACACCTTGGAGAAGAACGATGAGCGTGAGGATAGTGGGCAAAAGACCCCGCGGCTGTCGTGTGGAAACCATCGTGAAAGGTGAGGAACGATTCGTCACACAATCCGGGCGACCGGTTCTTATGAGCGTGGAACACCGGGTTTAAGTTTGATAGATATGCAAGAAAGATCTATTAGTGAAGGAGAGAACGAGATGAAAGTCGAGGGATTGAAGACTTTGCACCCAGAAAAAGAGCACAAATTAGAATTAAACGAATTACAGAAACGACCGTAGTGACGAGGAGAAAACCCTTAGTCGGATGAACAAGGAGACAAAAGCAGGAGACTCCTACTCTCGGGTTGTTGAAGACTGACAGGGCGGGCGGCTGCGTTTTTTAATAATAGTCAGATCCGGGGAGCGTGGTCAGCCGAAGGGGTGTGACGGGATGGTAATGTCAAGGTGCGAACATGGCCGGGCTGAAAAGAGAGAAGTTATGCAAAGTGATCATCGTATTCGTACCGGGGAGTCCCTGCAACTGGTGGGCGAGCGAGGGAGCTGAAAGCTTGAAGACTCGAAGCAGCGAAACGGCGTCGAGGGTTGGGGGGGGGAAGGAGGCCGGTCAGCCACCTTGTGCCCTGGGCTGTGTTGACGTTCATGTTCCCCTGAGTTAAACTACAAGCGTCGGTCGGACCTGCATTAGCAGGCGAACTGCATCCCACCGCTAAGCTCCATCCGTCTGCTCGGGGGTTGAAAAGGGGGGGTGGTCACATCACCACACATGCATCTTGAGACTTCTCTTATACCAATCTGCCTCGAACTGCACTCTGTCTTTGTCTTGTCAAGCACGTGCATAAATGTCGTCCGAGATCTTCTTCTCTTCTGGCCATATGAAAAGCCTTCTCCAAGGACGCGCGTAAACCTTCACAGATATCTTCATATGTCTTCATAACTCTGATGATGAAATGCAAGCCACTGAACATAAACACGCGAAGCCCTCGTGTTTTCGCGCTGCTAGACGAGCTGCGATGTCACCGGGCAACGAAAGACTTAGCAGCTTCACCGAATTTGCGGCCGGCAGTCACGTGCTTCAAGTCCTATTCGCCTTACGGGTCTGCAGCGTATCGCCATGCGTGATCCGTGCCAACGCTGCTATACATCACTCTGGCTCATTGTGCAGGCGGGGCGTTTTTCACCGATGTTCTTCCTCTGAACCGCCAGCGTCAAATTGAGTCGACGCAAAGTATCCATTAGGATAATATGCTGTTGCCTGTAAGCAATATCCTGAAAAAGAATCACCCGTCAAAATGTCAGCGTGCCTCGCACAATTGTCGCCCCTTGTCGAGTTAAGTAGCCATTCCCACGTGTATGTCAGACACGCTACAAAAGTTACTGTGCCGTGTCTGCAAATCCCCCCTTCTAGTGCAGTGTTCACCGGCAGAGTGTGCCGACCCGTTGCATTTATATCTGCATTTTGTTTTAGGCATTCCCTTACTCGACCATTAACTCTATTGGATGGCTTTTCAGATACGTAATATTTTAAAGCAGCATATGATACAGGTTCCTTTCTTGTGTTTGACCGAGGTCAAGGCTACGCAATGAGCTGAGTGTTGGAAAACAAGCCCGCAACGATATCACGTGATGAGACTTGTGGGAGAATGCTTTTGGCAGGAATCTGACCAATTAGACAACTTCGACCGCCGGTCGAAGTTACTTGAAATCTCTTCAACCACTTATATAGAAGATAAGCAATACACAGAGTTTTAGCCCCATAACCTCATTTCAACACTGAGTGCATTCCAGCCCTCCTCAGCCTGGCTCCACAGTTACTTCTTTGAGAACAGGGACAGCACGGAGAGCTGTTGGGAAAGTAATTCTGAGCTTCATGCTGCTAGGCACAACTTGGGTTTATCACGCAAGAAAATAAACGAGTGCGGCTTCAGATATGCGAGGCAGGTGAAGTTGAGCTTGCAGAGCCAATCATCAGCAAGGGACGAGGAACCTCTCAATGAGACTGGCGGTTGAGTATATCTAGAGTATCGCCCTGCGGAGAGTTGTGGGCTGCATCATCATGTTCCAATCGCCAAACTGTTAGTAGCGCGTGCGACAAATTCCTTTCATAGATTATTTGATAAATTTATATGAATTACTTGGTGATCGATGCATGCACATTGGCGCCCGCAATAATGGAATATCATGTCATCCTAGTTAACAACTCTATCGCCTTGGATCCAGCTCACACATACGGAGATGATAAGTTCATTATGGTTACACTTGCTTTCGTCAACACAATCCAAAGCCCCACTACTTACGGCGGTCTTTGGCTCGTTTTAAATCGAGCCCTCAGTACATCTGAATTCCGCAGGACCGGTCGGTTACCACTGGGCTTCCTGCATTTGAATATGCGAACAGCACCGATACTTTAGAAACCCCAGACTATTCAATCAATTGGAGTAGCCCAACAGACGACATGCTTGCCACAGCTCGCGAGATGCTATTCCGCACTGTTCTTCTTGCAGCAAACTCATCGACAGCACAAGCGCTACAAACCGGTCACCTGACCGTCTTCAAGTCTCACTACGGGCCCTTCTGGTGACTTTTCCTGGCATCCTCTGTGTCATTCCCACGTTTCTCGGCCGGTGGAATCTCGGAAGAACGGTATCATTGCCGCCTGTAGAAATTGCAAAGGCATTCAGTGCACATATGCTCTACAGCTCCGATTCAAATGCGATGGCTGACCAACTCCTTCGTGATGTCGGAGGCCGCAGGGTCCGTTATGGTGCGGTTGCAGTGGTTGATGGGCGGGCAGTAGGACAGGATGAATTTGTTCCTATGGTATGGAAGTTCGGCAGAAATTGGAAATGGCAGATCCAGGTTGGATAAATAAGCCGAGTAATGGTGCTTTATTTGATGGATGGCGGTCTCATGTAATTTTCTAGCCTTTTCTTGTATTGTTCATACAGGAACGATATCTGTTGATGAAAGAAGAGATTCGTGAGCGTAAATTAATTTTACGTTAACGCCATTACTGCTTGCGAGACCATCTAGAAGCGGTGTCTTTGACAACTGCGATATCCTGTGGAGTCGTCCGACAGCAACCGCCGATCAATCTTGCCCCGGCCTCGTGCCACTGCTTAACAAGCTCCGCAAGCCGTGATCCCTGCGCTCTTTCTCCAATCCAATTTCTACTCTTCACGTCCCATTGCTCGCCTGAATTAGGATAAACTACCAGAGGCCTTTTTGTTAATTTCCGTAGGATGTGCAGAGCTCCCAATACGTCTGTTTCAGGAACACAGTTAATCCCCAACGTCACAACTTGATCGGACCTATCAAGTGTTTCAACAACTAGTTTTAGGGGCGTTCCATCACTAATATGCTCCGAGTCTCGCAGCGTGAATGAGAACCAAGCAGCGGCCTGAGGAAATTCGTCCCGCAGCAGCTCCAAAAGTGCATCCGTCTCCGAGAATGAAGGCAGAGTCTCACATGCCAGGATATCAACCCCGGAATCAACCAAAGCTTTAATCCGTAGTCGGTGAAACGCTTTCATCTCGTCTCGCGGAAGCTGATAATCGCCGCGATACTCTGCTCCATTCGCCAGAAACGCGCCATACGGTCCTACACTCCCAGCCACAAGCAAATTCCTCGTAAGCCCCACCAGACTTACTTCTTTCTCTTCCAACTCCTTCTCAAACGCATCGCGCGCCTGCTTTGCAAGCTCAGCACTTCGCTGAATCAGCTCAATCGAGCGGTGCTCGTCGAGTCCTAGGTGCTCCTGCAACCCCAGGGGCGTGGCTTGGTAGCTAGCTGTGATCGCTACATCAGCACCTGCACGGTAATAGTCAAGATGCGTTCGATAGATTAGTGATGGGTCGGAGATCAGGACTTCGGCAGACCAAAGCGCGTTGCTGAGGTCGCAGCCGCGAGACTCGAGCTCCGTTGCTAGAGCGCCATCTAAAATGATTGTTTCCTTTTGTGTGAGGAGAGTTGATAGAGGGTTGGGAATAGGCATGATGATGGAAGTGTAGTTAATGATACTACGAAATGCCAATACGCATAGCAATACTTGCCGGGCGTATTTTTCAGAACGCTAGACCCCAGACCTGAGCAACGCCATAAGCAGAATTCCATGTTTTTATCTTCAACGTCACTCCTTGGACGCCTAAGACGCCTTTTCATCACACATAGCCCACATTTTCTACACCGATATGATAGTTACCACATGTAGGAATCATATCCAGCTTAGAATGATTCTTCAGCGCCGGCCCCACTTATCCCTTTGCGACCCATGCCGAAGATCTGCAACGTCCGTAAGGACATCTGACCTCAGACTTACATGTGATAGAACTGAGGTAATAGTATAAATGAGCTTCCCAACTCCACCTCCACGTCTTTATGCAGTGTCAAAGGAAACAGCCCAAAGAACCCCCAAAAGGCGCATTTCTCTCGTGATACCCTTCCAGTTTCAGGATATCCATTGTTAAGAGCACTATCCTGTTCTGTCTTAAAAGTGAGAGATTCCAAGTCTTCCTAGAATGGATCCTGTACCCACTATACATGTGCTAGAAAAGGCGGACTACACTAGGCAGCACATTATCCCACTTCCCGATGCTCTACCGCTTCCTCCGCTAGGACCTTCCTCAGTCCGCATGAAAACATCTCTGATTTCCCTAACCACAAATAACTTGACATATGCCCGCGCAGGACACCTGCTCGGGTGGTGGGACGTCCATCCTCTGCCGCCCTCGATTCCAGACGCATTCAAAGATGCATCAAAATACGGCCGGATTTCTGGCTGGGGCTATGGAGAGATTATCGAGAGCAATGTCCCCGAGATTCCAACAGGAAAACAACTCTTTGGCTACCTACCCATTGGCACGCTCCCCGTCGACCTAGAAGTGAAATTCCCCGGCACGAAAAACCAGGTCCTGGTCACGAACTCCGACCGCCAACATATCCTCCCCTTCTACAACCGCTACCTCCTCGCGCCGTCCAAAGCGGAAAACCCGGCTCCCGCCGCGCATCTCGGCTACGACTCACTAATGCAAGTCTTATTCGAAACATCCTACAACCTCAACCGCCACGCCTTCGCCTGGGACGACGTAAAGCGCGTCCACCCGATGGGCGACGCAACGTCCTGGATCGCCTCCGACGCAACGTCTTGGACCGCCTCCGACGCCTCCCTCACCGGCGCCACCGTCATCATCTTCGCCGCCTCCGGCAAGACAGCCGTCAGCTTCGCGCACCAGCTGCGGCACAACCGGCCCGCGGAGTTCCAGCCCGCGGCCATCATCGGCGTCTCCTCCACCGCCTCAAAGGCCTTCACCGAGCGCACCGGCTTCTACGACCGCGTGCTGCTGTACTCGGACCCCGACGGCGCGAAAGCCGCCGCGGCATCCGGTGCCAAAATCGTGCTCGTCGACTTCGGTGCCCGCGACAACGCGCCCGCGATCTGGCACGCCGCGCTGGCGCCTACGGCTGCGGAGATCGCGTTTGTTGGGGTGGGTGGCGAGGTCAGGCCGATGAGCCATAATGAGATCATGGCCGGGTTCGCGGAGGGGGCTGGGCTGGGGAGGGTACAGGCGAATGGGTCAGGGCTGCGGGACAAGGCGCTCGAGGTGGGCGAGGAGGCGTATTTCGAAGAGTTTTTGAAGGCGTGGGCGGGTTTTAAGGACGGAGGTGGGATTCCAGGCGTTACGCTTAAGTGGGCGGAGGGGATGGGGGAGTTGGCTAAGGCTTGGGATGAATTGGCTGATGGGAAGATTGGACCGGAGACTGGGTTGCTGTTTTGGCTGTAGGTCGGTCCGTGGAGAAAGGGAGGTAGGAAGGTGTGTTGCTTTTGGGCAATTAGGTGTGTGTCATAATGGATTACGCTACTGGCGTTCAATTGACGTTATCTATTAGTACAGAAGTTCAGCAAGAGCCGATTAGCTTTTGCTACTCTCGTCCGTCACTAGGTTTCTTTAGTAACGATTTTTTTTGAAACTGGAGTTAACACTTTCAAAAGATAAAATAAGAGGTCTTCAACTAATATCCCCATAAAGAGCTTTCATAAACTCACCTCACCTACCCCTTAAATTTAGTGAAAAAATTTAAATATATGTGTTTTAGGTCACCTATATAAGCCCACCTAGCTTGGCAAACTGGACCTGAACCTCCTTCAGTCGGCCATGTTTGGTTGGATGGGCCCAAGGGAGTAAATAAAGAGTATCAGTCGTCTACGAGCTAGGAGGAGAAACACTCTTCGCCTGTATTTTTCTTAATAGTATAGTTCAGGGGAAAGCCTGATGCTGAAATGTTTGCGCAAGACTTGGTTCTTAAGCAGTTATCAGCATAGGGTGATGGTAAAGAAACAGTGTTTCAACGAGTGGAATTTTTCGAATGTTCTGATTCTGCTGAAGAAGCCTTCTTGGAAAATACTGTCACAATAGTTTGAATCGCTGTTTGGAATCTGTCGAATAAAATATTGCAATAGGAACTATCGCAGGCCATGAGGCCTCTTTCTAGCTGTTCATAAAGTCACTGAGGCCGAAGGAGTTGCTGCCATTGGCATCCGGACTGAATCTAGGCTGAACTTGCAGGCAGCGCCATGGAACCTAGGTGCCCTAGAAAACTCAAGAATAGCATGGTTTTCGAGACTTGTTTTAGTAATAGCAATGCCATAACCGATATATAGAAGTCAATCAGCTTGCAACTTCCCGATGGTACCGCCGCCGCTAATTGTGTAGTCGAAATCTGTAGTAGCAGAAGGCGTGTCGATAGGAAAAGTTTAGGGAGAAAGGACGGGGTTTCTCTGGTAATTGTGTGGACTGTTTAGCAGGCAACTAGGAAGTGTAATAGTGAAGAGAGATACTTCCCTATAAAACGCTGGTATTTTGAGGGTCCAGGGTAAGCTGGGACGCATTGCTATTGATTGCTGGGGATCCTGTCGACCACCACCCTGTTCCAGATGCGTATCACCCTGCCTTTTTCCCTACACCTTCCTCACGTATATATAAGGCTCCTTGGAGCCAGCTTGAACGGACAGAGTCCTTGTTGAACGGACGATCAAGGATGAGGACTCTGTCTATCGAATGTGGCTCTAGGGCCTCCATATATACATGAGAAAGGTAGAGGGGTAGCAGACCAAGTCGGTGACCGAGTCGATGACCGAGTCAAGGTAGGTAACTGAGATAGTAGTAAGACGGTAATAAGTAATTCCGATTCAGGTCGATAGTCCTCATTCTTGGATTTTCCGATTGACAGATCCGCTTAATTTCTCTGTATCTGGAGAGGGCTGCAGACTTGAACACTTATGCTCTGATATAACCCGATTTGGTGGTAATGGACATGCTTGATCGCTTTTGGCTTTCGCATGTCCGATTTGGGGATGGGGATGAATCTGGAGGTGGAGATCGGACAATGACGTGTGCCGCGCTCGTAAGGCTGTGTCGTGGCCTTGTCATTTCAAACAGTCCCCGTACTCCAACTTCCGAGCACAACGGGTGGGCTCACATCAGCAAAATACGAGAGGCTTAGAGAGATGCGATACTGCAAGTTTTGACTAGTAGAACTTGGATTTTTACGATGTTAATGTACAAAAACTCACCCTCAACTTCTTCAGTCCTGCTATTACAATAGGCCTATTCGAGCACCTCAGAGATGGGTCCAAATCCTTGGATACTTGCATTTTTCGGCTGCAATAAAAATCCACTGTTAAAATATAATGATTAGGAAATTATTTTAGCATACCTTATAGTTTATTTACTAGTGTTGTTATTTATTGCTACATGCCCGTAGCCGGACACCAGACGGACTTCTGAAACCGCGCCTCGCACCAACCAACATATTCCCTGGTACGCTTTCCCAATGCCTTTATTTACAATGGTTCCGTGGACTCGCTCTTAATCTACGACGAATCTTTTGCTTTTGCAACAGCAGTTGGTTCTCCGACCATTTTTACGCGGTATTATTCATACTTTCGGACTGAGTGATCATCGGGGCGAGAGATATGTACCTGAAACTCCCTCGTCATCGCCATATTCCGGAAGTTTAGGATCACTTTGACGGTGTTGCCGCCAATATTAGTTGTGTTCTTCCAACCCGCACCCTGCCCTCTACTTTCTACGAGCAGAATCATGACCACGGATAATTCTGCCTACCTTGATGCGACCAAACAGCCGATAATCATTGGCGTCTCTATTTCATTCATTATCATTATCATCCTCTGTGTTGTATTGCGGATTTGGGCGCGGTCAATTTCTCGTGTTGGATTCGGCTGGGATGACTGGCTCTGTCTTGCTGGCGTGGTAGGCATACTTTCTAACATTCCCTCCTTTCCTTCAAAATAAATGAATACGTCCATTGTCTTCCAAGGCTAATATAAAACTCATTTGACAGCCATTTGCGCTATTATCTCCCATCTTTGGTTTGATACAGCTATCCAACGGATTCGGCAAGCATGAAGAAACAGTCTCTCCAGAGGCTCTTAGGCGCTATGCTTACCTGTTTTACATCCTCTTACTCTTCTACAACCCTGGTCTTTGCTTTTTCAAATACTCAATCCTGGCATTCTACCTCCGTGTGTTCCCGATTGTCACCTGGTTGCGTTACTCTGTTTACGCACTCGCCATACTCGTTACAATGTGGTTCTTAGGTACAGAGTTTATCCTAATCTTCCGTTGCTCGCCAATTTCAGCAGCCTGGACGCCATCTCCTGGAAAATGCATTAGTGAACAGACAATATTCATTACGCAGTCTGTGCCGACTATCTTTTTTGATGTTGCTATTATCACACTTCCCATAAGCTTGATTTGGGGTCTTCGACTGGCTCGGTCATCACGAATCGGCGTTGTTGCTATGTTCCTGCTTGGTGGACTTGTTACACTTATGAGCATAGTCCGTCTCACAAGCACACTGACTTCGAGTGATAGTGACTTGACCTGTAAGCGCCCATATCATTTCCTCCCTAGCAAATGAACTTGAGAAATGGAAATATTTCATTACTTTGATTTTAAACTCCACTAACTCATCGTTACAGGGGGCTTCGTCAACCTGGGCCTCTGGTCAGCCGCAGAACCCACCACTGGCCTACTGTGCTGTTGTCTCTCGACATACATGCCGCTCCTCAGGTCCTTCTGCCACAATATAGGTTTGGGGTCGGGTCATTCAACACTAAGCAAAAGCCCCGACCTTTCGCAACTCAACCCACCTAGCACTGCCGAATCACAGAAAGGTCAATCGGCAGAGTACAACCACCACCGATTCAGCGAAATGGTCAAGCTAGAACAAAACGTGTGGATAGGGCATGTGGAAAGAACTAGCATCTCGCTCGGCGCTTCTAGATCTGGGAGCCTGGACGAGGATATGGAGAAAGGAGATCCGGATTTGCTGGGCGGGCAAATTATGATTAAGAGGGAGATTACGATTAAGCGGGGTTCTCGCTAATCAAGGTGCGTTTTGGCGTTTGGTTGTTTTACTTTATCAATATTAGGGACCTTTAGCCATCAAACTTGACGGCATATTGACGCTATTTTAACGTGTATAGTTATATAACCTAGGCCCAGTTAAGGAGTCAGCCCCGAGGATCGTTAACCTTAATATTAGTAGGTTTAATATAGGGTTCAAAAAGCCGCTGATAGTTAGATTTTAATAACTAAGTACGATATTTAAATACTAAAAGGTCCCTTTTATTTTCTTTCTATACTTTACTACAAAAAGAATAATATATAGGTATATTATTACCTATAACTTCAATACTTTACTAAAAAGTAAATATATTATAAAAATATAGAGCTTAATTATAAGGCATATTGCCCAGGTGTACGGTAGGGAGCAGGTGTCGATCGGAAGACCAAAAGATAAAAAGAATGATGACTCTGTCTCATTGCAAGGGGCCCTAGAGCCTCACCATATACACTAGATGGGTGGCAAAGACTAACGTCGACACTGACGTCGATTTGAAACTGTTACCTTATAGCTAATTAATTAACATTGCTAATAGGTAATAG
Source organism: Cenococcum geophilum 1.58 (assembly GCF_001692895.1). Lineage (NCBI taxonomy): Eukaryota > Fungi > Ascomycota > Dothideomycetes > Gloniales > Gloniaceae > Cenococcum > Cenococcum geophilum. The sequence goes on along the minus strand of NW_027137562.1, from coordinate 2,338,245 downwards.
AAGGGTAATAGAAATAGTATAAAGTTATAAGGTAATAGGCAACTAGAACAGGAATAGGGTAATTATTAAAATCTAACCTAGATTGACACTCCCCCCCCCCAGCTTTAAGCTCCCATAGGTTAAAGCTGCATCGCGGGTCTTGGCATGGTGCTAAGTCAAATATACCCCATATCTTCCTCCTCGTTTACCTTTATTAGTTTAGACCCTCTCCTTAATATTAACTAAGTTCAATTAATAAATAAATGTCTCGTACTTCTGCCTTAGTAGAGCTTTTATTAAGCCGTTTACTACTATTACTGCAGTAGGCATCTAGTTAATCTTAATTTAATCGTTACACACTTCTTAACGTAGCTAGTAGTATATATTAACGTGTTAGAGCTTTATAAATAGCTCTATTCTATCCTTTATAAGTAGCTAAATCGTCTATATATTATTGTAGTTAGTTATTTACCTATTATCTAAGGTTAGTCTAATTTCTTTAAAGAAGCGACTCTATTAGACTAATTTTATGCCTGTATATAACAGAGCTATAAGCTCTACCTCTATACTTAACTTTATTACTAATATCTGCTTAGTAGAGCGCTAATTAATTAGTTCCCTAAATAGGGTAAATAGATATCTTTTTGTACTATATTTACTTATTAAGTTGTCTTTAAACGCTATATCGCTTGCTCCCGTAAAGACTTAAATCCCTATATTATATCTTAAGTATTTAATCGCGAGAGTCCTTATCTAATATATATAGGTAATTACTTAATAAGATACTTATAAAAGGAGCTCTTACTGCACCCGGCCCAAAAAGACCAAAACCAACCAAAAAGAACCCTGAAAAACACCCAGAGAATCCCCCTGAGATGCATGCATCGTAGGGGAGGCACACGTCGACCGACGGTGGCTCGCACTCGCGCGCAACCGCCAGATCCACGCCCAATAACGGCCCTCCATAATAAAGACGGGCGAATACCACACTATAAAGCGGAAATACCTCTATTAAGAAGGCATCTAATAAAATATAAAGCCTACTAGACGCGTCTAGTATCTAGAATTATAGGGAAGTAACTATTAGCTATAATAAACTAATATAGCTAGCAGAATGGCTCCGCTAGTCTAGTAAACCTTAGGCGCCCCTCTAGCAAACCCTTAATTAAATCCTCTAACGGCTAAGCAAAATTAAAAATAAATAAAAACCCCCTTTACTAGCGAACCGTACCTAGGCCACTATAGCTGCGCTTCTATAGTATAGGGAACCCACCCCCCTTAAGATAATAACTGGGTATATAATTATAATATAACTAAATATAAAAAAAGTAGAGGGGCTTAGGGGATAATTAGAAATAGAAGTCCTTATAGAGATNTATAAAGAGGTNTATAACACNNTTATAGTCTAANACCTTANGAGCGNANACATTAGAGTTACCCTAAANGANTAATAGGTAAAGGAATAAGCCGTAAGGGTAGGGGATAGGCTAGGAGAATATATTAGTATAAAAGTGCTCTATAAAGACTACCTAATTAAAGTCCTAGCGGTTCCTATAAGCCTTAGGGTAAAAAAGGAACACTAGGTAAATAACACAGCAACTATATAGGAGATAGTAAAATATATAGAACGCCTTATACTAGGCCTTAAGATTACCTAAATTTAATAGCTTTAATAGGAAAATATAAACTAAGCAAATAATAAAAATAATAAGAGGATATAAGGGTTGCTAGAGACTTACTAGGGAGACGCCGGTTAAATATATAGCTCCCTTATTATTAGCATATATATACTAGGAATGCAAAAACTTCTTATTTAAAAATAAATAATTATAAATAGCCTTATATATAACGCAAGGCTCTATAACTATAAACTACGCCTAAAATAATACTACCGCTGTATATAATAGGGATACACCTAATCTATATGCGTAGTATAGGTGTACTACGGCTACTATACAGGCCCCTATAATATAAGACACTGCTTAAATTAAGACTAAATAAAATGCGTAAACTGCCACTAAAGTATATATAAGGCGTAGGAGAGAGAAAACTGCATTAAATACAGGAGGCGGAAGGTAAGGGCTTAATAGCTGCGGGAATAATTGCACGCTAGGTTATATAAATAGAAACAATAGGCAATAAGCTAGGGGGACACAGGTGTCTTCCTAGCGTTTCCTATCTTTAGTATTAGGGGGCTAGGCTAGCCATCCTAAGCCTTAATGGGCTAGAAGCGGCGCCGTGTAATATTACTAGACTATATAGGGATATAAGGGTTATAGGGGACATAAAGGAGAGGACGCCTAGTAGGAAGACCCCTATAGATAGCTATAGTAAGCTTAAAACTAGGATAATTAAGAATTAGATTTAACGCGGCAAATATAATATTTATAGCCGACTTATAAAGGGCGTATAGCTAGCTAGTAAGAATAGGGGAGGAACTGGAGATAATAATAGATTTAGATATAGAAGCGCTAGTAGGAATATAAGATATAGAAATGGAAAGCTCTATATAAAATAAGTAGTAACTAGGGTATAAATATAAGAGATAGAAGTTCTAAATATTTTAGAGAAAGTAGAAATAGAAGAAGCGAGGAACAAAGGAGAGGCGAAGAACCCTCGCTAGGGGTCCGCTACCTATCTATTATATAGTATAACTGCGGCAATATAAACCACCGTCTTATAAGGCCTTTACTAGATAGTCTAGACCTAGAGAAACACTATATCCTTGCTATATAAGAGCCGTACTATAATACCTATATATAATTAACATACTGCCCCTAAGGATTCTAGCTCCTATATAAACCAAAAGCAGCTATATATATATACTTTATAATTAGTAAGGCTATTAGCCTATCCTTATAGTTATAGCAGGTAGTTAACCTAGATATTGTAGTTATAACAATTTAGATATATAGGGGACTAGTATAAATTATTAATGTATATAACCCTAGGGTTAAAGGGGTCCTATAAATAGAGAATATTATATTAGTAATAAGCTTACTAAAAACTAAAGGTATAGAGTTTATCTTATTAGAAGATATAAACCTCTACTACCTATAATAGGGGGGTATCCATATTGCTGCTAATTAATAGGTAGAGTGCCTACTAAGAGCTATAGCCTGAGATACCTAGGGCCTTAAGTTAGCCACCCCCCTAGGAGCAACTATATAGTAATAAGGAACCTCTAAAAGTATAATTAACCTTATATTTATAGATGAAGGCCTATACTAGAGACTTAAAAGGTGCAACCCTAAAGAAGAATAGGCACTTGCCTTAGACTATATCCCCATCTAGATATAGCTAGATTTGGATATTAAGGTGTAACTAAGTAGTAAAAGATATATAATAAGGAAGCTTAAGATAGACAGTTTCCTTAATATAGTTAAACAATAACTTTAAGACCTAGAAGAAATCCACCCAATTCTAAATAAGCGAGGCTTATTAGCTACCCCTAAGGAAATTAACTAAAGACTAGAAAGGATCTAGGTAGTAATTAAAAATGGGCTAAAAGAGCACTGCCCGGTCTTAAAACTAGGCCCCTATACGCGATATATATAGTCCGCATAATACGCGGTTCTTATTACTAGCCAATAATAAGTAAGAAGGAAATATATAAGTAGCTATAACCCTAAAGATAAGAGACGATATAAAAATATAAGAAACCAGTTAAAGAATACCCTAAAGAAAGAAGTAAGGAATAATTGGAGACGGTTTATAAACGAGCATACTTTTAACTTAAGCCTCCCCTATAATAAGGGCCTTTAGGCTATAGCAAAATGGGTAAAGAAAAAGGTAGGGCGCCTAGTAGAAGACTTATACCTACCACCCCTATAAAGAGTAGGGGAATTATAGGCTACTAATAATAATGATAAGAAGGTAAAGATCCTTATAGAGAGGTTCTTCCCCTAACCGGCTCCGGTAGACCTTAGTAATATTATAGGTAAAACACCGGTAACTCGCCTAAGGGTTAACAGCGATATAATAATAGAGGAAATGGCTAGAACTATTAGCCGCCTTTTAAATAATATAGTACTAGGACTAGATAGGATTCTAAATAAGGCCTTAAAAACCTATAGACCACTTATAGCACCCTAGCTTATAGATATAGCTAAGGCATACTTTGCTATAGGCTACTACCCGCGACTCAGAAGATCTATAATGATAGTTGTTTTACGGAAAGAAGGTAAAGTAGATTACTTAATCCTAGGAAGCTACCGCCCTATTGCCTTAGAAAATACCCTTAGCAAGATCTTAGAAAAGGTAATAGCGGACCATATAGTAGACATGGCTAAGGAATATAACCTACTACTATAAAGCCAAATAGGGGCAAGAAAGAACCGCTTAATACTATTAGCACTTACGCTACTCGCTACCACCATTAAATCCATATAGGCGATGTAAAGAGACTTTGTAGTATTAATACTTAGCTTAGATATTAGCGGCGCCTACAATAATATACCCTACGAGTGTCTCCTATACATCCTTAGGGTAAAAGGCTTCCCAAAATGGATTATATAATTTATTTAAGGGTTTATAGGTTAGAAAGAAATATTACTAGTCTTTAGCGGATACTAGAGCCCCCCTATTATAGTTATAATAGGAATACTATAAGGATTACCCCTCTCGCCTATACTCTTCCTTTTCTTTATAAGCAACCTGTTTAACTCCTTTAAGGAAGGGGCGACCTAGGGGATAGGCTTTATTAACGACACAAACCTAATTATATACGGGCTAATAGCCGCAGAGAATTACAGAACACTAGAGAAAGCTTATAATACCTATATAGAATAGGTAAGACAATATAGAGTCTAATTTTTACTAGAGAAATACTAGCTAATTTACTTTATAAAAAAACGTAACTAATCTATAGATCTCTAGCATATAATTTATATCTAAGGCTTTAGGGGTTAACTAGTTTAGGGCCTAAGGGTATTAGGAGTATAGGTAGATAGTAAGCTCCGGTAGAGCGTATATACAGCGTAAGCGGCCCATAAGGGCTAAGCACAGTATATTATATTATCTAGGATTGTTAATTCTATATAGGGTCTATACTTCTAGAGGTTACACCTACTATATATAGCAGTTGTCCGGCTAACTATGATATATAGGTCCAGTATTTGGGCCATTAGAGAATCTAAAAAAGGCCCCCCTAAATCGCTCCTTAAACCACTCTAAAAGGTCTAAATAGCCTACCTCTAGAGTATAATAGGCGGATATAAGCGAACGGCTATAGCACTGCTTAAAAAGGAAGCCAATATTCCCCCCCTATAACTATATATTAAAGCCGCTGTAATATAAAGGGCGTAAAATAAACGCAACTCTAATGTTATAAAGTATATTAAGACACGCCTAAATAAACTATAGAGGGACCCTAGGGCGCCCTATAGGAGAATAAACTAATAACCCTAAAGTAGGGAAGATATATTAGAGAAACAGGTAAAGAAAGCAGAAGAAGAATAGTGCTACTTTAGGGCCTAGGCCCATATAGAGGAGAAAGGGAGATGCGTAAGAGGCTAGTAAAGATAACAGTAAGAGAAAGAAAGGAGCTAAAGTAGAGTATAAAAGAACGCTAGGAAACCATCTACCGTAATATAACACTAGCTAGACTAACGTTAGAGAGGTGTATAGGAGTTAAAGGTATAGAGGCTAACTAAGGCAAGAAGAACCTAAGCCGTAGCATAGTTAACGCTATAGGGGGTAAATACTCTAGGGCTCCGAGAAGGCCTAATAAAAGCAGAAAATATAATAGCAATACTCTTAAGAACAGGAATAATAGGACTAAAAGACTGGCTCTACTAGGTAGGTATCCTAGTAGGTAGCCTAAGATGTAAATATAGCTAGCTAAGATAGATACTAAAACACGTAATACTATTATACCCCTTACGCACTAACTAAGAAGTAATACTCTTAGTAGCTGGCACAGAGAACTATAATATACTACTCTTAATATAAAAAGGCCTTAAGGCGGTTACCTAATAGCTTATTAGCTAAAATATACTAAACCAGTTCTAGGTTGTAAGAGAAATGGCAATAAAGGGCAGGGGGGGCGAGCAACGGGCGCCCCCTAATGACTCTATAGTAGTAAAGTAAAGTTTATAATACTAGCGCGTCCATAGGCTTATTACGGCAGCAGTGGTTCCTAAGAAGGTTAAAAAGTAAGGTAGTAGAGCACTATAGGTAACTCGTAGGCGCCTCGCAGGCGCCTTATAGGCGAGTTCTAAAAGGCGGGGAGATGGATTACGGGGTTTTCTTAAATAGAGTTTTCTCCCTATATGTATATAAGGAGTAGTCCGCGTAGGCCTAATAGGGATCTGAATCGGACGTTAAGCAATAAATAATAATAATTACTTAATAAGCTACGGCGTTATATAGAGGTAAGGAATTATATAGAAATTCTAATAGCTTACTTAAAGCTTTAGCTATATTAGGTCTTATAATATAGGTTATATAGAGTAGTAATCTAATTATTCTCTAGTAGATATAAATATTTTATTTTAAAGCTTCCTCTAGGTTTAGTATAAGCCTATTAGTACTTATAGGTATACTAATAAAACGTATATTAGTTAAATAAATTTTATTAGCGATCTTTTTAATAGAGCTATAGCTTCCTCTCACTCCTATCTTTTAAAACTTAAATATTTAAAAACTAGGATAGTTTACCTAGGTCCTTTATCTTATACTTCTTTATAAGGATATTCTTAAAGCTAAAAAGCTTTAATTAGTTCTCTTTAGTATATATAGTATAGATATTGTCTATATATAAGAATATAATTAGCTAATTATTATAGTAGAGATACGGCTCTCTACTAATAGGCTTTAACCCTAATTTAGTTAATTCCTAACTAAAGTTATTATACTAGAGATAGAGCGATTATTAAAGTCTATAGAGAGTTTTGCGTAGTAGTAAATATTTACCCTTAATAGTAAATTTATCCTGATACTTAATATAAACTATTTTATTAATTAAGCTGTTTATAAACATATTAATAGCGTTGTCCTACTAAACGTCTAAATTAAATACTATAATAATGACGGCAAGAGCTCTAAAGACTTTAGCTACCAGAGTTGCCGTATAGGTATCTTTATAAATTAACTCTTATAGATCGCCTCTTATATAGAGTTAGGCTTTAAATCTCGCTAGGTATCTATTAGTATCCGTTTTATAGGTAAATACCTAAGTAGTAGGTACCGTTTTAATAGATAGAGTCTTATCTATAACCTTAAACATTTTATAACCCTCTAAGTTTATATACTATAAAGGGACTTTATAGATAGGGGGCTATAAGGCATGATTATAGAATAGGATAGATTATAGAGAAGATAAATCCTTAAGGAGGTAAGGCCTTTAGAATTGTAGAGACTATATACTATAGGTATATACCTCTAGTACGTAATTAGTAACTATTTAAGAGGTATTTAAGGGTTATCCTAGGGGCAACTTAAGGTAACCGCAATAATATCCCTTATATTACCCTCCCCCTTTTTTACAGTTAGCCCCTAATTGCTATTATCTTATAGTAGAGGGAGATTATAAGGGCTTATCTTGGAAGGGGCTTAGAAAGATATTAGTATACTACTATATATTATCTATCTATCTAACCCCTACTTTAAACTTCTAAAAAACCTTAATAAGGAAAAAATATAACTAGAGAAAAGACGTAAGGATTACTGGAAGATATATTAGAAGCTTACTAGAAGTATACTAGTAACTACCTTAGCTAACCTAAGGATTTTTATATAACTCTACTTTTAACCCTTTATACTAGTCTATAATTAATCGCAAGTATTATAGATAATTTAGTATTCCTAGTATAGTTCTATAAAACCTTAGCTTACCGTTATCTTTAACTGTTAAGATATAATCCATAATCTATAATCCATTCTTATAATCTCCTATGTCACTAATATATTACTCCTATACTTAACCCTAAGTTATTATATTTAGCTAGGTAATTAATTAATTAATTAAAGAGACTTATCTCTTAAGATTTGGTGTATATACTTTTAAATTTAGTGGACCTATACTATTACTTACACTGCTAATGTTTAATATATTAGAGCCGTACGCGACGCTTAAGTACATTAATTTTTTAAGGCCAGTAATATAAATACACCTTTATTAATTAAATAAACTACTATAATGGTATGAAATCGTAAATATAATAATATAGACTTTGTGCAGCCTACCCAATACCCTAAAACTGCCGCGCGGGTTTGCAAAAAAAAAAAAAACCCCCCCCTCTAGAGCCCTTACTACTATTCGACTTTAAGCCTCTCCTTATTAATAATATGAACACCTATAGTACCTTAAAGCTTATAGCTAATATTAATGCTAGTAATCCGTATTAAATATTTAAGCTATTTTAGATAGACGAACTACTAGATAAGCTTGCAAAATATATAAATAGAAACGCGGAGCTGTACCCACCTTCTAAAGAAAAGGACTTCCCTTGCCTATAAAAACCGACATCTAAGTTAGAGCTTTATGCGTACTTAGTAGTGCTTATTTATATAAGGCTTTATATAGAACCTAGTATTAAGGGTTATTGGCATAAAGACTTTAGCTATAGCTTAATGCATATACTTAGGAAACATATTAGGTTAGAAAGGTAGTAGCTGCTTAATTACTACTTTTACTGCACTAAACTAAAGGAAGAAAATAACGAGCCCTTTTAGAATATATTCGAGAGGATCTAGAAGCTTAGTAAGTACGTTCGGCCTCTATATAGGAAGTTTTATCAGCTAGAAATTAACCTTGCCGTTGACGAGACGATTAAATAGTTTACTGGCAATACACCTAAGATTATTAATATTCCAACCAAACTAACGCCAGAAGGCTTTAAAATATAGGTATTAAGTAACTAAAGCTATATTCTAGATTGGGTATTCTATACTAAAGGTAATAAGAAGGGCCTATATAATTTAGACAAATGCTAGTATAAGGAAGGCTTTTTAGGGACGTAGGTAATAGTGCTTAACTTCCTTATACAGCGAGACGTTAAAACTAATAAGCGACTCTATCCCCCCTCTAAGTACGTTATTTGGCTTAATAACCTATTTATATCTATTTAACTTATTTAGCGACTTTAATAGCTAGGAATTAGTAGTACTAAAATAGTTTAATTAATAAAAATAAAGCGTAAAAAAATAAGAGGAAGGCTAAGCGTAGTCTTAAAATAGACGTTAAAATAAAGCATCTTCTAGGTAAATTAACTCCAACCTTAAATTCCTTAGGGTATATTATACGCAGAGACTTCTAAAGATAGTATAGTAATAGAGTTTGATTAGAAGGACGTTTAGATTATCTTATTTATAAGTACTATTGCCAACAGTAAGTATATTGGGCATTTCCTCCTATAATAACGTTATATATTACTAGGTTTAAAGTATAAATAATAACTTTAACAACGGCCTGCTAAGATAGCTAGCGGCGCTGTATAGACCCGCAAGATCTTCAGCGATAAGGTAAGGAAGTAGCTATAGATTCTAGCGTTTATTAACTACTACAATCGCTTTATAAAAGGTGTTAATACCACCAATTAAATAAGATCGTATTATTCCTCTTTAAAGCAATATCGGAAGACTTAAAAGCCGTTATTCCACTTTATACTTAATATAATTATTACTAACTGCTTTAGGATGTCCTCCTTTGCTAATAGAGGCTGGCCGCACCACGCTAGCTATAAAGCCTTCATTAAACGACTCGTTAACTCCCTGTTTAAATACTCGATTTAAATAGCTAGATCCTACTATATATAAGTCCCTATAAACTAAATACTGTAGTACCCTATAGTAGAGTATAGATATAAGCTAGGGAAGATAAATAAGAAGCTTATAGCTTACTTAGCGTGCTTAAAAGCAGGAAGGAAGAGCTTAATTAAGAAGCCTTTAGCTAGGAAGCCTCTATATGAGCTTTTACAAAATACTATCAAAAAACCTCGCGATAGTAGGGACTAGGAGAGGCGTTTAAAGGCGCTAAGGACTTAATTTGGCTGTAGGCTCCGTAAAATACCGCTCTGTAAGATAGGGCCGTATTAGTAAGCCTGTATAGATTGAATTAACACTAAGGATTAAGTGTAGATATAAATATATATATGTATTTAAAGCTTTATATTAAGCCTTATATATATAGCAGAACGCCTAACCGCCTATAAACATAGTTAATTAATTGGTTACGTATAGGCTATAAGTTATTAAACGAATCCAACAGTGCAAGGGATTTAGTTAGTATAGCTCTACTATCTAGTAAATGGGAGGGGCACTTTATAATAGCACCTATAGCTATTATATAATTATTAAGAACATTTATAACGTTGTTCTTTAATACTAAGGTATTATTTAATCTATATACGTCTTTAATTAATGCTTTAATTGCCTTCCCTTAGCTACGTAATTAGTTTTAATAAGGAAGTAATAGTTAAATAGCTTATATACGTGTTTTCTTCCTTCTAAATTACGCTATTATAACGGAGTTATATTAGCAGGGTTATAGCTATATACTAAAAGGGTATTGGAAAATAAAGTATAAAGATATATAAGTTAGCTATTTTCTTAACTAGCTTGTCTAGCTCCTTCATATTAGCAGTATTAGGTAAAACGTTAGTAACCTTACTAAGCTCCTATTAAGCCTAAGTATATAAGTTAAACTAGTCTCTAGCGTTTATAAATGTCTAATTATTTTAAGGTTTAGAAGGTAGCTTAAATTCTACTAGTATACTTCTAGCGTCTTTGTCTACACTAGATCCTAAGGCGTTTTGCTATTATATTATAGGCGTATTACCGTTAAGTATAGGCGTTGATCTTGCCTTTAGAGGTATTGTAAATTATAGAAAATTAAACCGGCTATCCTCTTAAGGGGATTAGTAAGGATTTAAATATAAGGTAAGAATATAGATAGGGAGTTCAATTAATAGAACAATAGGGTATATTATATAGATGGACAAATCCTTAAGGGAAAGAAGAAGTCTATATATAAGGTAAGGAAGAGGTTTCCCTATATAAAGGCTCGGTCAAGAGAACAGAATCTATTAGTAGCTAGTAAATAAGAATTCTAAGACAAGGACTGGAAGAAGGTTAAGGAAAGGACACGCCTATATACAAGGCGCTAAGGCTTAGCTCGGCCGAGCCCCTAACTAGGGTCTATAACAGTGCCATAATACCCTAAGCACGTATAGCGCACATGCCCTATAGGTAAGTTATCCCTAAGTTATCCCTAGGTCGCCTATACCTTATAGCTATATAATTATCTACTTAGGTTTTACCTAATAATAATATTCTTATTTTCCGCAGTTTATATAAGCTCTTTTTTTAAACAACTTTTTTTAACTATAGAGTCCGCCTAAACATCTTCTCCTATTAAGGTCCCTAGTTTAGCCTCTACTTCTTAATTCTTTAATTACTTAATCCTTAACCTTTAGGTTTCTATAATTTCCTATTTCTTTTTAAATCTCTTTAGTACTACTTAAGTCTATAGGCTCTACGCTATACCATGGTTTAGATACCTATTATTATGTCTTCTTTATATACGTTAGTCCCTACTATCCTTTACTTAATTTCTTGCCATAATATAACTGGTTATCTATCTTAATAGCTTACTAAATTAACTCCCTTATATCGCTTATATTGTCTATTAGCATTATTATATTTAGACCTTAGTCTTTAGCCCTTGTTAATACTATACTATCAGTACTCCTTAGTTTTATTTAGTCTGCGCTACTAGGGTCTAAAATTGCGTTATATAATCTATTCCTAATCTTCTTTACATAAGTTAATAGATTTTTCCTTCTACTATTACTACCAATTTTAGATCTCTATATATCTATATAAGCCTACTAGTAAATCTATCCTAGCTTAAGAATATATACCGCGTTTCTAGGTTAGTAGTTATTAACCTATTAGTTTATATCCCCGTAAGGTAAAGTTTAGACCACTTTAATACCTACCTTATTAAGAACAGTCCTAGATACACTACTTAATTAATTAGTTCTGCTAGTTTAGTTCCTTTATACTAAATCTTTAATCGTACCTAAGTAAGGAACCCTTTTAGCTTATACTTTTCTTTTATAAACATTTCTATTAATAGCATCTTAATCTTTTCTCTCTTTATATCTTATAGCTACTTAACTAGTACTAGTTGATTATTGTCTGCTTAGGTTATAAAGTCCTTAAATTATATTATAGTAACTATTTACAAATCGTCGCTCCTTATACTAGTATCTCCACTAGATCTTAGGGTAAATTAACTATTATATACTATCCCTTGCATCGATAGGTGCCCCAAAGTGGTGGTCCGTGCGAGGAAACACTAGAATTAATATTTAGAGTTCCTGGCAGAATGATAACCGCCTCTAAATAATACTACTTAATTGGCTGAGTTTTGGCCACCATTTTAGAGCATAAATTATCGGTGTAAGGGATAACCTTAGTAATAAATATATAATAAAGCCTAGTAGTAGATACTATGGTAGACTTATTAATAGGCTAGGTATATATATAAAATAATAATAAGATCTAATTGTAAAGTAAGTGTCTAATAGATTAACTCTAATTATATTTTAAGATTTACTATAAAGAAAGAACTATCTAAGGTAGGGATTGTAGTCCTTTAAATACACAGCCTAATTCCTAAGAAATGTACTAGGTATGTTAGTACGTTAGTACGTCTTATATTCCTATATTTTTACATTTCTATATTCTAAAACTAGTCCCGTAATTTATTATATAACTTAACTACCCCTTATCCTATAGCTTAATCGGTTTAAACGCCTCTCGCATTATTATTACTAGCTTATTTATCTCCTCTCTTAGTAGCTATACTACTGCTAATATAAGGTCTGTAATATATATTCTTAGTATATATTTAGTAAACTAGCTCTTAAAATTGGACTTTATACCTATATAAGGTAATTATAACGGATCCTTGTAGTAAGAACTACGATGTGACCTATTATTGGGCTAGGTGTGTAGGAAATGCAAGTNNAANAGTNGACAANGTAATAANAACTNGTGGAGTNGTTGCCTAANAGATTAACTCNAATTNTATTCTAAGAATTACTATAAGGAAGGAACTATCTAGGTAGGGACTAAGGGTCCTTAAATACACAACCGTACTCCTATAAAATCCTTCTTGTATATAATATACGTGTGCTTTATCTACTCTGTTACAGATTATATAGATCCTATAGATTATATAGATCACCTTATATGACCTTGGTTACTATTCCTCGTTATATAGTTCTACTAGCTCCATTTTAGACCGTACCTAAATTAACTAATTAGCTTCTTCCGACTCCTCCCCTAATAGTTATAATATTATACTTAAAGCGTCCGTAATACCATCTCCCTCCTTTCTATCTTCGTCCTTAAAGATCCTAAATATCTCTAGGTTGTTTACTAGAGGTATAATATCTATCTAATTAATTTAGTTAATATTATTGCTTATTATACCTAAAGCAATTTCTTCTTCTTTAACTGCTCGCCGTGTTCACACCGTCGCTGCGATACTATCCCTTGGTGAGATTATACCATCTCTATATTCTTGTTATTTAAAAGAGGGGTTAGTTTATATTGCGTTGGCGAACCTATCTTCGCAATAACCGTCCTCTTGCTTAGAGTGCACTAAAGCGAATATTTATTTGTCCTGTAACGTTTGCTCTATCTCTAATACTAAATATACGCGACCTATTACTCTTAATAGTTGTCTAGTTCCCTAATTAATTTGTCTTAGGGTCTTATATTTAATCTGCTGCTATATAGCTAGATAATAAACTATCTATTGCTCTGGCGGAGTTATGCCGTTCTTATAACGCGGAATAAGAGGCTGCTAAAGCTTAGCAAAGAGCTCTTAATTCCCGTCTAGCTGCGTCTACTCGGTTAATCCGTTTTAAGAAGGGTTATAAAAAGGTTTATTTTAAGGAGTAAAAACTTGTAGAATAAGGTTTATAGAAACTTAGCGATAAAAGAATGGATTCTCTTTTAATAGAAAAGGAAATAGATCTAAGTAGTTCGGCAACTACTCTTCTTAGGTCCCCCTTAGGTAACTTATTCTTTAACAATTCTTCTTTATTAATGCTGCCTAACCTAATTTCTTCTAATACTCCTGTATCTTTCTTATAGCGTTCTCTAAATTTTCTAGTAGCTCCTAAGTAGTCTTAATATAGCCTATCTACTTAACCTTATACTATATCTTATTGTTAATATCCTTATAATTAACGATCTTTAAAACTTGCCATTTGTCCTCTTCCTGCTCTCTATATATGTCTACCTTATAAACTAGTGGCTTAATATTCCTATATGCTGGTTCTAGCATTATAATATACTATACAGGGTAGATCCTTATTTTGGCTAGTAGGTTTAACTTAAATATAACCGGTGAAATTTTCTATATAATTTTAAAAGGTCCTAGTCTAACGTAGTCTAACTTCTTACTTAGTCGTCGGCTCTTAAAATTTTTGTGTAGTAGCTATACTTTATCTCCCTCCTTAAGATCTGGTTCCTTAGATCTCTTAGCATTATAGTACTTTTTTATTTTATTTTATACCCCTTTTGCTAATTCTATAAGGTTTGTATAAAGATTTATTAACGTCTTTATTCTTTCTTTAGCTATACTACTCGTTTTCTTTACTTATTATGGTAACAGCGATATTCTTAGCTTATATCTATAATTCGCCTTAAATAGTGATATGCCTATTTCTTCTTAAGGTGTTATATTATATGCAAACTATATAACTAGTAATAACGATACCCAATTATTCTGTACATAATTAATATAATACCTTAGATACTGTTCTAGTATCTAATTTAATCTTTCTATTTAACCGTCTATCTGCGGATAATATGCGGTGGAAGTTACTACTTAAACTCCTTGCTCTGCCAAGAATACTTCTTAAAATGCTACTACGAATCTTAGATCTCTGTCCGATATAATCTTACTTAGTGCTCTATATCTTGCGAATACTTCTTTAATATAGATTCTAGTAATATCTTCTGCTGATATTTCTTCTGTATATGCTATAAAGCATCCCTACTTTGTAAGCTTATCTACTATTACTAAGATCGCGTTATAATTTTGTCTGGTAATAGGATCTCTTAACTTTAGTAACTTTATAATAAAGTCCTATAATATAACCTCCCATAGTCTCTCTAGTATTTTAATAGGTTATAGCCCTTTATATAGCTTATGCCTTATTAGTTTATTCCTTTAGTAATCTAGACACTCCTTTATTACTTTTCTTATAATATTCTAGATTCTATCGATAATATACTCCTCCTAGAGTCTTAACACTAAGCCCGTAGCTCTATTATATCCTTAAGTTAATCCCTTATAGAACTCTTCCATAAATTACTCTGCTATACTTCTTAGGATATATTTTACTTCTCGATTTTCGTATATATCCGTTTATAAATCTTCTAGCTATACTTCTAGAATCTTTTATGCCTAAAAGCTTTCTAGTGTCTTATAGACTTTATCTAGTTTTTTTTAAGTTGCTATAATTTTCGGGTAATTATACCTAATTAATCCGTCTATGTCTTTTCGCAGTAAAGCCCCTAATGGCTTCTTATCGTTTTATAGTTTAGCCTTATAATTTAGAGTATCTACTCATGTATTGTCTATACCCTTAGTATACTAAATCTTAAAATAGTATTCTATAAGCATCTCTGCCCATCTAACCTATCTTTAGTTAAGTTCTTTTATTATTAGGAATCCTATTAGGTTCTTATAATCCATTTTAACTATAAATAGTTTCTTTATGCTTTATAAGAATACTCTCTATTCCTTTAATGCTGTAACTATGCCTAATAACTCCTTGTTATAGATATTATAGTTTAACTCTAGTAGTATTATCTTCCGACTATAATATGCTACTAGATGCTATCTATCTTAGTGCCTTTACATAAAGCATACTCCTAGTATATAGTCTAATATATCTGTCTCTACAACCGTTTCTAGTCCTAGTTAATAGATTTTAAGAACTAGCTCCTAGGTAAACAACTCCTTAACTTTCTTAAAGAGTTATCTCTATTCCTCTCCCTATGCCTATAGTTCTTCTTTCTTTATTAACCGCGGAAATAGCTTAATATCCTTTAACTACTGCGCTATAAACCTTCTATAGTAATTATAAAACCCTAAAAACGATTTTAACTATATAACGTTCTCTAGTTTTTACTAATTTACTATAGCTTTAATCTTCTTTAAATCTATACTAAGTTGGCCTAGTTTAATAATAAATCCAACAAAATTGGTCTTCCTAGTAAAGAACTCGCATTTCTTAATTACTATTAGCATTTGTTTTTCTTATAGTCTCTTTAAAACCCATTTAACGTATTCCCCGTATTCTTTCTTAGTTATTAAGTAGATAATAATATTATTAAGATATGCTATAATAAATTTATCTAAGTGTTCTTCTAATATATTATTAATATACTTCTGGAACGTTACTAGTGCGTTTATAAGCCTAAATTGCATAACTAATGGTTTGTATAGTCCTTCCTTTAATTTAAAGGCTGCCTTTTATTTATTGCCTTCCTTAATCCTAATCTAATAGTACGCCTATCTTAAATCTATCTTTATAAAGATTTGTACGTTGCCTATCCTATCTTAGATTTCGCTAATTAAGGGTAAAGGATACCTATCCTTTCTAATAATGCTGTTTAACTGTCTATAGTTAATACACAGCCTTAGTTTACTATTTTTCTTTAGTACGAATAGTACTAGATAACCCGCTAATAACTGCGATAGTCTAATATATCCCTTTTATAAGTTTTCCTAAATAAACTCTTTTAACGCTCTACCTTCTTCTTTAGTAAGCTTATAGATTAAAAAGAACCTTAGACTTATTCCTAGTTCTAATTCTATTTTATAGTCCTATACTATATACTCTAACAGCTTCTTACTTTCCGGTAACCATAGTTTCTTACCATACTTATAGTATCTCTTTAGTACGTAACTTAAGCCTCGCTTAGTCTCTTTATATATTACTCTAACTTAGTACTATACTAACTTAGCTTATTATTATAACTTATAGCGTTAAGTATCTTTAATATTAACCTAACCTATAATCTAATTAATCTTTAGATTGTATTCCTGTAACTAAGGCATCCCTAATACTGCCTTATTATTCCCTAATAGTAATATATTAAAAGACATCTCAATTTATCTCCCTTTAATAGTTAACTAAATAGGTCCTGTTTTAAGATTAATAATCCCTCCTCCGTAGGCTATTGGATCTCCTAAAATTATAACTAATAGGTAAGGTTCCTCCTTCTATCTATAAGGTAATCCTATCCTTTTAACTGCTGCTAGCGAGATATGGTTCCTTATTGCTCTATTATCTATTAGCGCCTTAAACTGCTAATCTTGCTATTTAACTTATAAATTTAGGTAGCGTCCTTAAATTCCTTTAAGGGTCTAAGGCTTTACTACTAGCTCCCTTTAGTCCCGTAAGCCTCTACTTTTCCTAACTATTAGCTGCTTAATCCCCGTATACTTAGCTCGCTCTTTAGCCAATGCCTAGTTTGCTTTTTATCTTTGATATACTATAGATATATATTCTCTAGGCATTCCCACTACTATTATCCGTCTAAGTATTCTTCCATAAGGAATCTTTCTAGTTAAAGTACTAAACTTCCTTCCTTTTAAACTTCTGCTGGATGCTATCTATGTATATATTTAGCATTCCTGTACTACCACTTGTCTATTATCCAGTATATCCTTATAGGGTATTTCTAATTCTTTTTCTTTAGATTCTTATGCATCTTATATATATCGTCCACGCACGCAATCCATAATAATGTGTGGTATGCTAGGTGCTTTAGATTAACTCTTAACTTGTTTTCGTCTTTAAGTTTAAACCTTTATCGTGCTGATTTAAACGTTATAACTTCGTTCGCAGGTACTAAGATATGTCTCTCGCTTCTCTAATCCTCTAATTATTCTTCTAGATCTTTTAACATTATAATTAAGGCTCCTTTGATATGCGTTATAGCCTTTTCTATAATTAGGTGGTCTTGGATAACTCTTTTATCTAACTATATATAGAAATCTTCCCACTTATCGTTATGCCTTTGCCTATATTACTTTTAGTATAGCTGCTAGAGTATATACGGCTTATCCGTAAGGAAGTATCTTCTTATTACTATGTCGTAATAGCCTTTTATATATCGTTCTTTAAACCTAGTAGGGATCCCTAGATCCTCTTCGTCTTCCAGTTTAATAAGCCACTTAGCTCTTAATATACCCGCCCTAGGCCTATTAGTAATTCTTTGTACTAGTACTCTATCCCTTATATATCCTAATGTACTAGATCTCTTATTTAGTTTCTGCTCTTACTATACGATAATTCTTTGCCTAAACTCTTCTATAGTTTCCTTTGGTTTGCGCCTTACGCTCTAATCCTTAAAGTTCTCTTGCTTCTTAATCTTGGTATTAACTTTTTAATCTTTAGTCTAAATACTGTATTTTACTAGTAAGTCCTTTAGGTCTATATATCTATCTCCTAGTTTAGTTACTATTTGTATTATAGATTCTCTAATCTATAAAGAAGCCTTTTGCCTCTTGTTTATGGGTGTCTTAATTTATACTCTAAATTCTTAGTCCCTTAGATTTTTTAATCCTAAGCTTACTTTTAACTTAAGCTTAGCTCCAGCCTTAGTCCATTTAGGCTTATTTAGTGTTCTTATTTCATCTTAAGAGTCTTAAATTTCACTTATCTTGTCTTAAGAATCTTATACCTATAGGAAACTTTGTCCTAAGCTTATTTATATATTACTAAACTAAGCCGTTGCTCTGCTCTATTGGTTATTGTCTATTATAGGTCCTTAAGCTTACCTTATCTTATCTTAAGAATCTTAGTTATCTCTTATCTTATCTTAAGAATCTTAAGCCTTTAGCCTTTTGCCTTTATTAAGTACCGAAGTAGTTTACTATTCTACTTCTCTTGCATCTTATAAAGCAATAGACACCGTGTCTAGTGGGGTCTTAATCCCTACTAATGTTCCTTATTCTATAGTGGAATTATCCTTTACTTCTAGTGTAATATTTCCAATAGCTATATGTTCCCAGTAAACCGCTCTTATTGCCTTATTATTACGGAATGTTTCGCCTATATTAAATTTATTGTCCTTAATATCCAATCTGTAAACTAGTTCGTTAGTTCCTCTGCATCCTATAGGTACTAGCTCTTACGGCTAGTAGCTTGCGCCGTACTTAGCGTCCTTATAAATTTAGCATGCGTTATTATAGCAAAATGTAAAACTTTTAATTAAACACTCTTTTGTTCCTTATAGTATACTATTATCCCTCTATACGTGTGTGTCTTTTGCTGTTAGTCTTATTCCCTTTATTATATAGTATCTCTAACCATCTTTATAATCCCTCGCAAAGTAACCCTATTTTCCGTAATTTATATAAGCTCCTTCTTTAAACTATTACTTTTGCTATAGAGTCTGCCTAAACGTCTTCTGCTACTAAGATTCTTGGTTTAGCCTCTGCTCTTTAGATCTTTAATTACTTAATCCTTATCCTTTAGGTTTCTATAGTTTCTTACTCTATCTCTTATAGGCTTCTTTAATACTACTAAGGTCTATTAGCTCTGCGCTATACCATAGTTTTTAACTTAGCTTTGGTTGTTGCGTGCTCTACGCCTTATATAACTATAGAACTCTATCCTAGCCCTTATTAGCCTGTTCCCTTTGGTAGATCTAATTATTAATCTTAATCGCTTAATCTATTAGTTCCCTTAGGGTATCCGCATCTTTTATTAGAATAATTATATCCTAGACTTTAGCCTTAAGTCCCTATTTATACTGTGCCATAAGCGCCCTATTATTCTACTTAACTTATATTGCTAACGTCTGGAACTATATTATATACTTAATTACTAAGGTTTATTGCGTAATATCTTAGAGTTTTCTTTCCGCCGTGGTTACTGCCTCCGGGTCTCTAAATATTTATATAAGTTATTCCACGAATCCATTTTAGCTTAAGAATATAAACTATACCTCTTAGTTTATAGTCGTTATTCCGTTTACCTGGATCTCTATAAGGTAAGGCTTAAACTATTTAAGTGCTCTTCCTATTAAGAATAATCCTGCGTATGCTATTTAATCTATAGGTATTGCCAGCTTAACTTCCTCCTGCGCTACCTTAAAGTGCATCTATATAAGGAATCCTTTAAGCTTTAATCTCTCTCCTAAGTATCTTTTAATTAATAGTAACTTAACCTTTGCTACGCCTATCCCGTTAATCCTATTTTCTAACATCGCATTATTTTTTATTAGCTAGTTAACTATCTTTTATAATTATCCAACCGTTATAGGTTGCTGTAAGTTAGTGTCTACTATACTAGTGTCGTTACCTAACCTTAAAGTAGTTGCCGCCGTTAATGGCGTTATAGTGGCTGCTTTTGGTAGTATGTTGTCTAACTTTCTATATTTAATACCGTAACTGGGTAGTAATTATATAACGGATCCTTATAGCAAGAACTACGATGTGACCTATTATTGGGCTAGGTGTGTAGGAAATGTAAGTATAAAAGTTAACAATGTAATAATAACTGGTGGAGTGGTTGCCTAACAGATTAACTCTAATTGTATTCTGAGAATTACTATAAGGAAGGAACTATCTAGGTAGGGACTAAGGGTCCTTAAATATATAACCGTACTCCTATGAAATCCTTCTTGTACGTAATGTATATATGCTTTGTCTACTCTGTTACGGATTATATAGATCCTATAGATTATACAGATTACCTTATATGACCTTGGTTACTATTCCTCGTTACATAGTTCCACCAGCTCTATTCTAGACCGTGCCTAAATTAACCAACTAGCTTCTTCCGACTCCTCCCCTAGTAGTCGTAATATCGTACTTAAAGCGTTTATAATAGTAATAGATATAAACCTATTAGTTTTTAGATTTAGTAGAGCTAATGTAAAGACGTTGTACAGCGTATAGGTAAAAGCCGATAGTTATTAAAATATTATAAATAGTAAAATTTTTAGGGTAGTAAGTCTCTAAAAACTGCTATTATTAGACCCCTTTATAGTAAATAACTACTACGCCCTTAATTAAATCTATCTATATAATCCTTATAGATACGAAATAGATTTAACGCGTCCCTAAACTCTAAACTAAAGATTAATAATAATACCTTATAATTAATAAGTAAGTAATAAATAAATATAAATATACCCCTTTTTAGCCCCTAGGGTGATTGCCTATAGAGTATACAGTTACTTACTATCTATATTATATTCTACCTAGTAGCCTAAATAATAACCCTATAGTTTACCTTGTCTTCTTTTTATAACTAAGGCCTAGATATAAAAGATGCCTAATATATATATATATATATATATACTGCTTACCTTTTAGTGTTATAAAGCTAGTTATAAATAAATACCCCTACGCCTTTAATAGGCCTTAGGGGGGAGGGGGGAATAGTATATAGTAATTTATAAGAGGTAGTATAAGGGGATAATTAAGATATAGAAAACTATAGTATATAGTAATTAATTAATAAGTTATAAGACCTAGCTAGGCTAGGATATAGTAAACCCTAGTTTAAGCTATAAGCTATAAAAATATTATAGTTATTAAGAAGATTTAATATTTAATAGAGGTTAAAGATATAGGTTAAGTAGCTATAGTGTTACGGCACTGGCAGAACCTGGCAGAACTTGGTAGAACTTCGCGGTCACGTGACTAGAAGACCGCATAAAAAGAACCCTACTTCGACTAGCGCTGCTCTTCTTCTCCTTTCCTTTCTCTAGCTTTAGATCCTCGTTTATAGACTACCAATCGTATAGGCTTGCGCGTCCCTCTTGCCGTGCTCGTGCCTTAATTAACTAAGTCGCTAATATTATCTAAAGCTTAACTACCCTTTCTTCCTAAGAAGGAACTTAAATATATTTACGGACCACGAACCAAAACAAAACATAGAATTAGACCTAAAGAATATTACCAGAACTAGAAGAATAGAAAAGAATAATAAGACCTATAGAATACGCATAGACCAGAACCCCTGTAGAATTCTACTAGAGGTTACCCTAATAACTGTACCACGATGCCAAGAAATACAGCAGCCGGCAAAGCAGCTGTAGGACCCTTGAATACCTCCGATGGTAAAACAGCAACTGACTTAAACTTCTAAGTGGAGCTTGCAGCAGCTAATGCCGAAATTAAATGACTTCGAGAGCTGCTTAAAGCCAGAGAACCCCCTACGCTTAGCGAGGAATTATTAAACACCTAGAGACTTGCTACGGTCCTTAAGGCTTTAGCCTAATATATAGTATTAGCATTATCGCGGTCCGTAAAGGTTGTGGACCCCCTATTACTTACAGACGGAACCAACCCTATATTTAATAATTAGAAGCTTTAATTATAGGATAAGCTTAAAGTTAATGCGGACTACTTCCCTACTACTTAGGCTAAAATGGCCTACGTCTTCGGCCGTACCGGCAGGGACGTATAGACGCACCTACGTCCGCGGTACGTATAGGACTTAGTAGAGCCCTTCCTCTCTAAAGAAGAGATGATTATTTACCTGTCTTCTATTTATAAGGACCCCTTTAAAGTATAAAACGCCCGACTTAATTATAAAAGCCTAAATATAAAAACGACAGAGACCTTCTTGGCCTTTTAGACCCGCTTTCTATACTTAGCCGGCCAGGCTTAAATTCTCTAGGAAGATCTAATGCTAAACCTATTTAATAAGCTTACCCTAGACCTGCAGCGAGCCGTACTGCTAGTTTTTACTACTATATAGACGCTAAAGGAACTTATGGACCAGTGCTTGGCTATTAACTAAGGCCTTTGCCGAATTAAGGCATACGCTAAACAGTATAAAGCCAGAAACCCTTTAAATTAGACCATAAGCAATATAAGAACGGCCCGTAATGCCCTGGCACGATTAGTAACCCCTATAGCACCACCCGTATAGCCTACCGCCAATTTAGCAGCTAGCCGTGCAGCCAGCCCTGCTATAGGTCTAGCGAATGCTCGGCTTACGTACAGCAACCCCCGTATATAGGCCCTTAGTAATTAAGGAGCTTGCTTCTCTTGCGGACAGAAAGGTTACTATATAAGGGATTACCCGATAAACGCGAAAGCGGACAAGGTTCTATTAATCTAGGAAAATAGCGCAGAGTTGGAAAAAGAGGAACCCTAGAGGAAGACTCCTCTTTAGGGTTAAAAGGGATTAATATGTTAGATGTTAATCTAGGTCGGCTAGTTAGTAAAAGAAGCTGCACTATCCCTTATACTTTATTCTGTAATAGATACCAAGTTTTAACCTCTACTTTAGCTAACTCTAGAGTAAATGCCTTTACCTTAATAGATACCTAGTGTGCCGTAAAGCTAGCTAATTTTCTAAATGCACTTATTAAAGAACTGCCTAAACTAATTCCTATTTACGGGTATAATGGGTAAATAGGACTACCTATTACGACTATCTTGCGGATTTACCTCCGTGTTAATAGACGAAGGTAGTATAATACCCCCTTCCTTATTACGGACCTAGGTAGCTATAATATAATCTTAAGGCGAAAATAGCTAGCCTATTTAGGCTTATAGCTCGATATATAGAGTAGATGGCTTACCTAGCCTAAAACCCTACCCCTAATCCCTTTCTTTATAAAAGAAATTAGCATTACAATAAAAAACCTTATACGGCCCTAGATTAATACTATTTACTAAGCCGATGCTATACGTAGGGACTAGGCCTTTAAGAAAGATATATAGCTTAATTCGCAACGGATCTGTATACTACGTCGCCCCCAGACTACCTATGTCACGCCACCCGCATTAAAGACCTAGGAAGTTAGTAGTAACCCAGAAAAGCCCCCTATGGAGAGCTTAGGCCCTATACAGCCACGAAGAACAGTAAGGGATATCGGATGTTATACTAAACTAATAGATCGGAGGGATAACCTATAAAAGATAGAATAGGAGCTAAGAAAGATTATAAACCCTAGACCGCAAAATACGGTCCGGAAAACGGCTGTAAGGAAACTAGCGGACCTCCCACTAGTTAATATCTGCTACATTAGTGCCGTAGGATTCTACCAGAACTTAGTTTAGCCTAATACCATTGCCTTTATAACGAGCTTATACAAAATTAATTAAATAATTAAGGAAAAGGGAAATAAGCTTAGCGGATAAGAAAGTAAGCTTATAGATAAGGAACTAGTAGAATAAAAGCTGCCCTATCAACACCAGAAATTCAAGGACGTATTCTCCAAAGCAGCGTCCGATATACTTCTACCTTACTAACCGTATAACCACAAGATTGAGATTAAGCAGGGCAAAGAAAACACCCTTAGCTTTAGCCCCCTCTACAAGCAGTTTATTACCGAATTGTAGGCTATAAAGTAGTATCTTATTAATAACCTAAATAAGGGCTTTATTAAGCCTAGCTAAGCCCCTTTCGCCTCGCCTATTCTCTTTATTAAAAAGCTAAATAGAGGACTCCGCTTCTATATTAACTACTATAAGCTAAATAATCTAACCCGCAAGGATCGCTATCCGCTGCCCCTACTTAATAAGACTCTAGCCCAAATAAGTAGAGTTAAGATCTTTATAAAGCTTAATATCCGCTAGGCCTTTTACTAAATTAGGATAGACCCCGGGTCTAAAGATCTTACTATATTTTAGACCCGTTACGGAACGTATAAATATAAAGTACTCCCTTTTAGACTAACTAACGGACTAGCTATATACTAGCGGTACATAAATAATATACTCTTTAACTACCTTAACGATTTCTATATGGCCTATTTAGATAATATTATAATCTACTCTAAGAACGAGCTAAAACACGAGGAGCACGTCTATAAAGTCCTATAACGGCTCCGCAAGGCTGGCCTCTAGGTTAACATTAAGAAGTTGGAGTTTAGTGTTAAGCGTATAAAGTACCTAGGTTTTATTATTAGTATGGACGGAATTAAAACTAACCTAGAGAAAACGGCCGTAATTAACTAGTGGGCACCCCTATAGACTGTAAAGGGGGTACAATCCTTTTTAGGGTTTTGTAACTTCTACTAATGCTTTATTAAGAACTACAGTAAAATCACCCGGCCTCTTAACCGTCTTACTAAAAAAGACCAGCCCTTCTACTTTAACGCTATATATAGGCAGGCCTTTAATAAGCTTAAGAAACGGCTAGTATCGGCTCCCCTACTTACCCATTTTAACCCAGAACAGCCCTTAATGCTAGAAACTAATGCCTTAGACGGCGTAATAGCTGGTGTTTTTTTCCCAGAAGCAACCGGACGGAAAGTAGTACCCTATTGCATACTATTCGAAGACTATAATAGATGCTAAGCTAAATTACTACATTTATAACAAAGAAATGCTAGCTATTATCTCTAGCTTTTAGCACTAGCGTATACAGCTAGAGGGGACCCCTAAGCCAATTAAGGTAGTTTTAGATCATAAGGCCCTAGAATACTTTATAATAACTAAGGCCCTTACGGCCCAGCAGGTACGCTAGGCGGATACCCTATCTTAGTTTAACTTCTTAATTATATATAGACTAGGCGCTATAAACCGTGCAGACGCTCTTATAAGGCGTAAGCAAGACCTAGATAACTAAACGGCTGCGAAGATCTTACTATAGACCTAGACGCTACTATAACTAGAACACCTTAACCCCCAGATATAGGCAGAACTAAGTATAGACTTCTTAGGCGCCGAGATATATCCTATTAACTCCTCCAAACTTAACCTTATTAATAAACTACTACAGGCCAACTAAACGACTCCCTCTCTATAGGAATACTGTAAAAAGGCAAAGAATGTTACTAGCCTATAGTCCCTCGAAAACGGACTACTTAAGCACTAAAAACGGCTAGTAGTAGCTAAGGAACAGAACTTACGGACCCAACTTATTGCCGAAGCTTATACCCAGGTCTCTACGGCCTACCCTAGAAAAAATAAGACCCGTAAGATTATTGGTGACCGCTACTACTGGCCCGGAATAATTATAGATATTAACCGTTATGTACGGAACTGCGACAGCTGCCGTAGATCTACAATTCTATAAGATAAGACCCCAGGACTATTAAAACCTCTCCTAATACCCGACCGCCCCTAGCAGTATATCTCTATAGACTTCTATAAGCTACTAACAGACCGCGACGGATATAATATGGTTATAATTCTAGTTAACCGCTTTAGCAAGCGCCCGTTCTTAATTCCCTATCATAAAAATATTAATGCTAAGGAGGTGGCCCGACTATATATCCACTACGTCTACCGCATTTACGGACCACCAAATACTATTATATCCAATCACAGCCCGTAATTTATATCGGCCTTCTAAAACGAGTTTACCTAGATCCTAGGTATTAGGCTAAAGCTCTCTATAGTATACTACCCTTAGACAGACGGCCAGACGGAGATTATAAATTAATATTTAGATCAGAGACTCCGGCCTTTTGTTAACTACTTCTAGAACAACTGGGGTAAACTACTACCCCTAATAGACTACGCCCAGGCGACCCTACCCCATAACTCTACGGGATTTACACCTATCTAACTAGAAATAAGGTATTTACCCTAAATAAACTTTAACTAAGATAGACCAGAAGGACCACGGACCGTATACAAGAAACTGTCTTATAAGGAAGCCCAGCAGTACGCTAAGCGCTTAGAGGAAGCCTAGACGGTAGCCTGTATAAATCTAGAAAAGGCCTAAAAATTAATGAAATAGTAGGCAAATAAGCATAGGCGCGAACCCGACTTTACCGTAGGCGATATAGTCTAGGTTACAACAAAGAACTAAAAGACGGAACGGCCTAGCCGTAAGCTAGACTATTAGATAGCGGGACCGTATAAGGTCCTTAAAAAGATAGGTAACTTATACAAAGTAAAGCTCCCGGATTTAATTAAGGTTTACTCCATTTTCTCGCCGGATAAGCTATAAAAAGCTATAAACAACCTATTGCCTAGACAAAAGAACGAACCTCCCCTACTAATTTAAGTTAATGGCGATAACAAATAGGAAATTAAAGAAGTACTGGCCTGTAAACTAGTAAGGAAAACACTAAAGTACCGCGTTAGTTGGAAAGGCTATAACCCAGATCCTACCTAGTACCCTGTATAGAACTTTATTAGCAGTCCCTATAAGCTTTAAGAATTCTATAACCGCTACCCTAATAAACTAAAACCCCCAAAGTACCTAGACGAGTAGATGGAGTGCTAGTATAGCGAAGACGATAAGTTACTGGAAGAATATAAAGATAAGAACGCCCTATAAGCATAATACGGACTATAAAGCCTAAGGGCAGGCTTTTGCGGAGGGGGGGGTAATGTTACGGCACTGGCAGAACCTGGCAGAACTTGGCAAAACTTCGCGGTCACGTGACTAGAAGACCGCATAAAAAGAACCCTACTTTGACCAGCGCTGCTCTTTTTCTCCTTTCCTTTCTCTAGCTTTAGATCCTCGTTTATAGACTACCAATCGTACAGGCTTGCGCGTCCCTCTTGCCGTGCTCGTGCCTTAATTAACTGAGTCGCTAACATATAGAGGGCTATAGCTATAGGGTTTTACCCTACTAAGGTAGCTTATAGAGCTTCTCTCCCCCTAGTATACTAGGGGGTTTTTCCTATTAATATTAATATCCCCCTATATATAGAGTAGCCTTTATAGGCTAAGCTAGGATCTATATTAGACGTTAAGTAAGAAATAAATAATAATATACTTAGTAAGCTAGGGGTTATAGAGATTAAAGCAACTATTACGTAGAACTATAGGTCCAAAAGTTAATAAAGAAGTAGGTATACTTATATTAAGAGCGTATATAGCTATACTATAGTATACTTAATAATTATAGGGGTTTAATTATCTCCTTTTTAAGTAAAGATAATCTCCGCTACTAGAGCTTCTATATAGGTACTTTCTACTAGTAGTAATAGGTCCTCTATTATATTTATAACTGCTATAAAGAAGAAGTCTTCTAGCTATAATAAATAGACTATTTTACCGGCTTTGATATATATTAAGAGAGTATTAAAAGCGATTATTTAAAGGCGCCCGGAGCCTAAAGTACCTTAAATAAATTTTTTAGAATAAAAGATAATTAATAGATCTACTTATATATTAAAAAAGCCGCCCTAAAAGGTCTAGGTGTTACGGCACTAGCAGAAAATAGCAGCTAGTTAGTTATAGTAGGCGTTATAGTAGACGCAGGGCTTACGTAACTCTTACGTGACTAGGGGGCTGTATAAGAACTCTACTTCGAGCGGCGTAGCTGTTCTTCTCCTCTCCTTTCTCTAGCTTTAGATCTTCGTTAATAGACAATCCAATCGTATAGGCCTACATATATCCTTCTTGCTATGCATATACCTCGATTAACTAAGTCGCTAACGCTAGGGGCTAATAGTATAAGGGGTAAGATCGGACCCCCGGAACTCGGACCCCCCCAAACCCGGTTACCACACCAAAATCAACTCTCCTACTTGCCCACCTATTTTCTACACCACCAACCGTTTAATATGGATCAAAAGGAGCAGAATTTATAAATGGCTATTGCTGATTTTAATGCCGACAAATTTGAATCTAGTACTTAAGCTGCACGAGCGTACGGTGTCCCTTAGTCAACTTTTTACGATCGCATGGGTGGCAAGCAGCCATGACGAATTGCTCACCAGCATAAATAGCGATTGACTCCTACACAAGAAGACTTTCTTACTAATTGGGTGCTTAAACAAGACCTATAAGGATTTGCCCTATTATATACCCGACTACAAGAAATAGCGGCTTAAATAATCGATTAAAATTGTAACACTAAGGCCCTTAGCAAGTCGTGGGTCTCTAGCTATTTATAACGCAATCCTTAAATTAAATCTTTAGTCGGTTAACTAATAGAGGCCACTAAAGCTAAGGGAGCACAATTTAAGTAAATTTAAGAGTTCTATAATCTTTTAGAGACAGTGCGGAAGGTAAGCGGTGTATAGGTAGAGAATACCTAGAATATAGACAAATCTGGTATCGCATTAGGTGTATGTATAAATTCAGTAAGACTAGGGGACGCCTTAAAAAAGGTAACTCTTATATAGTCGCCCGAAGATCGCGAATGGATATCTACCGTGGAGTTAACCCCGGCGCTTAGCCCATTAATTTAGCCTCTAGTAATCTTTAACGGAAAGCACATCTAAATAAGCTGGTTCTACCACGATAAGGTATCCGATTGGGTATATACGACCTTTAAAAACGGCTGGATAGCTAATCGCATTGTATTTAATTGGCTTACTAAAATCTTCTTACCTAAAACTAAACCACCTAGTAATAAAGCTCGATTGCTTATTCTTAACGGCTATAAAAGCCACTATACTATAGATTTTCTATAGGAATATAAGACGAATAATATATGGCTTATCTTCCTTTCTCCTTATTTAACATACGTTCTACAACCCCTAGATCTATCGTGATTTTACCTAATTAAGTTAAAATATTAAGAGTAGATTGCTAAGCTTGCATATATTAACAATGCAGCCCTAATTAAGAAGCACCGCTTTATTAAGTATTACTATAAGGCCTAAGAGGAAGGCCTTATAGCAAGGACGATTAAATCTAGGTGGCGTGCCTCTGGTATTTACCCATAGAATCCGCGCAAAGGTCTTAAATCCTCGCTAGTTAAAAAGAAGGCTCTAATAGAGGCTTTAAGCTGCAAGCAATCTAAAAATGGTTAATTTAATATTCTTACCACCCCAAAGAAACTACGTGATATGTACAATATATTGTAGGGCCTTCGTACCAAGCGTACGCCTAATTGGAAGACAAGGGCTCTTTTATAAAAAGTAGCTCGACAATTTAAGCAACTTACTATACACGCTGTATATTAGGAGGCTTAAATACATAGCTTGCAATCGCAGCTTAAGGACCTTAAGGGCCCAAAAAGACGTAAGCGGGTAGCCGTAGATCTAAATACAAAGTTTGTAAATATAGATTTGATTAAGGAAGCTATGGGTAAGGTAGAGAAGGAAGAGGCACGTGTAAAGGCAAAGGAGACAAAATCACGACCCCAAAGGGCGTCTGCTTGAAAGGCCAAGGCTAATATATCAAAATCTATGTATACGGAGGTGATCAACCTTGATTGATCAGGTGTAGATAGCTTAAATTGATGGGGCGACCGATTAGGTTAGGCGTCCGAGTTTAGGGGCCAACCGAGTTCCAGGGGTCCGATCTTACTATAGAAGTCGCTAATAGTAACTATAAGATTATAAGCATTCTAGATTATTATTCGGTTGCTATTAAGGATACGTATAATAGGCCTAAAACTTATATACACTAACGCTATAGGTAGGCTATACCTATAGATAACGTCTTAATTAATAAGATTAATTTAGTACTTATTATTATAGAGATTATATAGGCGGACTTTACTCTAAGGCGTATCTAAATGGATTAAAAAAGATTTAAATATAAAGTAAGATATAGATAAGGAGTTTACGCAAATTGTATCTTCGACATCGACTTAGAAGATAATAGCTCTATCTTATGTCTCCTTTGACGAGAATAAGCTAGCCTTACACCTAAAGCTCTTGATAGCGTATAGTCGTAATAATGACAACTCTCCGTTGGCATTTAGGAAATTGTCTAACGCTTAGCAATCTATTTCCTATTCTTACTTAAATCCAATAACATAAACTTCAACGGGCCCCTTCCTTGAGACTGGTTAGGCGGTTGCCCCGCCCTTAAGGCCTCTTGAATCGACTGAAACAATGGACCTAAGTCCCTCGCTCCCTCTCCTCTATTGTCGACTAGCCTCGGCATAAGAGCGGAAGTTTCTAAATCTTGAGATACAGGAGTTACATTCAGGTTGAAGCCTTCCGGCAGTGGAAGCTCAAACTCCCTCAGGACGGAATCGGGATCCAGCATGACTTCACCCCTTTCACTTCCCGATCCCCCCACGAGATGCTCCAAAAGTCCCCTCTTTATGGCCTCCCTTTTGTCCTCACGCGTCTGAGCAGTCTCTTCGGATCCCTCTGCAGCATCTTCGTCATTCTTCCCCCATTGTTTCGGCCACTCCCCGATATATTTGTCGAGGGCGGCGGCAGAATTGTCGATGTCTGGGTCGAATACCTTCGCAAACACCTGCGACATCCAATGGCTAATACTTTCCTTAGTAGACAGGCCAGGTGTGTTCCGCGCCGAGTTGATGTGCACTCCAACAATGTTGGTCTGACCATGTAACTCCCGGTACGTCGCGGCCCAGGTGTTCAACGACACGTTTTCGCCACCCTTAGCCCCGTGCGCCTTCAGTTTGGATATAATACTCTTCATATTATCGTAAAATACTGTGATTTCGCGAGCTCCGCCACGCAGTATGTGTTCCGGCACGTTGTCGCGCAGCCGAACAGCGGCGTCTAGCGCTGTCACGCCGCCTGTCGCAGGCCATTTGGCGTTGATATCTAGCTGGGCCGTCTCTTTCCACCTGAGCATCTGGAGCACGGTAGAGCTTCGAGCGAGGCATACCGCCGAATGCAGCGGCGGAAACCCCTCGGAGTCACGACAGTTGATTTGATGGGGTTCGTGGAAGTGCTCGAGAAGAAAATCGAAGATCTCGTCGTCGAGAGTGTTAAAGCTTGAGCTGGAACCTAGGATAGTCCACTTGCTTAGGAAGACCGTGTAAACGTTAGTTCCTTTGCGAGGGTTAACAATGAAATTGACAGCTCCCACGTTCTTCCCCAAGTCCTCGAGCAGCTGAAAAGTCTCAATGGTGATATTCCCTCTCTCCCATGATGACCCAAGCGTGGCCTGTGCAGCGCTGAGGACTGTTCCGAAGCAATTGAAATGGTTGTGGGAAAGCGAGTTGAATATCCGCTTCCTGTCGTCTTCAGCCTCGGGAAGAAGTAATTTTGCGACTTCTAGGTTGCCTTCCACCAGTGCCCGGGTAAAAGGAGTAAGCCCGTTCATGTCTGTCGTCGAAAAGATGTCTGCCCCGTGCCGTAACAACACCAAGACGGACTCGGGAAAGCCTACTGTCGCAGCTAGATGCAAGAGGGACAGGTCTTGTGGACCCGTCTTAAAGGCAGTATCGTCTGCTCCAGAAGCAAACTTTTGGTTGACGGAACACCAGCCCTCGGCCAGAAAATAATCAAGGGTCTTGTGGCAGCCCTTCTCCAAACTCTTCAGAAGCCAGAAATGTCCACCGATGGTTTCCAGCCAGAGAGGAAGATCAATGCCGTAATGAGGCGCGAATTTTTGCATTTCGCGGAGAGCAGCGGCGTCGTTAGCAAGCATGGCGTAGACAAACGGTACCACACCAGCTTTGAACCTGCGGAAAGGGTTTGCCCCAGCCTCCATTAGTGCGTTCAGCTGCTTAAGATGCTGCTTGTGACACAGCGCCCCAAGTTCCCAACGATATGTAAGCAGATTCTCCTGGTCCCAGTAGCTGGACAAACAGGACCAGAGAGTCACCGACATGATACTAGCGACTGCATCTTCACGATCAGGGCCGGGAAGATCCTTGAACATGGCCCTTACACTAGCCACAGCGTGGTCGAATCCCCAGGAGCAATGTGTTATCGCGGTGTAGAGTAGATACGGTGGTGGCGATAGAGGCGAATTCGAGGGATGCCGGCGGTGAGGTGGCATAACAAACGCGTCAGCCGACCATGGAAGGTTGGTCTGAAGGCAGTCGTGGCTCAACGACGATTGCAGGCCTTCGAAGTCCTTGACTTGTTGAGAGGCAATCTGACACACGAGATGCAAGTCACCGCTTCGATTGTAGGAAGCTAACTCTATCTCTTCAGACCACAGATCTAGCGGCAGATCAGAATGGTCTTCGATAGGGGAATCGCTTTGCCCTTGGGCAAACCGGGTCTTAGCTGCCTCCAGAGCCATAGTGTAGTCCTGAGGGAAGTACAGCTTCAACCATCGTTTAGAAGGCTTGAAGCCTTTGAGGCAACTGAGGATTAGCCACAGTCTGTCGCAGGGGCTGGTATTCGGGGTTGGGGTCATGGAACAGCAAAATGGTGTATACATCGACATCGCCCAGTCGTTCCCGAGTTTGGCGGAAACTTCAAGCCAACTTCGGCCGGCATCTTCATTTGCCGATGTCCCCAACTGGAACCAATGACAGAGGGCAATGTCGAACGTCAGAGTGGCTACGGTTTGATTTCCTTGACAGCTGAAGGGGCGGCTGCGAATCCGCTCACTCAGCTTCTCCAATTCCTCCCAGAATCCGCCGGAGGCGGAAAATTCCTCGATCGTATCGACGAGACAGCCTTTGAGAGGATCGGCAAGGCGATACATTTCCTGAAGCATGGTCTGCTGGAACAGCTTCGACCTTTTTCTGAATGGGGAGAAGGTTGACTGTCAGGGGTCAGTTTGCTGATCTGCCATACCGATGATGGGTCCATAATTTCTCACAAGCAGCTTGTACTCATGAGCCTGACAGTCGAGTTGCTTTTCAATGTTCCTATCATCCTCCCAGGCTGTCTGCTCATTGGAGCTATATATATGTCCAATCAGCAAGAGGTAAAAGTTTTATCGGATAGATCTATACCAGTACCTTTCGTCTATTATTTCCGCCGGAGTGTCAATATGGAGTTGGTGAAGTATTCCCCCTATGCTAGGCCGGGCCTGAGGATTGAGACGAAGTGCATCACATATTACTTCCCCAACTAGAGGCATGTCGCGGAGCCTGCTGGATGCAATACTTCTCGGGCTTCCTTCATCTTCGTCGGGAAGTTGTTTCAGGGAATCGATGGCGTCAAGGACGGCTTCCTCGCCTACCCCCGGTAAATGATTAACAAGGAAGCAACGGACGGGATGACCTGGCCTGTGATAGTCTTCGATCCAGAGAGTGGCGATCAAAAGGCCAAAGCTATATATATCGCATTTCCGGAAGTCGCCAACTTGTGGACGGCCGGGAGACTCTTCCGGCGAAGTCCATATTCTTGAGACGTGGCCCTCATTATCAAAGGCACCGGAATTCGACAATGTCATTGAACCGGAGAAATCTGAAATTACGGCTTTGATTGTGTTGGAGAGACTAGTACCAACCAAGATGTTCGCGGGCTTTAGGTCTCGGTGGACGAAGCCATTGTCGTGTAGTGCCTTGAGTCCAGAGGAAATATCCCAGGTCAAGACAAACCGCTCTACATCCGTCACGGACCCGGGTTTTGCTCCGCTGAGGAAGTCTTCCAGCGTGCCATACTGAGCGAGCTCAAATGCAAGAACTGGAGTAATGTAACTGTCTTCCCATCCGATAAACAGTAACTTGGCAATGTTCTCATGCTTGCGAAGTGTCGGATGGCAGAGCGCAGTCACGTCGCGTCGAACCTCGTGGTAGATATTCCTGAAGTAACTATCTAGCGAGAGGTCACTTCTACGGAGGTATCGTTTGATAGCGACGATGGTGCCGGGAGAGAGCAAAGTTTGGGCGACCAGGTCATCGGTGATCTCGTGGGTTGTCACTTCACAGAAGCCCCCCTGGCCAAGCGAGCGCCGCCAGGATGGCTTAAGATAAAGCAGACTCTGCTTCGCGGCCCCTTCTGGTCTAGCAATTCGAATTTGAGGTACATCACTGCTGAGCGCTAGGTGCACAAGCTTTAAGCTCGAGAGATCTGGAACCGGGCAAGTCTTAACTGGCGGAGTAGTTAGCAATTCCGCCTTCAAGTTGGGTTCCCCAGTAGGGAAGAACCGCGAGGCTGCAGATGATTCCCGTGGGAACCAGGCCATGATAGGTGTTAAAATTGATGGAGCTTAAACTTGCGAGCTGGCGCGGCGCTGCTGTGCTGTGATATGATGGACTAAATTTGGTCGTCGTCGCCCCTGTACGCTTAGTAGAACTACGCCGCCGGTTCACTTCAACTATCTTGTTCCACCTCGTCGGTATATGAGTAGAATCTTGCCGGATCTAAGCGCTACGGATTCGACCATGGGCTCAACTGAGCAACCGACCGGGTTCTTTTTTCTGGCGTCTGCGCCTGGACCGCCTACGGATCCATGCTGAGTGAGATGGCTGCCTTCAGTCCAGCCCCAGACCAATGATATCGCGACACGAAAAGGCACCGACCACACGGGAAAGCCGCGATTGGCGCGCGACTTTCCCCGTGCGTACAGGTCGGCGTGACCACGCTAAAATGTCGGCCCGACCGGCGAAACCTCCGCCTACCACACCAAACCCCACCCTGCCTCTCTCAATTTGACCTTACCTTCTACCTTATCTTTTCTTATATATATATCTTAAAAATATTATAAAAATATTTTTTAATATAATAATTATTACCTTAAAGAGCTATATAAGCTATTTATAGCCTATTTTATAGTAATTTTAATAGTTTAAGCTATTTATAAAGCCTATTTAAAATAAAATAAATCCTATAAAGGTAAATAATAAGTTTTTTCTAATATATTTAAAATATGTTTCTAATATGTTTAAAATATATTTATAACTAGTTATAAACCTATTCTAGCTATATATAATTAAAATGTATTAAAATTTATTATTTAAAATAATTTTAGTAGTTTAAGCTGCTTTATTATAACTAAAAACTATATATATACTAAAATATAAATACACCTTATAATTTTTTTTAAATCTTATAAAGAATTTAGATTAACGTGTTTTATAAGCAAGCGACGCACCCAAGCGAGCGACGCGCGCCCCATCAGCGCGTCGACTACGCAGCGCTATATTATAATACCGCAACAATTTCTTATACTTGGTGTAGTATTATACTATTCTTTAGAGCTATTGCTATTATCTAATTGCTCTATATCTGCTGTATAAGTGCGGGTGTTGTGTCTAACCTCGCTGTAGCGCCCGCAGCGTCTACCAACGCGCACCCTCTTCGCAGCCGTGTCGCCGTCGTTACAACTACTACCTTCCCTTTTAGCAATAAAGTTAGATACCTCCTCAGCCGTTAGCGTCTCCTCTATCTATACATACCGCCTTTTACGTATTTTACGCTTTGTTAACGCCTTAATAGCATCTTATAGGTAGCTTATTTCCTCTTACATTAACACTATATTATAAGCTATCTGCTAAGCACCTTTATTTAGCTATCGCACTTACTTATCTAATAAACTTTTAGAAGACCTAGGGCGGTTTCTTATCCTTTATTAAATAAGTGTAGTCTAAGCCTCTAGTTCTTTAGCGTTGCGCGGTATCTTTACCTCCTATATAACGCCGTCTCGCCATAGTAGAGTTAGAGTCCGCAACCTTACGTTAAGCTTTAATGGCACCGCCTCTAGGTTAAATAGAACAAGCCTAGCGCCTTAAAACCCTACGTAAGTATTATCCTTAGTAAATGTCTGCTTATAGGCAGCTTTAAAGGCTAGTAGGAAGGTTTCCTTACCAATATAGTAGACGTGGTTGCGTGCTAAGGCCAATATACTATTACCATATACGCGCTTTAACGGCGAGAAGTAGGCGACGTTAAGAAGCTATAATAGGTATAATAAGTAGGCAGGCATATAGAGAGCAATTATCTTCTTTTCCTTATAGTAGTCCTAGAAATCCACAAAGTAATAGCTCTTATAGCTATTAATAATAAGCATTCTATATACCCCTATAGGCTTCGTATACTTATTAAAGTGTTTAAGCTAGGTAAGCGCTAGATCGTTACTTATCTAGCTATTTAGACTAACTAATATTACTTAATTATGTGATATACCTAGGTTAAACTAGATTAAAATTAAAACCTTACTAGTAAAGATAATAAAGGGTGGTATGCGCTTCCCTATCGCCCCAATAGCTTATACTAGGGTAACCTACTTATAATTACTAGGTTAAAGTTTCTTTACTTTTCTAGGTTTCTCTAAGCCTATTACTATAAGCTAAGGCGTAATCTTACCTATAAGGAAGCCAGACTTATTAAAATTCTATATATCCTTATTAGTAATACTATACTTCTCTTTTATAGTCTAAATAAGCTTAAACTAGCGCTAGATAAGCGCTGGGTCCTTATAGAGAGCTTGCTATTAATTATATAGACGGCTCCAGCGTGTTTTTAGCTTAGGTGTACGCTTAATAAAGTTATTAACCCAGTTCTTACCAATAGGCTTACCACCTCATTCTCTTAGCAGTTTATTAGCTATATCTTATACTATAGCCTTTAAGGGCTGTAGCCTACGTAAAGAGTAATTAAGGATACTCTAAATAATAACCTCCTCTTCTAGTTTTGTAAGGCGCTTTAAGTTTAGTTCGTAGTCGCGTCTTATATATTATCTAGCGCGACAGTAGCAAACTAAGGCTTTAGGGACATTATATACTTTTACAGCGTATTAAATACTTAAAATCTACTAGGATTTAATATTAAAAATAGTAAGCTATATATCTACTTCAGAAGGAGTCTTTTAGATATTATATTGTTAAGACATTATATATTATTACTACGCAGTTAACGCGCTAGTGGGGCGCGCGTCGCTTACTTAGGAAGTGTTCGGTTCGGGGTTCAGAAGCGATCTGGAGCCTTCAGATCAGAAGCGATCTGGAGCCTTCAGATCAGAATTGATCTGGAGCTCCAATCTGATCTGGAGGCGAGTGTTCGGTGTATCTGACGACTTTTCAATCTGAAGCTCCTCCAGATCGGCAAGCGCGTCAAATTCGCACGCCATACCGTATATAGTAGTTGAACTGAAGCTCTTGGCGTCAGATCAATAAGGAGCCCTCAGTTCCAGCTCCAGATTCCAGATTGAATCTGGAGCTCTGCTCATGCATGCGCCCGACCGTCCACCCTACCCAGTATGCCCCCACCACCCCCACCGACGATATTGCTGCTGCAACTGCAGGCCCTATGCGACGTCTGGCTGAGTGGCGATTAATGTGCAGAGACTTCGCTAATTTTAATTCTCATCTGAGGCTTTCTGGAGCGCTCAACCGAACACTCGGCCTCAGATCAGATCGAGTATGACTACCAGATCAAGCGCCACTAAATATCTACTAGTTGACGCCGGTGAAAGCACGGAGCAACCTCAGATTGAAAAAACCTCAGATTGCAACCGAACACTCCCTTAGGTGCGTCGCTCGCTTATAAAACACGTTATAGCTCTTTTAAATATTAAATATATTTAAAACCAGTTCTATACCTATTTATATTATATTTATAAATATCTATTTTACTTTTATTAAAAGCTATTTACTCTCTTTATATTAGACCTTATATTTTATAAAAACCATTCTAAATTCTAAGGGTATTTATAATATTTTTTACNNTTNNNNTTNAAANNACTAATATTATTAGCTTAAGAATATATATTTATACTTTTTAAATTAATATAATAAATATAACTTTATTTAGTGTCGGTATCACCCAAGTGCACTTGATTGGCCTATTAACTAATGGATTTGTTCGTTGTCTAATAGGTATCGAAAGCAGAGGATCGTAAGGATCGCGGTGCCTAAGTAGGGGGTTGATTAGTCACTATAAGGGTGACTAATCAAAGACATGACGACACGTAACCACATAACTTCTGTCCATATATTCCGACACTGGCAGTTCTTTCTTTATGCTTGTGGTGCTGCAGGAAGGTAGCAAGGCAGCAAGGTAGCAAGGTGTCGGTTTAGCTGGAGGTGGAAGCAGCAAAAGTCTGTTCGGGTGGTAGTACGGTACCAGCGGCGGTAGTAATAGTGGTCAAGCATAGAGCTTGTCTATCAGTCGGTCGGTTAATCGTAGGCGTATAGGCACGATCATTCGGTCGGTAGATCGCAGGCGTATCGGCGCGATCAGTATCGTAATAGCAGGCATAGCGGCGCTATCAGTTTATCGATGGTATGGGCAGTACGGTGCCAGCGTCAGATGGATTGCAGGCGTAACGGCACAATCGTTTAGTCGGTAGACCTCTATCCTAACAAAGCTTGATCCTTTGGACGACGACATCCCCAAACGTGCTTATGGAGGGTAGTATTCGAGGGGAATGTAGATCCGCACTTAGTACACTGAAATGGTTGACAGTCTGGTAAATGTTTAAAGAGCGCTTGACCTGAAGGGAATATAGTAGAGCCTTTTTGTAGGTTTAAGGTTGCGGGGGTTTATACAAGCTTGGCTGCCGTGGCTCCTTGGCTTTAGTTAATAAGGGTGAGGCTAGCGGAGCTTGCGCGGACGGAGCCTATGCGGATGGAGCCTGTGCGGACGGAGCTTGTGCGGACGGAGCCTGTGCGGACGGAGCCTGTGCGGACGGAGCTTGTACGGACGGAGCCTATGCGGACGGAGCTTGTGCGGACGAAGCTTGTTGTTGCTATAATTGCTTAACTACGCTTTATAACTCCTTAATCTCTTCCTTTTATTCTTAATATGCCTTCTAGACTCTTTTGTACTGTCGTCGACGTAGGTCTAGAATATCCTGTATATCCTAAATCTGTTTTTAATAAGCGGCTATAGTTGGAAACTCCTATTGGGCTTTGTTATTATAGATATTAATATAGTAAGGCCGCCCAGTAGCCGTACAGCTCCCGCTTTTATATCCTTTAGAAAGTTAAGGTAGTGCCATTAAGGGTTTATAGCTGCTGTAGGCGCTGGTAGATTTAAGAGGGTAGAGGATAGGGAGCGCGCTGGCGTTATAGGCGCGCTGTTGGACGTGGTATTTGACGTGGCAGATCTATAAGGAAGCAGACGGTGTCGGGATTATAGGGGGTGCTACTGATGCTGCTAGGTTGTGGGATGCTGCTAACGCTGCTAGGTTGTTAGGTATTGGGTGCTGCTAACGCTACTAGGTTGCTATAACGCTGGAGTACTGTATAAGGCTATTAGGTATTAATTTATATGCTATAACGCGTACTGGGTAATAGTTTGCTACTGGGTTGTATTATTATACTAGGGTACTACGTAAAGCTGTTGGGTAGTTAGATACTGCGTAAGGCTATTAGGTTGCTATAACGCTGGATGCTGTATAAGCTGGTATGCTATATAAATACTACTAAGGTAGCTGCTAAGGTAGCTGCTAATGGGGTACTGCCCAAGGGCGGTTGGGTATTGGGTGCTATTGATAAGCTAGGGGTACTGGCACTTAGTAAAGAGGTCGTACTAGGTATTAATTTACGTGCTGTAAAATGTCTTATGCGTTGCGTATTTATATATATTCTAAGCTGGCTAGAATTAGGTGCTGCCGGAGCTACTAAGTGCTGGTTTTACTGCTAGGTACTAGAGTGCTGCTTTTGATTAAACGAAGCTACTGGGGCGGTAGTGAACCTTATTACTCTATAGCCAACCGGTGAGGTTAACTATTAATCAATGTCGGTATCACCTAAGTGTACTTAATTGGCCTATTAACTGATGGATTTGTTCATTATCTAATAGGTATCAAAAGCAGAGGATCGTAAGGATCGCGGTGCCTAAGTAGGGGGTTAATTAGTTACCATAAGGGTGACTAATTAAAGACATGACGACACGTAACCATATAACTTTTATCTATATATTCCGACATTTAGTACCTAAAGAGCTTAAATAATTTTTAATTATAAATATAATAAAAAGAACTTTAAATTAGATATATTTAAAAATAGATTAGAATATATTTAGAACTAAATTTGTCGGAAATATAGGCAAGTTGCCATTATGCGAGGCAAGTTGCCGTCACATAAGGCAAGTTACCGTCACGTATCGCCGCGGCACTAGCGTGGTGAGGAGCCTTAAGCTCCTCGCCCTTCCTTAAGGAAGAGAGAGATAGAATAATAATTATCATACTACCTACAACTTGTAGATACGTGATATCACCTTATAAAACCAACACTAATTAGTGGTTAACTTTACTATTATACTATAGAATAGCTAGGTATTCCACTAAGAAGAGACAAGCTACTATACTAGTACTACTTATGCTAGAGGAAGCTATTTTTTAAGGTTAGAACTGGTCCTAAACCTTAAATAAAACTCTTTTACAAATTTAAGGATTTAAAGGCTAGAACTGGTCCTAAGCCTTTCCTAAATTATAGATTCTTACATTTATTACGCAAAACAATACGCTTTATAAGTCTTTATAATTTAAGGCTAGAACTAGTCCTAAGCCCTATAATCGCAAATATATGTTATAAACGCGTACTAAATAATAAACGCGTATTAAACGACAATCCCTACCCCAATAACACTTCCCTCCCCCTAAAAACATGGCTACGCCTACCTTAAATAACTAGGAAGACTCCTTACTATTAGGGGTAGCTTTATACGCGAAACTTATTAATAAAGATTAAGATAAATTTACTGTTAATATAATAACTTATACAGCAAAATAAGTTAACGGCTTTCTCCTATACTATATTATATTCTACTAAAGTAAACACTACGCTAATTTACAGCTATAGGAATATTTTAGGGAGGATTTTATAAGATAGACTGCCAACACCTAGGCACTTAGCAATGTTAATATTGTTTAGGATTTTTAAGACTTCCTCTATAGGAATGGGGTATATATTACTAAAAAATGGTAACCTAATTACTAGTAATATCTAGGCCGTTATTATTAGTATAGAAGAACTAATATAGATAGAAGCTAAGATTATATATTAACTACGGAAACCTAAAACTAACCTATATTCTTTAAAAGGCAACTTTAATTTAGAACGAAACCCCTAGAACGCTACTCTCCTACCTAAAGGTACTCTCCTACCTAGAGGTGCTCTTCTACCTAGAGGTGCTCTCCTACCTAGAGGTACTCTTCCTCTACCTTCGCCATCTCTAGCTCCTCTCCTCTAGCTAACTAATAAGCCTCTACTATAAGAAGTCACAAATCTAATAAAGGTATATTTGGACAAAGAGAAGAAGTTTAAAGGAGAACTGTATAATATGCTTAGAACAAAACTATAGGTCTTTTATAACTGCTATAGCAAGGTTAAAATCTAATACTACTAGTTTTATTATACTTTCTTAGTTATATTAAAGGGATAGGCGGCGATATTTTATTATAACTATATTATAAGTAAAAACTATAGCTTTAATATAATGCTTTAGCTCACTAGAGCTTACTTTAAAACTAATAAGAATTGTTAACTTTATATATCTAAATAGCGGGAGACTATATTCTAAAGAGTTATCGCTTCTAATTTAATAAAGACTTATTTAGAGTGCTTTTAACTACTCTTTAATAAACTCTAAAAAATCTAATATAGCCTTACTAAAACTTACTAAAATAAGAATAGCCTAAGGGACTAGGTTATCTTAGCCTGCCGTAGCGTTCCTAAGTGTAATTTAGCACTATATAAACCTATAGATACGTTTAAAGGAGTATATACTAAGCTATACTCTACTATAGGTACTATAATATAAATATAAGAACCTTAATAGTTCTATACCAAAAACCCTACCTAAATAAGTATTTTTAACTAATATAATTATAACTAGACTAACTAAATATATAGTGGCCGTAGTAGGGAATACGGTAAAGGGTATAATTAATATCAACTATAAGGCAATTATAGAGGTCCTTATAGAGGTTTATTTTAAAGTAATTGCTAAAAGAAGTACTATGTTTATAAGAAGCCAAATTGCTAGTTAACTAGACACTCCCTTAATAAGTAAAAGGAGGTATATAATAAGTTCCGTTAGAGTATAAAAAACGTTAGAAATTATAAGGTTACTACGGCCTACTTTTAAAGCTTTTTAGTTTAATATAAAGGCGTAGAAGATCTTAAGGGTGAGGTTAATAAGACTAAATAGCTCCTTATAGATATGGAAATTAAAGACTACTCTCCTAACTAATACTTTACTAAGTATAGTAAGGTAGATGGTATATAAACTGTTACTATTCTTAATAACTAATTTATACTCTACTCTATTACGAAGTTAGATATCTTTAATAAGCTAAAGGAGAGTTCCGCGTTTTCCTTTAACGATAGATACTTAGTAAACGTCTTTTATAGTATTATGCCAGATATAGGAGTCGTAGGAGTATCTATAGTAGGAGAACCTTAAGTTTAAGCTCTTTAGTAGCTTAATAGCTTTGTTTAGATTAACTAATTAACGGCAGGCTAATATACAATTTATTTTAGCAAAGGTACTATAATCTCTCTCGGCACAATTAGGGTCTAAACCCCTTTAGAATATATTACTTTTTATATTATTCCCATAAATACTCCGTTTCTATTCTATATTAGGGATATAAATAAATTAGGCATTAAGCTTAATAACCTTAAGAATATACTTATATAGGGAGATAATTAGGTGCCTATTATACGTAAGTAGGGTTACCCTTAGTTGCTCCTTTAATAACTAGAAAAGAGCGTTACTTAAAGCCATTTAACCGAGTTAGAGTTACGCTAACTATACCGTTATTTTGGTTACCTATTAGTTTACTAATTACTTAGGGTTCTCTAGTAAGTAGGCTATAAGGTTAAAATTAAAGCGATTAAATATCTTATAAAGTACTGCTATTACTACTAAATAAATTAGAAATCCCCTAGCCGATTTAAGTTTACCCTTAAAGATAACTATAACTTTAACTTCTATATTATTATTAACGTTATATATCTTAGCGGCAAGCCAGTACTTTAAGTTATTAACTTTTTAACCTCCTTTTAAGCCGTATAATTTTTAAAGAATATATTAGCTAGGAACGTATAGGATACCCTTTAATTATACTAGATTAATATTTACCTAGAACCCCCTAATTAAATCGTCTATAACGTAGAAAAGAACTTCTTATTTATAGAGTTTGAATAACAGATAAAGGTAATAGCAATTAAGGTTAAGGAAGTCCCTATTAAGGCATATAATAGTATTGTAGTGGTGTACGCGGTCCCTCTCAGATAGTAAGTCACAGTGCTATTAGGTCTGCCGGTCGGTCGTAGTCAGTCAGTGGAAATTAGTAGGAAAGCAGTCAGTAAGAAGAGAAGAAAAGAGTGTATTTTGTGTCCCTTGTGCCTGTCCAAGTTATTAAAGACTCTAAAGGCTTTAGACCGATCTATATAACTTATAGAAGGCCTAGGCTCTCCTAAAGCTATGCCCAATCTAGATGTTAAATCTAGGGGCCAAATCACACTACCACATACCTCCCCTACCTAAGTTGTTGTCCCCTAACGACTTCCAAAACTCTAAAACTCCTTATCTTTAAAATAAAGGCGCGGCAGGTGATTATATACGTTTCTTACCCTTACTATAAACCCGAGATAGTAAATAAGGAGACTCTATTCTAGTTAAATAAGACTATTTTCGTCTATTTAGCTAAGTAGCATAAGAGACTTCAGACTAGCGGCTCTTAGATAATATAGCTCTTTTACGCCCT
The DNA here is from genome assembly GCF_001692895.1 of Cenococcum geophilum 1.58. Classification (NCBI taxonomy): domain Eukaryota; kingdom Fungi; phylum Ascomycota; class Dothideomycetes; order Gloniales; family Gloniaceae; genus Cenococcum; species Cenococcum geophilum. The sequence continues at coordinate 2,294,098 of NW_027137562.1, read as the reverse complement.
TCCATTTGCTCAGTTCTGTCCTATAATTCTTTAGGCAACTCCGCATAACTCTATCCTTCTGCAATAACCGGGGGCACTCTACTTAGGTCTACTGTAATAGTTAAAGGATTAATTCCATTATTAACGCAGTAGAAGTACGAGCGGCTATTAAAGCGCTCTATTTCGGTTGCATATATAAGCTAAAACGCATCCTTATAGTTTTTAATAGCCCTAAAACGGTAGGAATATATCTATTTCCTAACTTCGTTCCCATTACCATTAAAAAGAAGGTTACGGTCTTAAATTACCGCTAGAGAATCCTATCGCCGTCTACCTAGAAGAGCGTTAGATAAGGCGCTAGCAGCTATAAGTTTAACTATAGCAGGGAAGCGGTATAGGATTGCGCCATAAAGATTGGCATGTCCAGATAGCGTACGGGGCGGCGCTTTTAAGTCTTAGTGTGCATCTACCAGCTCTACCCAGGTTCCCCCTTCCGTAACCTTAAGATTGTTATAATTGTCCTAAATACTAATAAACTATAGCAGTATTATTTACTGGGTCCTAGTTAAAGGTCCTTTTACTCTATAAGGAAGGTAAGGTATAGTTATACGCACATCTCCTTTCTTATAAGGCTAAGCTACCTAATCAGTCGCATATTTCTCTATATCCTTAATAGTCTAGTTATAGTCCGAGATTTTATGCATAAATCCGTTACCCTTAGTTAATCCTCACGCTTTAAGATCTGCCCACTATAATTCTAAATAATAATGCATGCCGGGTAAGATAATTGTGCAGTTATCCTTAGTCTTATTATCTAGAGAAACGCTTCCTTAAATTATATCGGCACTATATCCACTTTTAAGGAGCGAGGGAATATTAATATTAATATAGCGGAACGCTATAGAGTCTCCTTTAACCGCGAATTTCGCATAATAAGGGTAGGAAATAAGTTACCACTAACTATTAGGCCTAAAAGCGTAATAGAGATAATAATACTAAGGATCTTATCTTATTAGCTACTAGTAGAGACCGTAAACTATCGTTCTTAACTAGCTATAATTTGGCCGCCTATTAATTAGACGCTAATAATGGCGGTATATACGCATTTCCTTGTCGATTATTATTAAGATACTAGAATCCCACCACCATCTAAACACGTTTAAAATTACGGATCCTTCTCGCTGCTATACTTTTTAGTCTTTTAGTGACATTATCTAATTAAGTAAAGCCTCTTTGTTGTAGGAAAACCTTAGCGCTAAGTTATAAATAAACTTATATAGTCTTAAGGAATCGGATAGAACTAGAGGTCTATAAGCCTTTTTAAACTAGGAGTATATAGTAGAATTAGTCTTTATAGTGCCAAGGTAGTTATAGGCGTAATATATTAAACGGAGTCTGTAATATAGTGCGGTATAATTTAAACCTTTTATCGCTAAACCCATACGTCCTCCTATTGCTTAAGTATGCATCTAGTAGACCTTATATATCTCTAGATTAGAACCAGCCGCCCTATACTAGCTACGTAAGAGCTTTATAACCTCTATTAGTTTAATTTTAGTAGTTTGATTTAGGGACACCTTAAGATACGCTGGCACGTTATTCTTATAGTCGCATCCTTATTTTATACAGAGTACCGCCACAGTATCTGTAGCCTCCTTAATATACTCCATATTATCTCCCAGCTTAATAATATTCTTATTAAACATTAATTCTACTCCTAGCCCTCCTACTTCCGGGTAAGCAATTATCAGCCCCCTTCTTAAATTCCTTTTTAATAAAGATACTAGCAGCCGCGGGGGCGAGTTAACAGGCGTTCCAGCTATAAGAATGCTCTCGTTTATAGATAATAAAGTCGAGTTAACTAATATAGGCGATCCTTATTGGGACGGACTTAGCATAATACTAACGCCTCCTCCTTAAACAGGTATTAATGGCTAAAAGGCTAAGGAATTTATTACGTTAGAAGCATGCTATAAATATATTTGCAGTGCGAGAGCTAAGCTCTCTCCTACTTGTCTAATTCCGACATTAGTAACCTCTAGTCCCACAATAGTTAGTCTCCCACTTCTTAGCGGTAGGTCCTTATTTAGAACAAAAAAGCCAGTTAAGTGTCTTCCTAAACTATACTTATTTACCACCTAGTCTAATATTACCCTTCCTAACATCTTAGATGCGAGTATAAAATTAATCAGCTGTAGTTAAGTAGTGTTTTAGATGCCACGTTCTAGATATTTAAGCCTATTAATTAGAGCTTTATTAACTCTTACTATAACTTTAGGAAGTAGGTGTATTGCGAGCTTTTGGACGGCAGAGAGGAAGTTATAGAAGACTACGTATTTTAGCGGTCCGTTAAGAACATCTTATCCCTAGGCCTTTTAAATAGTTTCTCTAGCTTTATTACATCGGTTTCTCTAATCTTTAGCCATTTTGCTAACGTTAGAGATATCCTTAAAGATTAATATAAATGTGTCCTTTTCTAGAGATACTTATAGTCCGTTATCTTAGTTAATAAAATTAACTACTATACTAGCCGCATCTGCGTAGTTTTCTTATAAGAGCAAAATCTCATTATAGATTTAGATAAGCACTACTCAACGCCAATTAACCATAAAGCCTCTAACTTCCGTTAGGACATTACTAATTTGTCACTTAGCTCCTTTATAGAGAACCAGTGGTCTACTAAATGAAGATATAATAAGCATACCGTTATTCTTAATTCTGCTTAGTTTCTACTTTAGCTAATTATAACTATTTCTAAGGTTTATTAAGGGTAAAAAGGTAAAGTTCTAAATAGGGTTTCCTAATCTAAATAGTCTACCAAATCTAGGTGGCGGTATAGAGTTCTACCGGCTCTAATCGTTAAATAGACTAATTATAATTTTCTATACCCGGTATAGAAAATCGCTATTAGCTTAGTAAAGGCGGTAAGCAGAACTAACATCTTTGCAATAAACAATACTATATAGTTATTCACAAACATTCTTCTACCCTTACCTCACTGTTAATACGCATTAAATTCCTAACTAAAAAAGCAAATAAGAACGCGTAATAGAAAGAGCTTTAGGAAATACGGCAAATAAAAGGATTGCACGGCTATTATCTACATCCCCTCCCCCGCTACAGAACTTGACTGTCCCCTAGTTAAATATTTCGTACTTAGTTCTATCAAACGATCTTTCTAAAACGCGTACTTCTTAAACTACGCGGCGTTATAATACTAGTAAATTTTGCATGTCTTTCTTAGGCTCTGGCTCTACTATCATTTCTTATAGCATAGTTCCGCCTAACTGGTCAAGCCGGTCTTCCTAGTAGACTTTAGATATCTATTGTTAATAGAACCTTTTTAATCTATTTCCTAGAGTTTAATTACGGAATAGTATACCATTAAGATCCTTAATTAAGTACTATCCTTTATAAGGGTAACTCTTACGTACACGGAACGGGCCTAGCTACTTTAGATTTAACTTACGACTACTAGAATAGTCTTACTTAAGTTACGCGTTATAAAGCATAACTATATCCCTAACCTTAAATACATCCTAGCGAATACGGCGGATATTATTAAAATATTCTTTATTTACCTCCCTTAGTCATCTTATACGCGTAATAGCCTCTTATATATCTGCGTCTCTTTAGTTAAACTACTTTATATAAAGTGCTAGCAGCTCTACAGTAGTCCGGACTGTTTACTAGGGCAGCGTTTACTAAGTAGGTATATAGAGTTTAATAGAAAGGACATGCTTATATCCGCATATAACTCTCGCTGGCGTCATTCCTATAGGTTACTTAATGGTCATTCTATCTGCCTATAAAACAGTATAGAGATTGTCCAGCTATAAGCCATCCATCTTTGCCAAAGCGTCTACTATAGGCTTATATCCTCGCTCTATTAAGCCTTATCCCTATAGGTAATATACAGAAGCCATAACCCTTTTAATATTATAGAGCTTCGCAAGCGCAGCGGTTATATCAGCATTTTCTCCACTACTATCTACAGAAAGCTGTCCGAATACTCCCTATCTACAGATGACGTCTTTATAGAGAAATTTCGCCACGCTTTTTATATTCTTTTTCTAAAGGGCTTAAGCTTCTACCTATCTAGATACGTATTCTTAAGTAGTAGCCAGGTATTAGAAACTAAGATAAGTTATTAGCATAAACGTAATATCTACGGTCACTTAGTGCTATAAAATAGACTCCTATATAGGGTGCATTATTTCTTCTTTTTATCCTAGCTGTCGTTCCTAGCATTGCAGGTATAACTTAATATGCCATAATATCTAATCTTATAGTCCTAGCCACTAATATTAATTTAAGACTCTTTAATATATTCCTTCTTATCTATAATATCCACTCTAATTATAAAGGTTCTTAATAATCTCTTACTAAGTATTTTTGTTATTAATTACCCTTCGCATTAGCATATTTTTTAACTATTAGCGGAAGAGCTGTTAATTACGTATTAGAAATTTTAGCGCATATTATTTAAACTTTTTAAATTCTTTAGTATTTATTTCTTTTAGATATTATAAGGTTACTAGCCATTTTATAATCTTCTAAGACTCCCCTAAATATAAGTCTTCCAGTAGTAGATCTACCTCTATTTTAACTAGGCTAGCCATATATTCTAAAGCACTTAGTTCGCAGTTAATAAACTCTTTAATATCCTTAGTTGTTACGGACGCTTTAAGTACAATATTACGACTACTTGGAGAGGAGTCGGAAGAAGCTAGTTAGTTAATACAAGCACGGTCCAGGATGGAACCCGTAGAACCATGTGACAAGGAATAGTAAGCAGAGTCACGTGATGTGATCTGTATAATCTGTATAATCTATAAAATCTATCGCAGAGTAAATAAAGCAGACAGAGCAGACAGAGTAACAACTTTCTTAGGAGTACGGTTGTGTATTTAAGGACCCTTAGTCCCTACCTAGATAGTTCCTTCTTTGTAGTAATTCTTAGAATATAATTAGAGTTAATCTGTTAGGCAACTACTCCACTAGTTATTATTACGTTGTTAACTTTTATACTTGTATTTCCTATATACCTAGCCTAATAATAAGCCCACCGTAGTTCTTGCTATAAGGTTCCGTTACACAATCACTACCTAGTTATAGTATTAATACAAGAAGTTGAATAACATGCCACTAAAAGCAGCTACCACGACGCCATTAACGGTAGCAACTACTTTAAGGACAGGAGGTGATACCAGTATGGTAGATACTAACTTATAGCAACCTATAACGATCGGACAGCTATAAGAAATAGTTAACTAGCTAATAGCTAATAATATAGTGTTAGAAGAAAGACTTAACGGGATAGGAGCAGTAAAGATTAAGCTACTATTAATTGAGAGATTTATAGGAGAAAGGTTAAAGCTTAAAGGATTCCTTACGCAGATGTACTTTAAGGTCTTATAAGAGGGAGCAAAGTTACCTATACCTGTGGATCGGATAGCCTACGTAGGACTATTCTTATTAGGAAGAGCACTTAAGTAGTTTAAACCTTACCTTACGGAGATATAGGTAAACGGAATGACGACCACTAACTAAGACGTGTGATTTATATTCTTAAGTTGGGAAGGATTCGCAGAATGACTTACGCAGATGTTTAGAGACCCGAAAGAAATAACTATAGCGGAAAGAAAACTCTAGAACCTTGTGTAATAAACTTTAGTAATTAAGTATATAATATAATTCCAAATACTAGCAATATAAGTAGAGTAGAATAATAGGGCGCTTAAGGCATAGTATAAATAGGGACTTAAGGCTAAAGTCTAGGACGCGATTATCCTAATAGAAGATGTGGATACCCTAAGGGAACTAATAGATTAGGCGATTAAGATTAATAATTAAATCTACTAAAGGGAACAGGCTAAGAAAGGCTAGGATAGAGTTTTATAGTCGTATAAGGCGCAGAGTACGCAACAATAAAAGCCAAGTTAGAAACCATAGTATAGCGCAAAGCCAATAGACCTAAGTGGCACTAAAGAAGCCTATAAGAGATAGAGCAAACTATGGAAACTTAGAGGACAAGGATTAAGTAATTAAAGGTCTAAAAAGCAAAGGCTAAATCAGGGATCTTATTAGCAGAAGATATTCAGGCGGACTCTATAGCAAGAGAAATAGTTTAAAAAAGGAGCTTATATAAATTACGGAAAACAGGGTTATTACGTTAAAGACTATAAAAGTAGGCAGAGTTACTATATAGTAAAAGGTATAAGACTAGTAGACGATATATATGTATAAAGGGATAATAATATACTGCGAGGAATAAAAGAATATTTAATTAGAAGTTTTGCGTTTTGTTATAATAACGCATACTAAATTTATAAGGACGCTAAGTACGGCGTAAGCTATTAGCTATAAGAGCCAGCACCTATAGGATGTAAAGGAACCAATAAACCAGTTCATAGATCGGATATTAAGGACGATAAATTCGACCTAGGTGAAATATTCCGTGACAATAAGGTAATAAGGGCTGCTTACTAGGAATAAGTAGACCTTAGAGATGTTATACTAAAGACAGAGGATAATTTTACTATAGAATAGGGAATATTAGTAGGGATTGAAACCCCACTAGACATAATATCTATCGCTTTATAAGACGTAAGAGAAGTAAAATAGTAAACTACTTTGGCATTTAATAAAGGCAAAAGGCCAAAGGCTTAAGATTCTTATAGCGAGATAAGAGATAACTAAGATTCTTAAAATAAGATAAGGCAAGCTTAAGGACCTACAACGGACGATAACCGATAGAGTAGAGTAGTAGCTTAGTTCGGAAACATACGAATAAGCTTAGGATAGAAGTTCCTATAGGTATAAGATTCTTAAGACGAGATAAGTGAGATTTAAAACTCTTAAGATAAGATAAGAATACTAAGTAAGCTTAGTTAAACTAAGGCTGGAGCTAAGCTTAAGTTAGAAGTGAGCTTGGGATTAAAGAACCTAAGAGGTTAAGAATTTGGAGTATAAATCAGGACACCTATAGATAAGAGGCAAGGAGCTTCTTTATAGATTAGAGAATCTACGGTATAAATAGTAATTAGACTAGGAGACGAATATATAGACCTAAAAGATTTACTAGTTAAACGAAGTGTTTGGACTAAAGATCGAAAAATTAATACTAGGATTAAAAAGTAAGATAACTTTAAGGATTAGAGTATAAGGCGCAAACTAAAAGAAACTATAGAAGAGTTTAGGTAAAGAATTATTGTATAGCAAGAATAGAAACTAGATAAGAGATTTAGTATATTGGGACGTATAAAGGATAGAGTACTAGTATAAAGAATTACTAATAGACCGAGAGTAGGTATACTAAGAGCTAAGTAGCTTACTAAACTAGAAGATAAAGAGGATCTAGGGATTCTAACTAGGTTCGAGGAATAATATATAAAGGGCTATTACGATGTAGTAATAAGAAGATACTTCCTTACGGACAGACCGTATATACTCTAGTAGCTATACTAAAAGTAGTATAGGCAAAGGCACAACGATAAGTGGGAAGATTTCTATATATGGTTAGATAAAAAAGTTATCTAAAACTACCTAATTATAGAGAAGGCCATAACGCATATTAAAGGAGCCTTAATTATAACATTAAAGGATCTAGAGGAACGTTTAGAGGACTAGAGAAGTAAGAGGCGCATCTTAGTACCTATGAATAAAGTTATAACGTTTAGATTAGCATAATAAAGGTTTAAACTTAAGGATAAAGATAAGCTAAGAGTTAACCTAAAGTACTTAGCATACTATATGTTATTATAGATTGCGTGCGTGGATGATATATACGAAATGTATAAGAATCCAAAGGAAAAGAATTGGAAATACCCTATAAGGATATACTGGATGACGGATAAGTAATAATATAGGAATGCTAAATATATATATAGATGGCATCCAGCAGAGGTTTAAAAGGAAGGAAGTTTAGTACTTTAACCAGGAAGATTCCTTATAGAAGAATACTTAGACGGATAATAGTAGTAGAAATACCTAGAAAATACGTGTTTATAGTATATTAAAGATAAAAAGCAAACTAGGTATTGGCTAAAGAGTGAGCTAAGTGCACTAGGATTAAGTAGCTAATAGTTAGGAAAAGTAGAGGCCTACGGGACTAAAGGGAGCCAGTGGTAGAGCCTTAGACCCTTAAAGGAATTTAAGGATAACACCTAAATTTATAAGTTAATTAGTAAGATTAGTAGTTTAAAGTGCTAATAGATAGTAAAGTAATGTAAAACCATATTTTACTAGTAATAGTTAAGAGAATAAAACTACTTTATAGATAAAAGGAGTAATTTTACCTATTAGTTATAATTTTAGGAGATCTAATAACCTATAGAGGAGGGATTATTAATCTTAAAATAGGACCTATTTGGATAACTATTAAAGGGAGATAAATCAAGATGTCTTTTAATATCCTACTATTAGGACAGGACGAGGCAGTATTAGGTATACCTTAGTTATAGGAATATAATCTAAGGATTAATTAGATTATAGATTAGGTTAATATTAGAGATACTTAATACCGTAAGATGCGATAATAAGTTAAGTTGGTATAGTACTAAGTAGGAGCAACCTATAAAGAAATAGAAAAAGGACTAAGTTATATACTAAAGAGATACTATAAGTACGGTAAGAAACTATAGTTACCGGAAAGTAAGAAGCTGTTAGAATATATAGTATAGGACTATAAGATAGAGTTAGAACTAAAAATAAGTCTAAAGTTTTTTCTAATCTATAAGCTTACTTTTTTTTTTTTTTTTTTTTTTTTTATATCCGTTGTATTATACTACGTACAATACTGCGCATGCAGCCTTTAGGCTATGGCGCTATAGTTCTATATACATGAATCCTTTCTAGGCAGCTTAACATGTACTAGTAGCTATGTCCTAGTAGTTTATAAATCCCTAAACTAGGGATTTACCGCTTCCTTGTAAGATACTAGGTTGCTAATAACTATTAGGTAGTGAGAAAACGATAGGAAAATAATAGAAAAAATTGGAATAAAATCCTAAATAATTCTAACGCCTGTCCCTGTCCTTTTTATAGTTTATTTCTGTCCTTTTGCTTTCTATGGTCTATCTACTAGGACTTTTAGTAGGAGTTGCCTCCTTCTAGAGATCCTTCTGCTCTTAGCCACTTCCCAGTAGCTATTTTTGTCCTACTTAAGAATAGAAAAAGCGCCCTTCTTCCTTTCTTTGTACAAAAAAGCTTCTCTAAGGAGAGAGAAGAGCCTATTTGTCTTTGCATTTCCTTTCTATTATAAGCTTACTAAAGAAGAAGGTAGAGCGTTAAAAGAGTTTATTTAGGAAAATCTATAAAAGGGATATATTAAACTATCGCAGTTATTAGTAGGTTATCTAGTACTATTTATACTAAAGAAAAATGGTAAACTAAGGCTATATATCGACTATAGATAGTTAAACAGCATCACTAGGAAGGATAGGTATTTTTTACCCTTAATTAGTGAAATCTAAGATAGGATAGGTAATGCGCAAATCTTTATAAAGATAGATTTAAGATAGGCGTACCATTAGATTAAGATTAAGGAAGGCGATAAATAGAAGGCAGCCTTTAGGTTAAAGGAAGGACTATATAAACCATTAGTTATATAATTTGGGCTTATAAACGCACTAGTAATGTTCTAAAAGCGTATTAACAATATATTAGGAGAATACTTAGATGAATTTATTATGGTATATCTTGATAATATTATTATTTACTTAATAACTAAGGAAGAATATGGGGAATACGTTAAATAGGTTTTAAAGAGACTATAAGAAGAATAGATGCTAGTAGCAATTAAAAAATGCGAGTTCTTTACTAGGAAGACCAATTTTGTTAGATTTATTATTAAACTAGGCTAACTTAGTATAGATCTAAAGAAGATTAAGGCTATAGTGAATTAATAGAAACTAAAGAACGTTATATAGTTAAGATCGTTTCTAGGGTTTTATAATTACTGTAGAAGGTTTATAATATAGTAGTTAAAAGATATTAAGCTACTTACGAGGTTAATAAAGAAAGAAGAACTATAGGTATAGGGAGAGGAGTAAAGAGAACTCTTTAAGAAAGTTAAAGAGTTATTTACCTAGGAGCTAGTTTTTAAGATCTATTAATTAGGACTAGAGACGGTTATAAAGATAGATATATTAGACTATATACTAGGGGCATACTTTATATAAAAGTATTAAAATAGATAGTACCTAGTAATATATTATAGTTAAAAGATAACACTACTAGAGTTAAACTATAACATCTATAATAAGGAGTTGTTAGGTATAGTTATAGTATTAAAGAAATAGAGAGCATTTTTGCAAGGTATAGAGAAACTATTTGTGGTTAAGACGGATTATAAGAACCTAATAGGATTCCTAATAATAAAGGAACTTAACTAAAGACAGGTTAGATGGGCAGAGATACTTATAGAATACCATTTTAAGATTTAGTATACTAAAGGTACAGACAATATAAGAGTAGATGCTCTAAGCCGTAAAGCTAAACTATAAAATAAGGAGAAGCTATTAGGGGCTTTATTATAAAAGGATATAGACGGATTAATTAGGTATAATTATCCGAAAATTATAGCAATTTAAGAAAATAATAAACTAGAGAAAGTCTATAAGACACTAAAAAGCTTTTAGGTATAAAGAATTCTAGAAGTATAGCTAGAAGATTTATAGACGGATATATACAAAAAATTGAGAAGTAAAGTATATCCTAAGAAGTATAGTAAAGTAGTTTATGGAAGACTTCTATAAGGGACTAACTTAAGGATATAATAGAGCTATGGGCTTAGTATTAAGACTCTAGGAGGAGTATATTATTAACGGAATCTAGAGGATAGCTAGAAAAGTTATAAAGAAATATTTAGATTGCTAAAGAAATAAACTAATAAGGTATAAGCTATATAGAGGGCTATAACCTATTAAAATACCAGAAAGACCATAGGAGGTTATATTATGGGACTTTATTATTAAGTTGCTAAAATTAAAAGATCCTATTACCGGACAAGATTATAATGTAATCTTAGTAATAATAGACAAGCTTATAAAGTAGGGATACTTTATAGTATATACAGAAGAAATCTTAGTAGAAGATGTTACTAGAATCTATGTTAAAGAAGTGTTTATAAAATATAGAGCACTAAGTAAAATTATATTAGATAGAGATCTAAGATTTATAGCAGTATTTTAGGAAGTATTCTTAGCGAAGTAAGGAGTTTAAGTAGTAACTTTTACTATATACTATCCGCAAACAGACGGTTAAACGGAAAGATTAAATTAGACACTAGAGTAGTATTTAAGGCATTATGTCAATTATATATAGAATAATTAGGTATTACTATTACTAGTTATATAGTTTATATACAATATAACACCTTAAGAAGGAATAGGTATATTACTATTTAAGACAAATTACGGATATAAGCTAAGAATATTGTTGTTACTATAATAAGTAAAGAAAACGAGTAGTATAGCTAAAGAAAGAATAAAGACATTAATAAATCTTTATGCAGACCTTATAAAATTAGTAAAGAAAGTATAAGAGAAAATAAAAAAGTACTATAATACTAAGAGATCTAAGGGACTAGATCTTAAGGAGGGAGATAAAGTGTGGTTACTATATAAAAATTTTAAAAGTTGACGACTAAGTAAGAAGTTAGACTACGTTAAACTAGGACCTTTTAAAATTACGCAGAGGATTTTACTAGTCACGTTTAAGTTAAACCTACTAGCTAAAATAAAGATCTACCCTATACAGTATATTATAATGCTAGAGCTAGTATATAGAAATGTTAAGCCACTAGTCTATAAAGTAGACACGTATAGAGGATAAGAAGAAGACAAATGGTAAGTATTAAAGATCGTTAATTATAAGGATATTAATAACAAAACATGGTATAAGGTTAAGTAGATAGGCTATACTAAGACTACCTAGGAGCTACTAGAGAATTTAAAGAACGCTATAGGAAAGGTATAGGAGTATTAAAAGAGATTAGGTTAGGCAGTATTAATAAAAAAGGATCGCCAAAGAATAAGTTACCTAAGGGGAACCTAAAAAGAGCAGTTACCGAACTACTTAGATCTATTTCTTTCTCTATTAAAAGAAAGTCCGTTCTTTTATCGCCTAGTTCCTATAAACCTTATTTTATAAGTTTCCACTCCTTAAAGCGAACCTTCTTATAAATATGTTAAAGACGCTAAACTTTTACAAAGGCAGACTACTGAGCCTTAAGGGCACAAGTAGATTCTTTAAATCGACAATAGGCTTTCGCCAGCGCTACGGTAAGATCGCCCTTAAGTTTTTCTACCTTAGATTAAACACAAGACCCTAAAATAAATCAATTAGGGAACTAGACGACTATTAAGAGTAATAGGTCGCGTATATTTAATATTAGAGATAGAGCAAACGTTATAGGATAACCAAATATTCGCTTTAGTGCACTTTAAACAAAAAAAAGGTTGCTGAGATAAAGGACTCGCCAACGTAATATAAACTAGCCCCTCTTTCACACAACAAGAACATAGAGATGGCATTATCTCACTAAGAGATAATATTATAGCAATGGTACGAGACCAACGGGCTATAGAGGAAGAAGAAGGTGCTTTAGGCATTATAAGTAACAATATTAACCAAATTAATTAGACGGATATTATACCTCTAGTAAACGACCTAGAGATGCTAGGTATCTTTAAGGACGAAAATAGAGAGGAGGGAGATAGTATTACGGACGCTTTAAGTATAATATTATAACTACTTAGAGAGGAGTTGGAAGAAGCTAGTTAGTTAATATAAGCACGGTCCAGGATAGAACCCATAGAACTATATAATAAGGAATAGTAAGCAGAGTCACGTGATATAATCTATATAATCTATATAATCTATAAGATCTATTATAAAGTAAATAGAGCAGATAGAGTAAACAGAGTAATAACTTTCTTAGGAGTACGGTTGTGTATTTAAGGACCCTTAGTCCCTACCTAGATAGTTCCTTCCTTGTAGTAATTCTTAGAATATAATTGGAGTTAATCTATTAGGCAACCACTCCACCAGTTGTTATTACGTTGTTGACTTTTGTACTTGCATTTCCTACACACCTAGCCCAATAACGAGCCTACCGTAGTTCTTGCTACAAGGTTCCGTTATATTAGTTAGCTTATTAGATTGTTCGCCATCTAGTAGTTATTATAATAGTCCATTAGCTAGGCTATTCTTCTTCCCTAGAACATACCTAATATTAAAGTCCTATAACTAAATCTATACTAGCTATTATGTTATTAAGGCTCCTAGTAAATTGGTAGCAGTATAATTTAGTTACGTGACTAAGGTATTCGTATCTATCTTAACCATAAAGTGGACGCCGTATAGGTATACTTAACACTTCTTTAATGTATACAGCAATGCTTAATATTTAAGCTTTCCTAAATCGTACTTCTGCTCTGCTTAAGACCAGATGCCGCTTTTATATTAATATAGGTGGCAACGACCTTATATATCCAGTTGTATAAGACCGCATTCCCACCTATTCTTACGTCTGTTAACAGCAAGAACAATTAGCCTAGCCCCTTTACTATAATCTAGTTAAACTAACGCGGGTACTATAGTAATTACATACTTTAAAGTCTTTATAGCGGCTATCTGCTCTATACCCTATATAAACAGAACGTTTACTTATAGCAGTTAGAAGATTGGCTCTGCCTTTATTACAAAGTCTTCTACCTATATTTAGTAATACATAATAACTCCTATAAATGCTTAGGCAGATATAACGTCTTCGCAGTCTCTCCAATAAATAATCTTTACGACTTTTAACTCTTCTAGATATTGCCCCTTTTTATTACAGCGGTAACTAACTACTATAATCTTGTCCTTGCAGAAATAAGACTTTACGCCTAAGATTATATACTTAGCTCGTTCTAAATCTATAAATACTCCGTCTAGCTATATAATATATTCCAGAATATATCTACACACGCCTAGAAGGCTCTCTTCTCCATTATACACTATCTATAGTCCTTTTACTGTAATATTATCCAAAAACGGTAAGGTATAGTGTAGGATATATTGCTCTAGAATCTTAGTAATTATCCTTATAAACTAGGCTACCGAATTTATTCCTTTTATAGGTACTATTGTTTATTATAAAAGTCCCAGAGGTGTTATAAAGGCCATTAGGTTTCTGCTTTCTATATCTAGCTCTAATTAGTTATATCTAGAGAAGAAGTTAACTAGAGACATAACCTTATACCCCACAAACTCTTTAGAAAACTTATTAGTACATAGCGGCAGATTTGCGTCCCTAATAGTCACTCGGTTAATATTTATCGCCACATTAATTAGCTAGTACTTCTTGTGTTCCTTTTTACTTATAAGAAACCATAGATTCCTATATAGGCTTTTATAATATTCTAGAGTCCCTTAAGCTAGTCATTCTTATAATATATTTATCACTTCCCCTTATAGGGCCCTTAGTATAGGGAAGTTCGGCACTTACTATACTTTATATAGTACAGTCTTAATCTTTAATAGTAGAGTTATATCTCTACTAACACAACCTATCTCAAAAAACTCCTATACTAGAGCTTCTTCTCGGTTAAACAACATAGCCTTAAAGATTTCTCATTCTCTTAGCTAGAGGTCCCCTACAATTACGCGCTCTAATTATTCTAGCTTTAGCTATACACCGTAGGCCAGCTTAGTATACCGCGGCTTAAGAAAATGATTATATAGACTAAGGGGCAACCCTTAAATAGACGCCTTTTGCCAACATAAGGCCACTTCTCGCTACTCTATTATTCCTCCTATAACCGTTCTGTCTAGTGCTAATAAATTAACCAAGCGGACTTTCTCTACCTTTTATTTATACGCAGTTGCTACACTTATAGCGTTCTATTAGGCCTTACTTCTATAGCCTTCCATTTACATTATAAATAAATCTATTATCTTTAATATTTAATATATAAGGGATCTAGCCTTTACTTTAAACACTAGCTTCTGCCTTCCTCCTAAGTACTTCTTTAAGACTTCCTTTAACATTTCGCTATTAAGCTCTCTCTATCTAGCGTTATACTCTTCTTTTTATTAATTACCCTATTTAGCGGATATCTAAAATAGCAAACGCCCTTATTAAAGTCGTACCTTATTTTCCTCCTCTCCGTCCTTAGCGTCCTCCTTATTCTAATATGCCGGGTTATAAGTAACCCTGGATATAATCCTAGCAATCGCACTAGTTATACGTTTCCTAAACTACTACCTATACTAATTCCTTTATCTAGTTTAAGGAATATTGCGTCCTTATAGGATATTAAGAACCTTATTTTAACTCCGCTATCTTCTAATTAAATAATATAAGATACCTAGCCTATTACTATTCGCTATATTACCAGTCTAGCCCTTACTGACCACAGCTTACTAAGTATTACCTTATATAACATTTCTCCTATAGCAATAAAAGTTATAGATATTAAGACGTCCCCTATAACCATAGGGGCTATATACACCAATTTAATAAACTTAGACTAAGTCCTATTTATAGATATTAGATATACGCCCTATAACTATAGGGGCAGACTTAATATTAGTAAGCCGTATTATAGAGCCACACTTTCCTTAATAAGGTTAAGCTCCGCTCTAGAGTTAATTAAGCACTTAACCCTTTTATCTCCTATCTATGCTTCCACCTTTAAACATTGTTGTTAAAACTAGGTAAATTCTGCTTCCTATTTAATCTAGTCTACCTCCGCAGTTATTAGGCTAGCTTAATCAGCATAAAATATTAGGTACGCCAATAATATAGATACCTTAACACCCTCTTACTTTTGTTGGTAAGGCTCTATAAAAGGTAGCGAGAGAGGCTTAAAGAATAACCTTATAACTTCAGGTATATACATAAGGCAGTCACTAACAGTAACTTTAATAGTTTTTAACAAGATCTTATCCGCCATTATAGTTAGGCTCAGGATGTTCCCTTTTAGTATATCTATTATCCTAACCGGCTTTAGTCGCGGTGCTTTAGCGGTTACAGTTGCTTCCGTTCCTTATTCTACTTCTCTTTTTAGCTATTTAAAATAGTCTATTTTATTAGTCTCCTTATTACTTACTAGTAATCAGGGGGCCTGCCACTATAGTTATAGTGCGATTTAGACATGTCCTCCTAGTTATATATTTTAAACTATTGCCGGTTGCAAACCAGTTGGTTTTAGAGGTAGTTTTATTACCCTTATATCTCCTCTCGGCTTCCTAAGATCGTATAACTATGTCGTAGGCTATAACTGGGTTACTACTCCTACTAGATTAATGTATACTAACTCTACTTAATACATATCTTCCTAGGACTTACTAAGCTCTTCTTTACTTTTAGCGCTATTACTTTCTACAAGCTCTACTAAGGACGCGTTTAGTTAGATACCTATCGCCGTTATATTAAAATCAATATTCGTATTTTGCCTTAGCTAGTCTTTAATAAACTAAATTTAATAGTTGCTCGGTAAATACGGGAGTAGATTTCCTAGGCGCTAACGTGTTTTAGTACAGATTCGGTTATTCTCGTTTATATATAGAAACCCCCGGCTAACTAGTTCTTAGAGCTTTAGGCATTAGTTAATAAAACAATAAGGGCCTCCACATCTATAACACGTCTTAGCTTATGCCTAGTATATACTAAAGTTTCCTAGTCCTCTATACCTTCCTAAGCCTAGCTTATATCGCTCTTATAGCGCCCCCTTATAGGACGGCAGCAGTCCGTTATTATTTATTACTAATTACGGACCTACTTATTTTTAACGCACTAACGCCTTATTTAGGAGCTATATGTACCGTATTAGGTCTTAGCGAATCCTATTAAGGAACATTATTGAAGATATAACGCTTGCCAATTTAACCGTCCCAAGATTAAGCTTCCAGAGTTAATTAGTAAGGTTCTCTAGCTTAAGATCTATCTCTTAGGTCATTTAACGGGCACTTACTAACTTATTTAGCTAAGAGACTATAGGCGGCTAAAGAGTAGTATCTCTCTGGTTTAATATAGCCAGCTGCTACTTACGGAATTGTCTAACTAGCTAATGGAGACCTTGCTCCTTAAGGTTTATTATTAATAAGCGGTCTACGCCCTTATGCGAATTAAGCCTATCTTCTACAGCCCTCCTTAGTAGGTAGAAGTTAAAAGACTCTCGTCTATCCGGGTCAGCTCCTATCTTAGTTATAGCATATTTTTAATATTTAAATAGGAGTCCTTTTATAAACCAGTATCCTCGTTTACGGTTTTCCAAATTGCTAGCTTTAGTAACCTTTTGGGAAATTAGTGTAAATTATTTATAGTACTCGCGTATACTACTAAGTAGGTTGTTCCTACACTATAGTATATACGCTTCTAAGAATTCTACCATCTTAACTTATTAAAAGTAGTTACTTCCTCGGTAGTCTATCCGAAGCTTTCCTACGAGTTCCATCTATCTACTAATAATAAACTTAGGCAGACTTTGGATCCAGGTCCCTATCTAATAGTCGCAATATTCTAGAAGTCCTTAATGCTTTTTATTGTTCGTAACACGGTGCCAAATATATAGTCGCTTATACTGTTCAATAAATTGCGACACGTTTTATCCCGTAAAGTAAGGAGTCCCTAAAGTCCCTAGAGCTGGTATAGGCTAGGCTATAATATATACCTTATCTTATTCCATTAGTAGTTTATTATAAGGTAATGGACTAGTAGTTTCTCCTAGGATAAGCAAGTTAACCTCCTAGTTCTTATCCTCTCTTTACTAAAGGTTATCGGTTTTAAATATTATAGGAGTTAGGTCTGGTACCGCATCCTCTAGGTTAGGAAAACTTCGTAGGTTAATAGGCTACCTACTTCCTTCTCCGCCGTCATTATAAAATGGGCCTAGCATCCCTAGTATTCCCTTTATTAGTCCTATCGCTATTACTCTTATAAATTTAAGGGAGGCTTATATAAATGCCAGAAGAATTATATAGACCGTTATAAATATAATAAATAAAAAATTAAAGACTTCTTTCTGCTAGTCCTAATACATTATAACCCTCTCTTTTATCCTCCGTCCTGCCGTACCCCATGCTCGCATTCCCACTCCTAGTCATCTATTCCGTCTACTATAGGTCTTAGATAACAATCTCCAAAAGTGTTATTAACTTATCTTAATAATAGTGGTATCTACGCATACATCGCTAGTAGTTCCGTACTCAATTTCTAGACCTATTAGTAACTTAACGGCTTCTAGTAATAGTGACTTAACAGTTTTCGGTCCTTCTATGGCTGCAGCACATTCCTATACATCTCCTATATATATAGCGCTGGACTTCTAATCTAAAGAGCTTGCCGTCGTCCCTACGTGGAATGCCATATATAGTGGTATACGCGGTCCCTCTTAGATAGTAAGTCACAGTGCTGTCAGGTCTGCCGGTCGGTCGTAGTTAGTTAGTGGAAATTAGTAGGAAAGCAGTCAGTAAGAAGAGAAGAAAAGAGTGTATTTTGTGTCCCTTATACCTATCCAAGTTGTTAAAGACTCTAAAGGCTCTAGACCGATCTATATAACTTATAGAAGGCCTAGGCTCTCCCAAAGCTATGCCTAATCTAGATATTAAATCTAGGGGCCAAATCACACCACCACAGTATTAAAAAAGTAGAGCAATATTATATGCTATTACGTCACGTATATAAAATTATCTCTTTAAAACTAGAGGACGCTAATAAAGAACTTACCTTATAAATAGCTGTTAAAGCTATTAATAATTCTACTAGCCTAGATAGACTTATACCTACGTTACTAGTCTTTAGCGCCTACCCTTAAATAACTAATAATTCTTTACTATCTCCCTCTATTATATAATAAGCTAAGGCTATTTATAAGGNAANNAAGNAGGTATAACNTCTCTACGCTANACGCTAGGTTAANNANNNANTAGGAATAANAAATGGCCTAAATACCTTAACTACGCTTAATCTGCCACTCCAGTCTAAGGTACGCGTATAGCGTAAAAAGGGAAAATAGTTAGGCTTATATTAACTTATTATAATAGATGGTTAGACTTATACTATTTAGATACCTTATAAACCCACTTAATTCCATTTAACTATTATTAAACCTTACTATAAAGATAATAGTTTTAAGCCTTTATAGGATGCTATAGAAAATGCCCTAAAGGAGAGCTATAATTAACGTGCTCTAAAAGGCGACTATAATTTTAATATAATTATAGTAGATATACCGCAACTATAACGCGGTAGAGGTCGCCTAAAGGGATTATAAAATCGCCAACATCTTATTAATTTTAAAGAGCAATTTATTGCCGCTATTAAGAATAGAGTTAAGCTGTTAATGGCCTTTATAACAGCTAAGGAGAAGGCTAACTTTAAGCTTACAAAATAGCTCTAAAAAGAAGGTTATATTATAACTCCTAGAGCTCCTTTCTAAGCGCCTAATAAGTAGGAGATTAATGGTCTTATTATAAGAGGAGTCTTTAAATTTAAAAAGTATAACCCTATTAAGTTTAATAAAGTTTATATCTTTAAGTTAAGGATAGTTAACAAGATTAAGGGTAAAGCTACTAATGCCCTATTTAAGAAATTAAGGCTTATTATCTAAGGCTATAACGATAATAGTAAGGAAATAATTTTTATATAATTTTTTATAATTTAACGAGCTAGTTAGTAAGTTATTATTATACTAGCTCCCTTCCTAATAAAGAATAGAATAGCGGTCTATTTATAAGATATTACTTAGGTCTATACCTAATTAGAGACGTACCTTTAGCGCTTAATATTAGTATACCTTCTAGAGCAAATTTGCCACTAATATCCTGAAGATATAATTATGGTTATGCTTAAGCCATTATATAAAATCGCAGAGGTAGGGACCTATTAGTAGGCTACCTATAGTAAGCACTATAAAGAGAAGCTTTTAATAACTACTTTTATATTCGACCCCTGCTTCCTTATTATAACTATAGGAACTCTATTTAAAATCGTTAGTATATAAACTAATAATATAATTATCTTAGGAGACGACCAATTCTTAGCTCTTAAAGAAGATAAGCTAGTAAAGGCGAATCTTATAGTAAAGCTAAAAGAAAAGCTTAATTTAATAACACTATTACTCTTTAATAAATGCATCCTTTCCCTAAATAAAGATTCCATTGCCTTACGCCAGAAGGGTTAAGGTAAGAAGATTAATGTTATTAACGTTAATTCTCTAAAGTAAGGATATATAGAGTAACGTGCTTGCGGAGCTTATATTGCTTTTATCTATTAACCTAAGGCTTTATTTAATCTCTTTATTGCCGCTTAATATTAGGAACTAACTAAGGATAACATTCTTACCCTAAATAAGCGTCTTTTCTGGTAAATAAACTATCTTAATTGGGGACTACTTTATAGGCCTATTAACCTTCCTACCGCTAAGCTCTTCGTATTTATTAATAGATTATTTATAAATAATAAAGATTTTAGCTTCTAGCTAGAATATAAGATTATTATCACAAACAAATCTACTAGAGAGAATAACTTTACAATCTATAGTAATCTTATTTATTAGAGCTTAACTAAAAGTAAGCGCGTTACTTAAAGCGTTTTAGCGTTAAAGATATATAAAATAGTTAGCGGAGTTAATATAGTAATTGCAATTGGAACTACCCTAAAGATAATTATAGATTAACTTAAACTTCCCGTTATCCCTATAATTATATACACCGACTTATATTCCCTCTATAAGTATTTAGTTAAGCTTAATACTATAAAGAAGAAGCGCCTTATAATCGATATTATGGCACTTTAGTAATCCTATAAGCGTTAAAAACTCTTTAAGATTTAATAGATTAATAGCTAAGATAACCCGGTAAATATAATAATAAAGGCGAACCTAAATAAGGCACTAAAGACGTTTATTAATATAAATACTCTACATATATAAGTTAAAGGTTAGGTTAAAAGGGAGTAGGAGTATAATATTCTGCAGACCCTAACTTAAACTAGTTAATTAGGATTTTCTATCCCTAGGATAGAAAATCGCTATTAGCTCGCTTACTACTAGCGCCTTAGCGGCCCTCCTAATAAGATATCTACCTATAACTCCTAAGTAAGAAAGCACCACGTATTAAAAGGCAAATGTTAAAATAGCGAGACTTATATTATAACGGCAATAGTAAGTAAAAAGGATTAATATTTATTACGCTAGTCGAGCGGTATATATATATAGATAGTAACCGTAAAAGAAGAGTTACTAGTGTTAGGAATATAGGCAAGTTACCGTCACGTGTTGCCGCGGCACTAGCGTGGCGAGGAGCCTTAAGCTCCTCGCCCTTCCTTAAGGAAGAGAGAGATAGAATAATAATCATCATACTACCTATAACTTGTAGATACGTGATATTACCTTATAAAACCAACAAAATTAAAACTAAATTGAAACTAAATTAGAACTAAATTAGAACTAAATTAAAATATATTTAGAACTAGATTAAAATATATTAGAAACTTAATTTACTTTTATAGCTATATTTAACTCTAATATACTATTTTATAGCTTAAAAATTTTTATTTTAATTATTACTAAAAAGAAGTATTTTAAATTAGAATATATATTAAATATATTCTAAATATATTCTAAATATATTATAACTAATTATTTATAATAGTTAATTTTAATTAAGAGGTAAGTTATGTGGTAGGATAAGCGATTTAGGCTCGGTTGACCACATGACTTTGTGTTTTAAGTTGAGACTGCCCCGTGCAGGGATTGTGCATTAGCGCTTATGGTAGGCCGACCTTTTAGCGTGGCCTAGCCGACCTGTAACCACACTTTCCCCCCTCCATCACAACTTATGTGGCTGCTCGTGGCTTGCGCATTCCGATATTTGCGGGCCGTTGCCCCGACCGGACCAACGGGTCGGGCTCTCGGCTGCAAATGCACGCATGCCCAAACGTGTGTATCGCCAGATCCCGTCCCTTGATCCCGTTATCTAGTTCAGGCGACTTTTCGAACCTGGGCTTCTTCGCACTCCTGGCCATCTAACTTGGCTTCGCGTTGTGTCCACGTCATACGGTTGAGCTGGAATATCGGCAACGAACACCCGTCGGCCGCTGACCATGTCGTTCGGAGTTGGCGAAGGCCTGGCCGTCTTGTCACTGATCACGTCCTTAAAAGGGGCTTGGGATACATATTTATGGATCGAGTATCTTGTGAAGGAGGACAAGGACGCGCAATGGCTTCTCCTGAAGTATGAATACGAGACATCCAAACTCGATCGTTGGAAGGCGAGGCTGGAAGAGGTGCAGAAGAAGGGAAGAGAACCCTTCGATGCGATGCCCCAAAAAGAACAAAAATTGGTATGGGGATACCTGGCTCAAGTGAACATGCTAAAGTTGGACATGGTGAAAAAATTCAACGAGCACGGGCTTTTGAGTCTTCCAGATTACTCGGTTCCAGCTGGGGAAGACCAGTTCGACAAAACTCCATTGCCGCGAGACTTTCAACCTGAGAAGAAAACGAAGTTCAAGGCCAAGACCAAGCAAGTCCTCGAGGAAAGTGTTGCCAAGTACAAAGAGGCCATCAATGACCTCAACGAGTTGTTGCAGAAATATATCCCAGTCGAGACAATGGCCGTCGCACTGCCCCAGGTTCTTCTCTCGCGCTCTAGGCCCAACTCCGATCTTAGTTTGCTTGCCAGACAGGCGATGACAATCGGACCGCTTCTTGCGAACTGCGCCGCCATTAAAGCGCTGGACACAGGAGTGTCGAGCCTGGCCGTTCCGGAAATACCCAGAAACGGCTTGGGCATGGATCAACATGGTCCACAAACTGTTCGAACAATGGGGTGGTACCAAAGCGAACGAATTTTTGTCGAATGGAAGTTCATTAGGCCCAACTTGACGGCCACGGACCGTGACAAGGTGTTATCGCGGGTTCAAAAGCTCGGCACCCTGCTCTACCAGCCCAAGCAGCCCGAATTCCACATTCCTTCTTGCCTCGGGATTACGACAGGTCCAAACTCTGCGCGTGGATATGTCTACAAGCTTCCGTCGGAGACCTCGAAACAGCTCGGTTGGTATACCCTGGAAGATTGGCTGACGCCAAAGTTCGATAACCAAGGGAATAAACTGCCCAAGACAACTCCGTTATTGGGCGATCGCTTCCGCCTGGCTCAGGCCCTGGTTGGCGTGTTCAGCCTTCTTCACGCCTGCAATTGGCTGCACAAGGACTTCCAAAGCAGCGACGTGCTGTTCTTCGACAGGGATAGCCTCGAAGCTGAGAGTGAGCGCATCTCGATCAAGGATATGTACGTGACTGGTTTCCAATACTCGCGCCCCGACGGAGACTTGTCCATCGAGTCCCCCGGAATCAGCCCCTACCGCCATCCCGATGCGTTCAAAGGCTTCCGTAAGCAGTTCGATTGGTACAGCCTGGGAGTAGTGCTCATCGAGATAGCTCTCTGGGAATCTCTTCCTGCACAAATACCCAAGGGCCTGAAACCTGAGGAGATAAGGGACGGCATGCTTCAAAGCTTGAAAAGCTTAGGTGGAAAAGTCGGAGAAGCGTACAGGGATGTGGTGAAAGTCTGCTTGGAGGGAAATACAGGCAACGCGATCAACAAAGTTGATGAAGAGCTTGCAATGGATTTCTTGGTCAAGGTGGTTGACCCTTTAGCAGCCTGCGCTGCTTAAAGTTAAGTTCTAGAACATAAGTCCTTCTAGTCGGAACAACGTGATCCGTATAGGGCCTAAGTTCTTAAATCCCTTAGGGGATTGATTTAGCCTTAGCGTAGAATTAATAACACTCGGTCCCTTGTTTTATTAGCAGGCATTTAGATTTCGGTTTGTGTTAGTGGCTTAAAGTTATTTAGACTAGGATTAAGTAAGTTACAACTTAGGGCATGTTCGGTTGCAGCTCCATATTCAATATAGAGGCTCCATATTGAAACGGAAATGGAGCTCAGATCAGAATATGAGGGTGTTGTTCGGTAAATCTGACGACTTTTAAATATGGAGCTCCTCCATATCGGTAAGCGCGTCAAATTTGCAAGCTATACTATATACAGTAGTTGTAATGAGGTTCTTGGTACCGTTTCAATATGTAGCTTCGAGCTCCTGTTCTATATTCCATATCAATCTGGAGCCCTCGCATACGCGCCAAAGTAACGATATGGCGACTCCACACACACCAATCGCGATGCTGCTGTCGCATTTGCAAGCCTTATATAATAATAATAATATCTTAACCTTCGTAATCGCAATAAGCTTATTTTCGGGGTGTCACGGGCGTTGTGGACGTCACCGTAGCTCTACTGCGGCTCCTACAGGAGGTGGGCAAAGGTATAGAAAGCGTCGATCGCAGAGAGGGCGTTAAGTGAGGGGGCTCTATTGCTACACCAAAGTAGGGAGTCGCGATAGAGGCCTGGTGACAGAGAGGGGCTTATTTGAATTGCTCACCGACGTTAATCACGAAGTTAAATATAGAGCCTTATTGTCGACCTGAATCAGGTTATCTTGTCACCGACTCAGCTACCTCTATTGACTCAGTCATTGACTCGGTCACCTACCCCTTGTTTCCATTGCCACCCCCCTCCCCCCTTCTCGTTCTCATTTCCTACACCTTCCTTATGTATATATAGAGGCTCTTAGAGCCATATTCAATAGACAGAGTCTTTATTCTTTTCTTATAATTGGTGCACGGATATTAGATTGACAGTTATGAGCCCGGGTTGCTTGCCGTATTGCCCCTATTTAACTAATTGATTTAATTGATTATACCCCTTATTAAATTACTACTTATTACTAAATCCTTTAACCTTTCTGCAAGCACCTTTTAAAATGACTACTTAACCACCTACCTAAGCTATTACCATAACGGTGATATTATTGAGCTAAGCTGATTGGGACGAATGGATTAACCTTATTAGGCTTTGAGCCTGAATAG
Source organism: Cenococcum geophilum 1.58 (assembly GCF_001692895.1). Lineage (NCBI taxonomy): Eukaryota > Fungi > Ascomycota > Dothideomycetes > Gloniales > Gloniaceae > Cenococcum > Cenococcum geophilum. Next base: position 2,269,193 of record NW_027137562.1, on the reverse strand, counting down.
GAGACGTATGGGAATATGTTGACCCCTTAACTAAATAGAATGAGTTGCCCTAACTGATTAGACCGGTTTTTCCTAGGCCTTAAGATGTAAAGCTAGGAATAACCTTATATGCGGCCCTTTTTAAGGACGAGAAGGACAAGCTTCGAGTTCTCCGTAAGAGGTATAAGACGATAGAGAAGGAATATAAGAAGTAGAAGGCAGCTTTAACCTCTCTACGAAGCTATATTATAGGTGTAGTGGCTAGAAATATTAATACCTATATACAGGTCCTAGAAAGGTCTTCTTAGCTAACGCAGTATATATACTAGCCTTTTATACAAATTTAGCCTATCTGAGAAAGTTTAATAAGAAGAATATATAGTGGGATAATAAAAGAAACCTACTGTATAAAAACGATTACGAGACGTTCGCCTATTGCGAGCGCTATTGTAAGTAATTAACACTTAAGTATAATAAGCCGCGACCGAGGTGTCACGGGACATCCCTGTGACACCTTATACACGTCCACCTGTTTCCACCGACTCAGCAACTAGAGACTGACCACGAGACGGCAATTTGCGGCAATCTGACGGCAATCTGCCATATTCTGCCATATTCCGCCAAGTTCCACCAAATCCTACTAAGTTCTGCCAGGACCACCACCTAAATCCTATTCTACTCCGTGCACATATTAACTAAGCAACTAAACTAACGATATATACCCTTTCTCCCTATTTTCCTACTTTCTCTCCTTATATAACGTCTTAACCTCTTTATACAGTTTATATATATAGCTTAATAATATCTACCTTACTATATATTATCGCCGCTTATACTTACTCCGTAATACTACGTTGTGTTAACTACCTATACTACTATTAACATGTAGAACGAACCTAAAACTCCTATAATAGCCACTAGCATTATATCCGCACTCTAAGAATAATTAGTAGAGATATAAAAGTCTTTTATAGACGCCCTTATATAAAACTAAGCTATTTTAAATTAATAGTAAGCTAAATAAGAAGTACGATACTAGTAATTAATTAAGGACCTTTAAGAAGAAATCCGTACCCTTAAGATGCCTACACTAAAACCTTAAGACTAAATACTATCTCTAGAGATAAATACGCGGAACGTAAGCCCTAAACCTATAGTAGTCTTTTACCCTAAGCTAACTACTATACCGTAATAATCTAAATAACTATTAGATTCCTTAGTATTTACTAGTAAATAATAAGAGCTTTAATTATTTTTAAGCTAGCTTAAAAATAAGCTAACTATTAATACTAATCGCTACTTAACTAAAGCTAACCGACTTTATTACGCCCTAAGTTAACTAGGAGAAGAGGCAGCTAACCTTATTAAATCCTTTTAGCTAAACTTAGTATAAAGCCTAGTTATACTTCTTAAAGCTATATACGGTAACCTAAACCGCTAAGCCACTACTTAAAGGAAAAAAAATTATATGGCCTAAGGAATAAAAAGTTTCCTAGTATACTTCTCTAAATTTAACTGTTACGTAAAAGAAACTAGCTAGAATAACTCTACACTAGTTAATAGCCTTATTAAATCCATAAGCCCTAAACTAAAAACTTCTCTAATAGACATAGACCTACTAGGAGCTCTTAATGCCTATATAAACGTTATTAATAAACGGTATAATAATATACTACGCCTAATACTAAAGCCAGCCCCCTAATATAATACGGCAACCCTATAAACGTCTACTAAGTTATTATCTTAGCCTAAGCACCCTAATACTATAGATATTAATATTAGAACCCTAGAGTACGCCCTACTAGGGTCCTCTAAATAAAAAAGATATATTAAGCTAGGCCTCTACTTTAAGTACGGAAGTAAGGACTATATCTTAAAATACTATCTTATCCCCTTACCTATATTCTAAAACAACTTACAAATAGCTAATACTAGCAGCCGTTTACTGTATTAATTTACTAGTTACCGTCTCCGATCTTTATTTAGTACTAGCCCTCTATTTAGTAAGCATTACTTATAAGGACAAAGCTATAACTAACGTCCTATAGGAACCCCTTTCTACTTACTACTAAAAAGTGCGTCCTAGAGTTAAGTTGCTCTCCAGAATAGCTTTACTATAGGATTTTATTAAATACTTTAGATGTCGTAAACCTTAACTCTTTAAATTATAGTATAATGGTTAACTATTATCTTTAGCAGAATAATTAATAGGCTAATACTTAAGTCCTAATTAATATAGGAGCTAGTAGTATAGGATTTATTAATAAGATCTTTATATAAGATAATAGTTTTACCCTAACCCCCCTTAACTGGCATATTAACGTATTTAGATTTAATAGTAAACGCACGGTCTTAGGCCGAATTACCTATATAGTATACTTAAGACTCTAATACCTAAACTATAAAGAACTGATTAGGCTTTTTATTACTACCCTAGGTTACCTAGTAATTCTTAGATAACCCTAGATAAAGCTATATAAGGTAACTATTAATTAGAACAACCTTAAGCTTCTATTTACCGCCCCCTATTGTAAGTAAAAGTGCCTTATAACTTACTACTCTAACCCTAAACTAAAATCTAGAAAATCTATTAAGATTTACTAGCCTAAGATTTTTACCAGATTCCATTAGCATAGGAGTTTTACTAAATTTTACTAATATAAGAATTCCACTAATATCTACTAAGGGTCTAAAAATTCTACTAAATTCTATAAGTTATTACTAAGCACCACACCGCCCTAAACTAAGTAGAAGCTTAAGCTTAGTATATAAAACTACTAGAAGAACTGGCACCCTATAATAAAAAGAATACTTAAAGAACCTAAACCTAAATCTAATACTAACTCTATACTTAATACTAAACCTAAACCTAAATAAGAAACTATAGACAATCTAAGCGAGCTTAGAACCTTAAATATCCATATAATTAGAGCTACTCTATTAGTATAACTTACTAAAAAACCTAAATATACAATCTTTGCTATTACTATAGCTAATATTAAGAAGGCCTTAGCACTAAAGAAGTACACTAACCCTGCTATAAAGGTACTAGTAGAGTACCATAACCGCCTAAAGGTATTTTTATAAAAGGAAGCTAATAAGCTACTAGAATACTAACCGTATAATTATAAGATTATACTTAAAGAAGGGAAGTAGCCCGGATTTGGGCCCCTATACGGGATATCCTAAAATAAACTCTAAGTATTATAGAAGTACCTAGATAAGAACCTAAGTAAAAGATTTATTAGAGCAAGCTCTTTACCTATAGCCGTATTAGTAATCTTCATTAAGAAACTAAGCGGTAGACTATGCTTCTATATAGACTACTAAGCCCTTAATACCGTTACTATTAAGAACTAATACCCAATCCCACTAATATAAGAGACGCTAAACCAACTAAATAAGGCTCGCTTCTACATAAAGCTTAATATTATCTCTATATTTAACCGCCTCCGTATTATAAAAGGAGACAAATAGCTTACTACATTTTATACCCAATATAGATTATTTAAGTACTTAGTAATACCCTTTGGCCTTATAAACGTCCAAGCTCGTTCTAATATTATATAAATAATACCCTACGTTCTTACCTAGATATCTTCTATACTGCTTATATTAATAACATCCTAATATATAGTAATAACCTAACTAAATACCGGAAGCACGTTAATCTTATTCTATAAGCCCTATAAGGAGCTAGTCTATAATTAAATATAGATAAATACAAATTCTATAAAATAAAAGTTCTATACCTTAGGCTTCTTATTTTTATAAATAGCATATAAATAGACCTAAAGAAAGTCGAAGCAATTACAAACTGGTAAAAACTTAAGAATGTTAAGGATATAAGAGCCTTTATAGGATTTGCTAATTTCTACTAACGGTTTATTAATAACTTCTTCGCCCTAGTTTTACCCCTTATAGCTCTAACCTAAAATAATAAAGCCTTTATCTTTAATAAGAAATATAAGAAGGCCTTTACTTATTTAAAGGTTATGTTTACTACTACGCTTATACTTTAATACTTTAACCTAAACCGAATAAGTATTATAGAAGCTAACTTACCCGACTATATTACTAGAGGCATTCTGTCTTAATATAACAAAAATAGAGTATTACACCCCATAGTATACTATTAAAAATAATTAAGCCTAGCTAAATATAACTATAAGATCTACGATAAGGAGTTACTAGCTATTATTAGATATTTTAAACAATAGTAACCTAAATTAGAAGGCGTTAGATTTCTAATTAAGGTCCTTAGCGACTATAAGAATCTATAGTGCTTTATAACTATAAAACAGCTAAGCCATTATTAGGCCCGCTGGTTAAAATATTTATCCTATTTCCAATTCTTAATTATATACTACCTAGGCGTTTAAGGTTAGAAGCCTAATACTTTAACCTAATATTTATAAGACGCGCTAATACTAGAAAAAGCGCGCTCTTACTAAAACCAGACCCTACTTTATTCTAAACTATTTAACCCTTCTACTAAAGGCCTTATAGTATACGTCCTTAAAATAACTAATTAATCGATTAAATAGATTATAATTAATAAATACCTAAATAACAAGTTTATCTAAGAGATGCTTAAGCTAATCTATAATAGCGTTAGACGCTCTAAGAAGATCTCTTTAAGTAAATATAAAGCTCGCGGAAACCGTCTAATTATCCCTAATTATAATAAACCTAAGCTTAAGCTCCTTAAATACATATATAACTTACTAGTAGCCAGCCACCTAGGCTAAAAAACTCTAGAGCTACTTTAATAGGAGTACTACTAGCTAAATATATAAAATATAATATAAAGGTACGTCTCTAGCTGCTATATCTGCTAACGAGCTAAAGCTTTATATAAGACGTATAATAGCCTTCTAAAGCCACTACCTATTCCAGACTAAAGATAAAAGGACATCTTAATTAACTTTATTGTTAATCTCCCCGTAAGTAAAGGCTGTATAAATATTATAGTAGTTATAGATTAACTATCTAAAATAAGATACTTAATCGCCTACCCTAATATATTAACGCCTACTATCGCTTAACTATTTCTAGACTATATATAAAAACTCTATATACTGCCTAAAACGATTATCTCTAATAAAGGTAGCTAGTTTATCTCTATATTTTAGAAAGAACTAACTACCTAACTCTATATTAAAGCACTATTATTTACCGCATACTACCTAGAAATAGACGGTTAAATAGAATAGTATATTCGGATATATACGTTATATTTATAAGATAACTAAATTAACTAGCTTATATTCGCTAAGTTTATTATAAATAATTCCGTCTTAGAAACTGTAAAGGTCTCCCTATTCCTAGCTAACTATAGCTAATATCCGCAAATAGGTTTTAAACCTTTTAGTAATATTCCTCGCCCCGCTTATTATGCCTTATAAATTATAAAAGTAAATAAATTTATAAAGAAGATAGAGGAACTATAATAGTTCCTTATTAATAAAATAATATAGGCCTAATCTATTTATAAAGCCGCAGTAAATAAGAAATAAACCCTAGCACTAGCCTATTAAATTAGTAACTTTATCTAGTTAGATATAAGAAACCTAAATATAAAATAACCTACTAAAAAACTTAATTAAAAGAACGCTGGCCCTTATAAGGTTAAGAAGGTCATTTCCTCTTACGCCTACTAGTTAAAATCCACCTCATATTTTATACGTTAGTCCTTTACCCTACTACCCCTATATTAGACGCCCTGGCTAGGCAGATATAAGACCCTCCCCTACTAGTTAAAGTAGATAGTAAGAACGAGTACTTTATTAAAAGAATTAATAATATTAAGTATAATAAATAGAAACGCTAGTATATATACCTTATAAAATAGAAAGGCTTTATTAAGCCCTTATAGAAACCCGTTAACTCTATAGAACTTATATAAGCCGTAAAAGACTTTTATAAACTCTACCTAGAACTACCATAGCCCCATCTTATAGAAGCTCGAGTTTAAAGGGGGGGGGTACTATTATAGGATATACCCGTAACACCTTATATACATCTACCTATTTCTACTAACTTAGCAACTAAAGACTAACTATAAAATAGCAATTTGCGGCAATCTAACGGCAATCTGCTATATTCTACTATATTCCGCTAAGTTTTACTAAATTCTGCCAAGTTCTGCTAGGACTACTATTTAAATTCTATTTTGCTCTATGTATATATTAACTAAGTAACTAAGCTAACAATATATACCCTTTTTCCCTATTTTCCTACTTTCTCTCCTTATATAACGTCTTAGCCTCCTTATATAGTTTATATATATAGCTTAATAATATCTACCTTGCTATATATTATCGCTGCTTATACTTACTCTGTAACATAAGGACCTTAAGCAAAGCCTTATTAGACTCTATTTCTAATTAAAAAGGACTTTAGAAGAGCTTAGATATGCTTAATAAGACTTTAGATAAAATTTAAGAGGATATTAGTAGAAGTTAATAGGTAGAATTTAATAAAAATTAAGATTAAGCGACTAATTAAGAAGAGCTCGGTTTTTAAAATGATAATATAATTAGCCTATAAACCTTAAAGAATAATTTCTTATTAGATTTACGTACCTAAGAACCTACCCTATATAAGCCTCCTATAGTTACTTTTACTTAAATAAGACCTTAGATAAGACCTTAAATAAGACCCTAGACAAGACTATAGAACCGGCCCTAGTAGGGCCTTTTAGACTTTTAATATAAAGAATAACGCGCTTAAAAGCTGTTCCTAAGGAATAGATGTGTAAGAACTACTCCGTCTATATTAATAATATTATAGCGATCTGCTATAGAGAGAACGTACTAAAGCTTTAACCCTTTAAGGAAGAACTAACAAAGAAGTATAAGACTACTAAATCTAATAGAGCTTCGAGTAAGCTTTTAGAATCCCTTTACGATTTATTATCCTTATATAAAGACCGCAGTTAGTTAAGCATTTACCTACCTATATTAGATAGGAATTTTAGCAATTAAATACTTCTATAGGAATATTAGGAGTTAAGTAATACCGTGCTTGGCGATGATCTTATTATTTAACACTATAGATATTTCCTATTTAGGTATATCTAGCTAATTACCAGACAGTTGATTAGCTAGGGGGGGGGTATATTAACCTAAATTAGGTTATCTTATTACCAACTTAGCTACCTCTATTAACTTAGTTACTTTAGCAATAAAATAAGTTTATACTCTTTTACTAAATTTTACTATATAAGATTAATTTTGGCGCCGCTATTATATAGTACTTAAAACTAATATACCTCGCTTATAGGGAGTACCATTTTTAGCTTAATAGTAATATAAAGGGTCTCTCCTTTTATATCTTACCCTAATTATAGCTAAAAGAGATCTATAACTAAGGCTTTTCTTATTTTAGATTATTAGTGCGGTTATTAACCTATTAATTTTTTTTAAAAATAGGATTTACCTCTAGAGAAGTTTTCTTTTAACTTTTTAAAGTATTTTTATAACGGTACTAAATAGGTATTAGATTAGCCCTAGGAGTCTTTCCTATTACTTAAAGCCCTTAACTTTAATCTTTTTAAAGGTTTTTTTTTTAAAAAAAAAACAGCTTCTTTAAAGGTTAGATCTACCCTATATTACTACTAAAGTGCCTATACTTTTAGTAGCCCCCTAGCTTTCTACTAAAAAAGGGTTAGTTCCCTACTATATTTCTAGCGTTTAGAACCACTCGTTTAAAATTAGTATATATAGTAATATATAGTAGGGCTCCTACGCACTTAATTTTATTATAAATTACTGGCTTAATTTTGGCCTAGATAAATCCAATTTTCTCCTTTTTATAGATATTACCGTCTTTATTTTTAAAGGGCTTTAGATTTATCTATTAAGCACTAGTTTCTATAAAGTTTATATACTAGCGGAAGTTTTAATAGTCTAGCTATATACTATTCTAGAATTATTCTATATTATTATATAATATACTAGCGTCTATATATTGCTTGGCAGTATCTATTTTAACGACGTATAATACTAAGACCTCCTACAATATTCGCGAATATTAAACGTAGTCACTACGTAGCTAATTCGCTTTTAATATCACTAAACTTATTAATATTCATTATTTATTCGTTTAAGAATTATTTTATAACGCTATTACCGCTTATAACTAACTAGAATATTTATACGCGTATATAATCCAAATAAGTAAACCCATCTAGATGATCTACCTTAACTATCCTATCGTCTACAACCGCTACACCGTCCTTTATTAGCCCTATAATGCCATCCGAAGCTAATATACGCGCCACTGCCGTAAAAGAGCGTAAAATTACTAGAGAGTAAAGGGAATAAGCCTAAGATAAAAGGGAGATTTAAAAGTATAAGGAAGAGCGTAAAACCCGCCTAGCGGAGAATGCTTACTAGCATAAATACTACCTAGCTTAAATGGCTTAATTATAGTTAGGTTTAGGCGCTTCGGCCTTATAAACTACCGCAATAGTTGCTATAGCTAATGTCCTTAATAAGCCTCTCCCTCCTAGCGTAAAGTCGCTTAAACTCCGCCTTCCTAGCGTTATAAAAAGGGATTACTTAGATATTTTTAAGGGCACCTTTAATCTAGTAAACCTCGCCCGCCTTTAAGTCTATACCGCTTAAATTAAGATTGCTAATAAGATATAGATTAAGAATAGTACTCTAGTTATAAGGAAGTTAAAGATAAATAGGAAGCTATTTATAGATAAAGGCGTCTGGTTTAAAGGTTTTACTAACTATATAGTTATTACGATTTATAGGTAGTTTATAATTAATAATTCATTGCTTAACGTCCGATTCGGATCTCTATTAGGCCCACGCGGATTACTCCTTATTTATATATAGGGAGAAAACTCAACTTAAAAAAGACTTAACTTAAGAAAACCCCGTAATCCATATCCCCGCCTTTTAGAACTCGCCTATAAAGCGCCTGCAAGGCGCCTATAAATCACCTATAGTGCTCCTACTACCTTACTTTTTAACCTTTTTAGGAACCACTACTGCCGTAATAAGCTTACGGACGCGCTAGTATTGTATACTTTACTCTACTACTATAGAGTTATTAGGGGGCGCCCGTTGCTCGCCCCCCCGCCCTCTATTATTATTTCCTTTATAACCCGGAACTGGTTTAATACATTTTAGCTAATAAGCTACTAGGTAACCGCCTTAAGGCCTTTTTATATTAAGAGCAGTGTTTTATAGTTCTCTATGCCAGCTACTAAAAGCATTACTTCTTAGTTAGTGCGTAAGGGGCATAACAGTATTACATATTTTGGTGTCTGTCTTAGCCAGCTATATTCGCATTTTAGGCTACCTATAAGGACACCCACCCAGTAAAGCCAGTCTTTTAGTCCTATTATTCCTATTCTTAAGAGTGTTACTATTATATTTTCTACCTTTATTAGGCCTTCTTAGAGCCCTAGGATATTTACCCCCTATAGTATTAACCATGCTACAGCTTAGGTTCCTTTTGCCTTAGTTAGCCTCTGTACCTTTAACTCCTATATACCTCTCTAGCGTTAATCTAGCCAGTATTATATTACGGTAGATGGTTTTCTAGCGTTCTTTTATACTCTACTTTAGCTCCTTTNTCTCTNTTACTNTTNTNCTTACTNGCCTTTTANNNGTCTNTCTTTCTCCTTTATATAGGCCTGGGCCCTAAAGCAGCACTATTTTTCTTTTGCTTTCTTTACCTGTTTCTCTAATATATCTTCCCTACTTTAGGGTTATTAGTTTATTCTCCTATAAGGCGCCCTAGGGTCCCTCTATAGTTTATTTAGGCGTGTCTTAATATACTTTATAACATTAGAGTTATATTCCTTTTACGCCCTTTATATTACAGCGGCTTTAATATATAGTTATAGGGGGGGAATATTAGCTTCCTTCTTAAGCAGAGCTGTGGCCGTTCGCTTATATCCACCTATTATACTTTAAAGGCAAGCTGTTTAAACCTTTTGGAGTGGTTTAAGGAGCGATTTAGGGGGGCCTCTCTTAGATTCTTTAATGGCCCAGATACTAGACCTATACGTTATAGTTAGCCGGACAACTACTATATATAGTAGGCGTGACCTCTAGAAGCATGGACCCTATATAAAATTAACGATCCTAGATAATATGGTGTACTATACTTAGCCCTTATAGGCCGCTTATACTGTATATGCGCTTTACCGGAGCTTACTATCTACCTATACTCCTAATACTCTTAGGCCCTAAACTGGTTAACCCCTAAAGCCTTAGATGCGAATTATATGCTAAAAATCTATAGACTAGTTGCGTTTTCTTATAAAATAGATTAGCTGGTATTTCTCTAGTAAAAATTGGACTCTATATCATCTTGCCTATTCTATATAGGTATTATATACTTTCTCTAGTGTTTTATAATTCTCTGCGGCTGTTGGCCTATATATAATTAGGTTTATATGATTAATAAAGCCTATTCCCTAGGTTGCCCCTTCCTTAAAGGAGTTAAGCAGGTTGCTTATAAAGAAAAGGAAAAGTATAGGCGAGAGGGGTAATCCTTATAGTATTCCTGTTGCAACTATAATAGGGGGGCTTTAGTATCCGCTGAAGACCAGTAATATTTCTTTTTAATCCGTAAACCCTTAAATAAATTATATAATCCATTCTAGGAAGCCTTTTACCCTAAGGATGTATAAAAGACGCTTATAGGGTATATTGTCGTAGGCGCCACTAATATCTAGGCTGAGCATTAATACTATAAAGTCCCTTCGCATCGCCTATGCAGATTTAATAGTGGCAGCGAGTAGCGTAAGTGCTAATAGTATTAAGCGGTTCTTTCTTGCCCCTATTTAGCTTTATAGTAGTAGGGTATATTCCTTAGCCGTATCTGCTATATAGTCCGCTATTACCCTTTTTAAGATCTTGCTAAGGGTATTCTCTAAGGCAATAGGGCAGTAGTTCCCTAGAAGTAAGTAGTCTGCTTTGCCTTCTTTATATAGGATAAACGTTATTATAGCTCTTCTAAGTCTTAGGTAGTAGCCTATTATAAAGTATACTCTAGCTATATCCGCAAGCTAAAGTGCTATTAGTAGTCCGCAGGTCTTTAGAGCTTTATTTAGAATCTTATCTAGTCCTGGTACTATATTATTTAAAAGGCGGCTAATAATTCTAGCTATTTCTTCGGTTGTTATATTGCTGTTAACCCTTAGGCGAGTTACTAGTACTTTGCCTATAATATTACTAAGGTCTACTAAAGCTGGTTAAGGGAAAAATCTTTTTATAAAGATCTTTGCCTTCTTATTATTATCGCTTATAGCTAGTAATTTACCTAGTCTTTATAGGGGCGGAAGGTATGGGTCTTCTACTAAATGTCCCACCTTTTTCTTTACCCATATCGCCATTCTCTAAAGACCTTTATTATAGGGGAGGCTTAAGTTAATAGTATACTTATTTATAAACCGTCTCCAGCTATTTCTTACTTCTTTTTTTAGGGTATTCTTTAGCTAGTTTCTTATGTCTTTGTATTATCTCTCGTCTTTAGGATTATAGCTGCTTATATATTTTCTTCTTGCTTATTATTAGCTAGTAACAAAAATTGCGTATTATACGGACCATATATATCGCGTGTAGGGGCCTAGTTTTAAGACCGGGCAGTACTCTTTTAGCCCGTTTTTAATTGCTACCTAAATCCTTTCTAGTTTTTAGTTAATTTCCTTAGGGATAGCTAATAAGCCTCGCTTATTTAGTATTAGGTGGATTTCTTCTAAGTCTTAAAGTTATTATTTAACTGTATTAAAAAAGCTATCTATTTTAAGCTTTCTTATTGCGTATCTTTTACTATTTAATTACGCCTTAATATTTAGATCTAGCTATATCTAAATAGGGATATGGTCTAAGGCGAGTGCCTATTCTTCTTTAGAGTTATACCTTTTAAGTCTCTAGTATAGGCCTTCGTCCATAAATATAAGGTTAATTATGCTTTTAGTGGTGCCTCATTACCATATAATTACTCCTAGGGGGGTAGCTAGCTTAAGGCCCTAGGTGTCTATAGCTCTTAATAGGCACTCTACCTATTATTTAGCAGCAATATGGATGCCCCCCTATTATAGGTAGTAGAGGTTTATATCTTCTAATAGGATAGACTCTATACCTTCGGTTTCCAGTAAGCTTATTACCGATATAATATTTACTGTTTATAGGACCCCTTTGACCCTAGGGTTATATATATTAATAATCTATACCGGTCCCTTATATATCTGGATTATTATTACTATAATATCTAAATTAACTGCCTGCTATAACTATAAGGATAGGCTAATAGCCTTACTAATTATAAAGTATACGCGTATAGCTGCTTTTAGTTTGTATAGGAGCTAAAATCCTTAGGGGCAGTATATTAATTATATATAGGCATTATAATACGGCTCTTGTATAGTAAGAATATAGTATTTCTCTAAGTCTAGGCTGTCTAGTAAGGGCCTTATAAGACGGTGGTTTATATTACCGTAGTTATACTATATAATAGATAGGTGGCGGACCCCCAGTAAGGATCCTTCGCCTCTCCTTTATTCCTTACTTCTTCTATTTTTACTTTCTCTAGAATATTTAGAACTTCTATCTCTTATATCTACACCCTAGTTACTACTTATTTTATATAGAGCTTTCTATTCCCGTATCTTATATTCCTACTATCACTTCTATATCTAAATCTGTTATTATCTCCGGTTCTTCCCCTATTCTTACTAGTTAGCTATATACCCTTTAAGAGTCGGCTATAAATATTATATTTACCGCGTTAAGTCTAATTCTTAATCATCCTAGTCTTAAGCTTGCTATAGCTATCTATAAGGGTCTTCCTATAGGGCGTCCTCTCCCTTATATCCCCTATAACCCTTATATCCCTATATAGTCTAGTAATATCGCGTAGCATTACTTCTGGCCCGTTAAGGCTTAGGATGGCTAGCCTAGCCCCCTAGTATTAAAGGTAGGAAACGCTAAAAAGGCACCTGCGCCCCCCTAGCTTATTACCTATTATTTCCATTTATATAACCTAACGTGCAGTTATTCCTGTAGCTGTTAAGCCCTTACCTTCCATCTCCTATATTTAATGCAGTCTTCTCTCTTCTACGCCTTATATATACTTCGGTGGCAGTTTACACATTTTATTTAGTCTTAATTTAAATAATATCTTATATCGTGGGGGCCTATATAGTGGCCGCAGCATACCTATACTGCGCATATAGATTAGGTGTGTCCCCATTATACGCAGCGATAGTATTATTTTAGGCGGAGTCTGTGGTTATAGAGCCTTATATTATATATAAGGCCATTTATAATAATACCTTTTTGGATAAGGAGTTTTTACATTCCTAGTATATATATGCTAATAATAAGGGAGCTATACGTTTAACCAGCGTCTCCCTAGCGAGTCTCTAGCAACCCTTATATTCTTTTATTATTCTCGTTATATACTTAGTTTGCATTTTCCTATTATAGCTATTAAATTTAGGTAATCTCGAGTCCTAGTATAAGGCGTTCCGTTTGTTTTACTATCTTATATATAGTTGCTATATTATCCGCCTAGCGTCCCTTTTCTACCCTAAGGCTTAGGGGAACCGCTAAGACTTTAACTAGGTAATCTTCGTGGAGCACTTTTATGCTAATACGTTCTCCTAGCCTATCCCCTACCCTTACGGCTTATTCCTTTGCCTATTAGTCCCTTAGAGTAACTTTAATATCTCCACTCCTAAGGTATTAGACTATAACAGCATTATAAACCTCTTTATAAATCTCTATAAGGACTTCTATTTCTAATTATCCCCTAAACCCCTCTACTTTTTCTATATTTAGTTATATTATAATTATATACCCAGATATTGTCTTTAGGGGGGTAGGTTCCCTATACTATAGAAGCACAGCTACAGCGGCCCAGGTGCAGTTCGCTGGTAAAAAAGGGTTTTATTTATTTTTAATTTTACTTAGCTATTAGAGGATTTAATTAAGGGTTTACTAAAGGGGCGCCTAAGGTTCGCTAGACTGGCGGAGCCATTCTACTAGCTGTATTAATTTGTTATAGCTAATAGTTACTCCCCTATAACTACGGATACTAGACACGTCTAATAGGCTTTATATTTTATTAGATACCTTCTTAATAGAGGTCTTTCCGCTTTATGGTGTAGTATTTACCCGTTCTTATTATAGAGGGCCATTACTAGGCGTGGTTCTGGTAGACGCGCGCGAGTATAAACCACCGTTGTTTGACGTATGCCTCCCCTGCGATGTATACATCTTAGGGGGATTCTCTAAGTGTTTTTTCAGGGTTCTTTTGGTTAGTTTTGGTCTTTTTAGGCCGGGTGCAGCAAGAGCTCCAGTTTGGTCTTTTTTTATAGGTAGTTTATAAAAGTTTATAAAGATATACTACTAGGGGCGTTCTAATATTAGGAGTGGCTTTAATAATCCTAGGGTCTTATCTTGTAGAATTATAGATCTATAGCAGTTATTATAGTTCCGTATATAGCGGTTAATATTTATAACTATTTTAGGCCAGTAGTAGCGGTTATTAATAATCTTATAGGTCTTATTTTTTTAGGGTAGGCCGTAAAGACCTAGGTATAAGCTTTAGTAATAAGCTAAGTCCGTAAGTTCTATTCCTTAGCTACTACTAGCTATTTCTAGTACTTAAGTAGTCTGTTTTTAAGGGACTATAGGCTAGTAACGTTCTTTACCTTTTTACAGTACTCCTATAAAGAGAGGGTTATTTGGTTAGCCTATAGTAGTTTATTAATAAGGTTAAGTTTAAAGGAGTTAATAGGGTATATTTTAGCGCTTAAGGAGTCCGTACTTAGTTCTGCCCGTATTTAGGGGTTAAGGTATTTTAGTTATAGTAGCTTTTAGGTCCGTAATAAGATCTTTATAGCTATCTAGTTATCTAAGTCTTATTTACGTCTTATAAGAGCGTCCGTACGGTTTATAGCGCCTAGTCTATATATAATTAAGAAGTTAAACTAAGATAGAATATCCGCCTAGCGTGCCTACTAAGCTATAAGGGCTTTAGTTATTATAAAGTATTCTAGGGCCTTATAATCTAAAACTACCTTAATAGGCTTAGGGGTCCCCTCTAGCTATATATACTAGTGCTAAAAGCTAGAGATAATAGCTAGTATTTCTTTATTATAGATATAGTAGTTTAGCTTAGTATCTATTATAGTCTTTAAATAGTATATAATAGGGTGCTATTTTCTATCTAGTTGCTTCTAGGAAAAAATACTAGCTATTACGCCGTTTAAGGTATTAGTTTTTAGTATTAAGGGCCATTTTAGGTTAAAATTAATAAGTAGGTGCTACGGAACCCCATTATAGGGGCCTCCATAGGAGAGCCCCGTGCCCTTACATACACCTTACGTATAGCTTATATTAGTTACGCGTAGGTATATTACCTCCTTACGCCCTTAACCCTTACGATTAATTACATAACGTCTTATAGACTCCTCGAATATATACGCTCTATAGCTACTACCTCTGTCCTATAATAGTAGGGAAGCTAATACTAGCCGTTTTTTAAGCTTATTAAAGACCTGCCTATATATAGCGTTAAAGTAGAAGGGCTGGTCTTTTTTAGTAAGATAGTTAAGAGGCTAGGTAATTCTGCTATAGTTCTTAATAAAGCGTTAGTAGAAGTTATAAAAACCTAAAATAAATATACCCCCTTTATGGTCCGTGGGGGTACCTACTAGTTAATTATAGCCATTTTCTTCAGGTTAGCTTTAATTCCGTTTATATTAATAATAAAACCTAGATACTTTATATACTTAATACTAAACTTTAACTTCTTAATATTAACCTAGAGGCTAGCCTTATAGAGCCGTTATAGGGCTTTATAGACGTGCTTCTTATATTCTAGCTTATTCTTAAAATAGATTATAATATTATTTAAATAGGCCGTATAAAAGTCGTTAAGGTAGTTAAAGAGTATATTATTTATATACCGCTAGTATGTAGCTAGTCTATTAGTTAGTCTAAAAGGGAGTACTTTATATTTATACGTTTTATAATAGGTCTAAAATATAGTAAAATCCTTAGACCTAGGGTTTATTTTAATTTAGTAAAAGGCCTAGTAGATATTAAGCTTTATAAAAACTTTAGCTCTACTTATTTAGGCTAGAGTTTTATTAAGTAGGGGCAGTAAATAGCAGTCCTTATAGGTTATATTATTTAGCTTATAGCAGTTAATATAGAAGTGGAGTCCTCTATTTAACTTTTTAATAAAGAGAATAGGTAAGATAAAAGGGGCTTAGCTAAGCTTAATAAAGCCCTTATTTAGGTTATTAATAAGATACTACTTTATAGCCTATAATTTAGCAATAAACTACTTATAGAGGGGGCTAAAGCTAAGGGTATTTTCTTTACCCTACTTAATCTCAATCTTATAATTATACGGTTAGTAAGGTAGAAGTATATTAAACGCTGCTTTAGAGAAGATATTTTTAAATTTCTAGTATTAATAGGGCAGCTTTTATTCTACTAGTTCCTTATCTATAAGCTTACTTTTTTATCCATTAAACTTACTTTTTTTTTCCTTAATTATTTAGTTAATTTTATATAAGCTAGTTATAAAGGTAATAGTATTAAGCTAGACTAAGTTCTAGTAGAATCTTATAGTACTATTATGGCACTGACCTAACGCGTTATTATGGCTCGTATACGCGTATATATAAGCACGGACCTAACCCCTAAGCGATACGTATATATACCGCCTTACCTCCTATATAGATCCTCACACGATATCGTTTGTTAATAATATACAGTTACCTCGTACCTCGTACCTTAACAGTCGGCACGTACTATGACAGGTACTAGTATAGTAGATATTAACTAGTAAAAGGTTTGCTGGTTTCTTTACGGATATCTATTAGGTCGTATTTTACAGTATAGGGTTTATAGTCTTTTTTAGCTTACGTTCTATTTTTTATAAGTTATCTTTTCTATTTATTAGTTTAGTATAGCGTCTAATATTTTTAGCTTTCCTTTATAGCTAGGTTACTACTAGCTTTCTAGGTCTTTAGTACGGGTGGCGTAATATAGTTAGTCTAGGGGCAGCGTAGTATACGGATCCGTTATGGGTTAAGCTATATATCTTTCTTAAAGGCCTTATCTCTATATATAGTATTTATCTAGTAAATAGTATTAATTTAGGGCCGTATAAGGTTTTCTATTATAATGCTAATTTCATTTATAAAAGAAGGGGTTAAGGGTAGGGTTTTAGGCTAGATAAGCCGCCTACTCTATACGTTAAGCTCTAAGCCTAAATAGGCTAGCTATTTTCTTTTTAAGATTATATTATAACTTCCTAGGTCTATAATAAGGAAGGAAATATAATACTACCTTTGTTTATTAACGCGGAGGTAAATTCGCAAGATAGTTATAATAGGTAGCCCTATTTATCTATTATACCTATAAATAGGATTTAGTTTAGGCAGTTTTTTAATAGGTATATTTAAAAGGTTAGCTAGCTTTACGGTATATTAGATATCTATTAAGGTAAAGGCATTTACTCTAGAGTTAGCTAAAGTAAAGGTTAAAACTTAATATCTATTATAAAATAAAGTATAAGGGATAGTGCAGCTTTTTTTACTAACTAGCTAACCTAAATTAATATATAATATATTAATCCCTTTTAACCCTAGAGAGGAGTCTTCCTCTATACTATTCTCCTAGATTAATAAGACCTTATTAGTTTTTGCGTTTATTAGGCAATTCTTTATATAGTGGCCTTTTTAACTATATAAGAAGTAAGCTCCTTAATTGCTAAGAGCCTATTTTTAGGGGTCGCTATATATAGGCTAAGTATACACTAGACCCGGAGCAGGACTAACTATACGGCTAGCTACTAAATTAATAGTAAGCTGTATAGCTAGTGCTATAGGAGTTGCTAATTATGCTAGGGCACTATAGGCCGTTCTTATAATGGCCTGGTTTAAAGAGTTTTAGGCTTTATACTATTTAGCTTATACCTTAATTTAATAGAGGCCTTAGTTAATAGCTAAGCACTAGTCTATAAGTTCCTTTAGCGTCTATATAGTAGTAAAAACTAGTAGTATAGCTCGCTATAGGTCTAGGGTAAGCTTATTAAATAGGTCTAGTATTAAATCTTTCTAGGGAATTTAGGCCTAGCTAGCTAGGTATAGAAAGCGGGTCTAAAAAGTTAAGAAGGTCTTTATCGTTTTTATATTTAGGCTTTTATAATTAAGTTAGGCGTTTTATACTTTAAAGGGGTCCTTATAAATAGAAGACAGGTAAATAATTATCTCTTCTTTAGAAAGGAAGGGATCTATTAAGTCCTATATATATCGCGGACGTAGGTACGTTTATATATCCCTATTAGTACGGCTAAAGATATAGGCCATTTTAGCCTAAGTAGTAGGAAAGTAGTCCGCATTAACTTTAAGCTTATTCTATAATTAAAGCTTCTAATTATTAAATATAGAGTTAGTTCTATCTATAAGCAATAGGGGGTTTATAACCTTCGCGGACTATAATAATGCTAATACTATATATTTGGCTAGGGTTTTAAAGACTATAGTAAGTCTCTAGGTGTTTAATAACTCTTTACTAGATATAGGGGGTTTTCTAGCTTTAAGCAGCTCTTAAAGTTATTTAATTTTAGTATTAGCTGCTATAAGCTCCTCCTAGGAGTTTAAGTTAGTTACTATTTTACTATTAGAGGTATTTAAGGGTCCTATAGCTGCTTTACCGGCTACTATATTTCTTAGCATAGTAGTACAGTTATTAGGGTAACTTTTAGTAGAATTATATAGGGGTTTTAGTCTATATATATTCTATAAATCTTATTATTATTTTCTATTTATATAATTACAGCACCTGGTATACTAAACGCGTATTTACGCGTTCGGTGCACTAACCACCTACTTATAACTAATTAGGGGGGAGGGCGCGTTAGTATATAGACTACGTAGTCCACTTTAATAAAATTAACAGTCACCACCATCCAAAAGAGCATACGATACTATACGTATTTCGTGCCCCTGGATATAACTTACTTATATTATTAAGTTGATATAAATACTAATTAGTAAGCGCGTATAGATTAGCAATTACTTAATACCTTCCCCTAAGCGATATACGACAGCGACTACCTGTTTATATTTTAGTACGACCTGCTAGAAGGTTAGAAGTTGGGAATTACGGACTATATCACTATCTCTATATACTTATTTAATTCTTAGTACGGTTTACCGGAAGTTTATAAACGCGAATACAGACCTTTACAGAACCCCCTATTCTTCTACGAACTATTATAGACCTATTAATCGCCTTTACGGACTATTATAAGACCTCTCAAACTATTACGGACCCGTTAATCGATTTTACGGACCGTTATAAGACCTCCTCCACCCGCTATAAGCTACTACTACCCGTTATAGCTTATATAGACATACTACGCTATATAGTATAGTAGATATAAGCAAGCAGATTAATAAAGGCTAAGAGAAATGGAGCTAAGGAGTCGACCTCACATCTATAACTAACGTTAACAACTATATTAAATTTAAAATCCTTAAATATGGATATTTTAAGCTTATAAATAACGACCTGTAAGAGTAATATAAGGAAGACTTTGCGGACTTTATAGAAGCTATTTTTAAGGCTTGCAACCCTATTGCTATCTATAACCTATAAACCCTTTTACGTTACTAAGGTGTATAGGTTAAAAAGGATAAACGAGTTACTATTGTACGGTCTTTATATAATATACTATATAAGGAGGACTAAATAGAATGGACTAAAGAGTAGATCTTAGATTATATTAAAACTAGCAAACTCTTTGCCTTCTTTAAACTTAATAAAATCTCTAGTCTTATACTTAACTTATTTAACTAAATTCGCCCTATAGACCTAAGTGGTTTTAAAATTAATCTTATGGGCTAGAGTATACCTAGTACCCAAATTATAGACTATAATACCCCTGTAAACCGAAATACGGACTAAAACCCCCCTACCGCTTAAGTTATAGATCCGCAAACCACTTAAGTTATAAATCCGCAAACTACTTAAGTAAAGACCTACGGCAAGGAGCTAGCTAACCTAACTAAGCTATATACCGACGAATCTAAGTATAGTAGTGAAAATAATAACTTTAACTTTAAACTGACTATTTTTACGGACCTCTATTAAAAGGCCGACATTCCTAAATAGGAGTTTAGCTAAGCCTATTCTACCATATTACGCGGCCTAGCCCTTAACTATTACTATACTAACCTCAAAAGCAACCCCCTTAGTATTCCCTTTAATAAGCTATATAAAGCTATACGTAACTACTTTAAAGGGCTAGAATATAAGCGTGACATCCTTATACAATGGAATGCGATTAAGTTACGGACTGTAATTAATAATAATACCGAAAAATCGACTATAAAGTGCCTGTAAATTCTTATTAAAGACTTTTAGCACCTATAGCACGGCCTTAATGTTAAGCTTTAAACAGACGACTTCCTATATAACAAACTTATTACGGCTTACTAGGAAGTAGAGCCCTGTAAATATACCTATTACAAGCCTATAGACACCTTAACTGGCCTTATTAACAATTTATGGTCCTCTATTATAACGTACGAAGTTTTAAACCCACTAGGTAGTACTTAAGCCTTTGTTATAAACCTATAAAACCCGCAAACTAATTTAGATACCTACTTTACGGACCGCCGCTACTGCTAGCAGTACCCGTACCGACTAAGTCCTACCTATAACCCCCGCAGTAACTCCTATATAAAAGCATACCCCTATAGACAAACTAGTTAGAAGTGCTTTATATATAGTAAGGAAGGATATTAGTTTATAAGGTATACCTAGGAAGAACGTAATAAGTTTAAGAAGAGATTTGATAATTGGATTAACTAGTTTATCTTAAACTACAAAGGAAAGGAAGTAGAGGAGTCTCTTAATAAGTTAATGGAAGCCCTTATAATTAACTTTAACTTAGACACTTAGGAACAGAAGACCTTAGAGACGTTCTTAACTACCTTTAGACCTTTTACGGACAGCTAAGCCTTTAATATTACGACCGTATTAGCCGACCGCTCCTTTATACACTTAATCGCACCTAAAAACTAGCCTATAAGCACACCCGTTAGACCCGTTATAGACGTTATAGACCGCGAATAGGACCTATTTGCATATATTACTATAGAACGCTATACCCCTAAAGAATTCTATGGCGTTATAATTGATATAGGTGCCTTTAAGAAGTCTACTATAGGTTATGGATAATACCTTATATATAAGACCACTATAAATAATAATACGAACATTAATACTATGTAAACTGGGGCTATAAACGTCCAATTCGGCATCAGCTTAACCGCATTAATTAGATTAGTTGTAGTTAAGACTCTAATTAGCCTAGTTAACTTCCATATAGTAAAAGCGGATACCCCTTTTCTACTTTACCTTACGGATATAAATAGGCTACAGGTTTACTATAACAATATTATAGATACCTTAATTGGCCCCGCAATTACCCTAGGAAGCAAGCATATTACCCTACTAATTATACGACGATTTAGACACCCGTTCCTTATATAGGGAGAGACTTTATAGACTTATATTTAGGAATCTTTTAACTATAACCTATATTACCTTACTAGTACTAAAATCTATTACCTATACCGCCGTTTTAGCCACCTGTTAGCCGAAAAGCTATATAGAGTCCTTAAACGCTCTGGACATAACAACGTTAATAGGAAGGTAATTAACCACCTAACTAAATACGGACGTTCCCTAGGCCGATTTAAGTTCACTCTTTATAAAGACCTTAATGTTAACCACTTAGTGTATATAGACATTATGTATATTAACGGCAGCCTAGTATTACACATAATTAACGAGGCAACCCACTATTAAGCCGCCCGTTGGTTATAAAATATATCTATAAAATACACTTAGGATATTTTATAGACCTGCTAAATTAATACATACGTTAGACCCCCTAAGTATATTACCTATAACGCCGGTAGAAACTTTATTAGTAAGGAATTCCAATAGTATATTACGGCTATAGCTATTTTAATAAAAGCCGTTCTAGTTAAGGCGCATTAGTCCGTTAGGCTTATTAAGTAAGCTTATTTAGCTCTATAGAGAGCTTACTAGATTATTATGGACGAGTATAAGGATATTTAAAAGGAACTAGCTTTATAGATGGCTGTAAAAGCCATTAATAATACCACTGGCCCTAATAGACTAGTACCTACCCTTTTAGTTTATGGAGCCTACCTAAGGATAGGCAAACTGGACCCTTCTGCCCCGTTTATTATAGATTAAGCAGCTATAATACGGAAGGTAATAGCCGAAATAGTTAAGTTACGGGCTAAATAAACTGTTAATAGCGCTTTGCACTACTGTAACGGACCTAATACAACCTTAGTATATAACCTCCCGCTTAACTCTAAAGTCCTTATATAGCGTAAGAGCGGCAATTAAACTGGACCTTATTGTTTACTAGCTATAGAAGACAAAACGTACTACGTATAACTCTCTAGCAGACTAACTAGCTTTAGAAGCACGTCCGTAAAACCCTATTTTCGGTCTAAAAATACTTATAATGTTAAACTAGACGAACTAAAAGCACCCTTACCTACTCTAGAAGTCCCCTATAAACTTACTAAACCCGCTAAACCTGCCGTAAAGCGTAGCTAAGGACGCCCCTAAAAGCACCCTATAACTAAGAACCCCATAATAAAGAATTACCTAACCTTTATAGGCATATCCGTAAGGTAACTCCTACCTATAGATATATTAGTCTGAGTATAGGAAACCCCTTTTACAGATTTATAACGTAAAGAGATTAACAAACTACTTAAAAAGGGCGTCTTTGCGGTTATAATGGAGAGAGACGTTCCATAAGGTGTCTATATATTTAACTTATACTTTATTAACAAGATTAAGCACCCTAGTACTAATAAAGCCTTTAAGAAATTAAGGCTTATTATATAAGCTTACAACGACCAAAGAAAGGACTTAGTCCTTACGCAATCGCCTACAATTTAACGAGTTAGTTAACGGATTATACTTATACTTACGCCTAGACTACAGTAAACTAAGGGCATGTTCGGTTGCAGCTCCATATTCAATATGGAGGCTCCATATTGTAACGGAAATGGAGCTCAAATATGAATATGAGGGTGTTGTTCGGTAAATCTGACGACTTTTGAATATGGAGCTCCTCCATATCGGTAAGCGCGTCAAATTTGCAAGCTATACTATATACAGTAGTTGTAATAAGGTTCTTGGCACCGTTTCAATATGGAGCTTCGAGCTCCAGTTCCATATTCCATATCAATCTAGAGCCCTCGCATACGCGCCAAAGTAACGACTTCTAATCGCGATGCTGCTGTCGCATTTATATACCTTATATAATATTATTATTCTAACCTTCGTGATTACGATAAGCTTATTTTTAAGGCGTCGCGGGTATTATTGTAGCTCTACAGCTCCTACGGGAGGCGGGCAAAGACGTAGGAAACGTCGATTGCAGAGAGGGCGTTGGCCGAGGAGGAGGCTCTATTGCTACACTAAAGTAGGGAGTCGCGATAGAGGCCTGGTGGCAGAGAGGGGCTCATTCGAATTTCTCACCGACGTTAATTACGAAGTTAAATATGGAGCCTCATTCCGGAGCTGCAACCGAACAATCGACTTAATTACAGATTCAAATGAGCCAAGGTGGTAGCCGCCACTAATTACAAAACGGGCGACACTAAAAGGCGCACGGATTGAACAGATTATGATATGGAGGCGATTTGCAACCGAACGTGCCCTAAACCCGTAGCCCTATACTTACGGGATATCTTATAAGCCTATATACAGTCTAATACCTACCTAAGTAGAGATATCTATATACGACTACCCCTTAAGCTTAATTTGCAACTAGAAACAATTTTATAGGTTATAAAACCCTTTTACAAAGTGCCGGAAGCTAGAAACCACTAGTATTATATCCATAACCTTAAAATGGAATAGTTAACCTACGACCCCTACCTCCTATATACCCTATTAAACGGCCTTAGTATTATTAGACTTTAAACGGATAATACCCTCTTCTTAACGGACCGGACTTTTGCGGACGCTAAAGAGACTAAACTATAAGAGGTAAAGTTCTTAGCAAAGCCGTAAGAGTAGTTAACTAAGTAGACTCCAATTAAGTTTAATAGAGGCTTAATTATATAAAAGGGCAACCTAATCTAGCTAACTTAGAAACGCCAAGCTTAAAACCTAAGGCTTATTATAGCAAAGCCTACGTCAGGAAAACGGGAAGTGGCGCAGGAAATTTGGTTTCGCTAAAAGTGTTTTTAGGGCCCGGGGCTAGCTTTCCGCNATATTAGCCAACCCCCCCTAGCCCGGGGCCAGCTTTTAGCCATATTAGCTGACCCCCCCTAGCCTAGGGCTAGCTTTTAGCCATATTAGCTAAGCCTTAGAGCTATACGCTAGCACTATGCTAGCTTATAGCTATAAAATAAATATTATTACTATTATTGTATTTATTGCTATTAGGGTATTAAAATCCTAAAGGCCTCCGGGNAGGCTCCTAGCAGGCTTCCTAGCAGGCTCCTAGCAGGCTTCCTAGCAGGCTCCTAGCAGGACTTTGATTTTCCTTATCATCTAAATCGTCCGAAGTACCATCGGGTCCCCGCTATATTCCCGANAGCCTCTACACGTGCCTTTGCATACCCCTTGTACACCTAAATGCCACCTTTACCCTTCCTTCCTTCCTTCCTTACATCCTCCCTACTTAGGGAGGCACCAGAAC
Organism: Cenococcum geophilum 1.58; assembly: GCF_001692895.1. NCBI lineage: Eukaryota > Fungi > Ascomycota > Dothideomycetes > Gloniales > Gloniaceae > Cenococcum > Cenococcum geophilum. Next base: position 2,244,428 of record NW_027137562.1, on the reverse strand, counting down.
GGTAGCTAGAGGACTGTGACCAGAACCAGACGACCGTCGCCAGAACCAGACGACCGTCGCCAGAACCAGACGACCGTCGCCAGAACCAGACGACCGTCGCCAGAACCAGACGACCGTCGCCAGAGCCAGACGATAATCGTTTAAACGACCAGCCAGCAAACACCACGATCAATTCAATCGATCGATCGAATCGAACTAGAGCCTCNANATCATCCCATTACCAAATCAAATCGAATCAAGGCCTCTTAGGGAGGCACCCCAGACGACCACCGTTCAAACGTACAGCCAGCGAACGCCCAGAGAGAACGATTCGAATTAATATAATTAATCGCAATCAAATCAAGCAGAGCCTTTGATCTGGCCGATCTCTCCCCCGAATTANAGATACAGNCAGGTAGGCATAGANAAGTAGGCACGACCGGCAGGCACAGACAGGTAGGCACGAACAAGTAGGACGGTCAGACGGTAGGACAGGTAGGATAGGTAGGACAGGGAGGACAGGCAGGACAGGCAGGACAGGTAGGACAGGCACTAGGCCTAGTTAGGAAATCAGTACATGGCCGGCGGATCATCGGGAACGCCGCCAATTGACGATTTGGAGACTCTGCGAGAGATATCCCTTATAGCTACTATTAATTTTAAATTTTAAATTTTTGAATTTTAAATTTTGAATTTTAAATTTTGAATTTTGAATTTTGAATTTTATTATAATTATACATATTGCAGCTATAGGAAATATTATATAAAATATATAAAACGTATAAAATGTATAAAACGTATAAAACGTATAAAATGTGCTAATGTTACTAATATGGCCCCGGGCTAGCCCCGGGCTAGCGTAAATAAGTGTACATGAGCAGATCAGCGGATCCAGCTGAAATGACCCCGGGCCAGCCCCGGGCTAGCCCCTGGCTAGCCCCTACCACCCTCCCGTTTTCCTGACGTACGGACCTTACTAGTTCCTATAAAGAGACCCGTAAGACCGTAAATATAAAGGACTAATACGTTGCATAGCGTGCAAGAGGCGCCTATATTACTATAGTTTGTCAACCCAAATCTGCCTATAATTTATCCTTTGCGGCCTAGGTAATAGATCCGCAAAAGGAAAATATTAAGCAGCTTAATAAGCGTATTTAGTGGCAAATTAACAATGTAATAAGAGGACTTACTTTTGTACCACTAGACCTAAATTCCCTTAGCGTACTAGTACTTATAGATGCCTCCTTCGCTAATAATAAAGACCTATTATTACAAATTGGCTTTATAATTGTACTTACGGACTATAATTAGGACGTAAATATACTGTATTAGTCTTTAATTAAATGTAAATAAGTAACCCGCAGTATACTAGCTTCTAAGCTATACGTACTAGCTTATAGCTTTAATATAGGAGCCGCAATTAAGTTAACAATCCAGAAAATCCTATAATTAGAGTAATTACCCCTAGTTCTATGCACCGATTTAAAGTCCCTTTACGACTATATAGTTAAACTAGGTACGATATAAGAGAAGAGGCTTATAGTCGACCTAATATGCTTATATTAGGCCTATAAACGACGTGAGATTATAGAGATTAAATAGATTAGTAGCGGAGATAACCTAGCGGACACTATAACTAAGGTAAAGCCGTGCTAAGCTCTTAAAACCCTAATTAATACAAATAAGCTTAATCTAAAGGTTATAAAATAGGTGGAACAAAACTAACAGAGCACTTGCAGTTTATTTACGGCCTATCGGAAGGCCGTATAGTTTATTTATAGTCTGTCGAAAGGCCGTACGGTTTATTTTACGGGCTATAAGTAGGACTTACGGCCAGCTTAAAGCACCGTTTAGAAGGTAGCCTAGAAGGCACCTTAGGAGGGATTTCTTATATATTTCTTTTGCGTTTTATAGTTCTATTAAAGCAATTATAGAGGCTATATATAAGTGGCTCTATTTTTAAGTGCCGCTAGTATATAATTACAGCACCTAGTATATTAAACGCGTATTTACGCGTTCGGTGCACTAACTACCTACTTATAACTAATTAGGGAGGAGGGCGCGTCAGTATATAGACTACGTAGTCCACTTTAATAGAATTGACAGTTACCACTATCTAAAAGAGCATACAATACTATACGTATTTCGTGCCCCTAGATATAACTTACTTATATTATTAAGTTAATACAAACACTATTCTTTTAGTTTTATTTTATTCTTTAAGTTTTAGTAATAGTTTTTAGGTCTACTTCTGTGTTCCATTCTTATTTATAATTTATAAATATTTTTTAATTCCTTTTTAGGAAGAAGAATAGATAAGCTTTAGATAATATTAGTAACTTAGTTAATTAAGGTATAAGTACGGTAAAAGGGTCGCGCAAGCCTATATAATTGGATTATTTATAAATAAGGATCTAAAGCTAGAGAAAGGAAAGGAGATAGAGGGTAGCGCCGCTTAACGTTATATATAATCCTCTAGTTACGTAACAGCAATTATCTAAAACTATATAAAACTATCTGCGACTATCTGCGACTATCCGCTATAATCTACTAATATTTATTAGCCACAATCCACTAGTTTCTTATTATAGGACGGGGGTAGTGGCTATAAAGCGTATGTATTTAAGGAGTCTATAAGACGTTACGCAATCGATCGTAAGGGTTAAGGGCGTAAGGAGGTAATATACCTACGCGTAGCTAATATAAGCTATACGCGAGGTATACGTAAGAGCATAGGGCTCTCCTATAGAAGCCCCTGCAGTAGGGTTCCGTAACACTACCCCCCCTTTTATAAAGGCGGAGCTCCGGCAATGCTGTGGTTACTATATATATATAAAAGGGACACTTAAGGTATAGAAAAGAAGAAAAAAGGGGGGTATTGCTAAAGGCTTAAAACAACGTTATATAATAGGGCTTGGCATTTAAAAATCTAACTAATTAAATAACTTTAACCACTAGTTAAAGTTTCTAGACATCTTAACAATATTCCGGTTACGTAATCGCACTTTACCGCAATTTAACGGCAACTTGCCCTTATATAGTAATGTATAACGGTTTAACTCTATAAGGGCTCCTATAGAGGATTAGGTATAAAGTCTCTACTTAGGCCTAGTTTCTATAGGTTTGCGTAATAAAAGTCGCTAATTAGATCCTCTGCATTTTTAAAGTCTTCCTATAGTTACTATTCTGGCTAGTTTATATTAAATCCTATATATATAGCTCTATAGTAGAGCTGTTATTTTTTACCTTTGCCAAAGTATTTAGAGTTAATAATTTGTTTAACGGTTTACTTCTTATAGTTCTTATCTTCGTTCTTATCTCGGATTAGTACTAGTAGGGGTTTAGGCTATATTTGCCCTAATAAGGGGTTAGGCTAATAAAGGTGTAGTAGCTATAGGTAAAATATAGGCCATATCCCGCGGGTAGCTAGGGTAGGCGGAAGTTCTAGCTTATATACGGCTCCCCTATTAATAACTTATTTAATTAGATAGAGGCTAAGGTTCTTATAATTAAGTAACTTTATAGGCCTTTACGTAGAGATATTATGTATATCTAGCTATACCTAGTCGCCAATACGCATCTCTGGTAGTGGCGTTCTATAATAGTCAGCAAAGTAGGCCTACTTTGCTTAAGCCTAGGCTATTTCTCCCTTGCAGTAGTTAAGTAGATTTTTTATATAGTCTGTATACTAGTTAGCAAGTAGTATTTTAAGGCGTTTTTTATATAGCAGTTTCTTATTAATAGGTTTTAGTAGCTCTATGCTAGATTAGGGGTAATAACCCTTATTTGCGAAGAACGGGGTAAGTCCTATAGTAGTTAAGACGTAGTTATTCGCTGCGAATTTACCTAGTAGGAGGTAATCTACTTAGTTATCTTAACTATAGGCAACTACCTATTATAGGTATACTTTTATACTAGTATTATCGTTTTCTAGTTACCTAGCAGTTTTATAATAAAAGGATATAGATATCTTAACGGAGATGCTAAGGCGTTAGCAGATTCGTCTCTATATATCGGAGTTAAATTATATCCCTTAGTTAGACGTAATTAAGTTAGGTAACCTATATAGTCGGTAAACTTTGCAAAAAAAGGCATTAGTAACGTCGCCAATAGCTACGCCTTTAGTTAGGACGTAGTGGCGCTCTTTTATAAGTCGGTATATTATTATAAGAATATTCTTATAGGTACGGCCGTGTTATTTATAGGGTAGTAGGTTAATAATAAAATCTATAGCGATATCTGCCTATTATTGTATAGGTACTAGTAAAGGGTATAGTAGTCCTTAGTACTTTATATTAAAGGCCTTAGCGCGCTTATAACTATAGTAGGCGCCTATAAAGTGTTTAACTAAGTCTATTATTTTTGGCTAGAAGTAGTATCGGCTAAGAAGCTTATAGGTTCCTTTTCTGCCTAGGTAGCCGCTTAATCAGAGGTCGTAGGCCATTTAGATTAGTTGCCGTTNTAGATTTTCTAAGTTAGGGATAAATAGGCGGCCTCTATAATAGAGCCTATTTTTTTTTACTTTTAAGGCTGCTATATTAATCTAGCCTAAGCTTTAGAGGTTAATAGGCAGTATATAGGCGCTAGCGGTCTTTATAGCAATAAGTTAATATAGTAATAGGTTAACAGAGGCGTTATATACCATAGTAATAAGCTTATTAATTTTGGGAGGTAACTCTAGTTCTATAGTATAAAGCTAGGGTATAATTAGCTTTATTATAGGTAGTATACCTAAGGCCAAATTTCGTACTTTTAGGATTATTTATTATTAGAACTAATTATAGGGGTTATCTTTAAACTAAGAAAGGTCTTATAAGTGGCGTATTAGGCTATTAGGTTTAGTACCTTATACTCTTAGTTTATATATAATTTTAAAGCTAAAATTAGAGAGGAACTTATTTTAACGTACTTAGCGTTAGTTTAGCTACTTTATAGTTATAAAATACTTAAGGTTGTAATAGTCTATAAGGACTTTAGTTAGTTAGTTAGGCTTTACTAAGGAGAGTTTTAGTTAGAATTCTTTAAACGCTTATATAATTATAAGGAGTTCTTTATTATAAATCTTATAGTTATACTCTTATAGTATAAGCTTAGACGAGTAGAATATAACTAGGTAAAGGAGACCGTTATTACCTATCTAAAAGAGGACGCCTACGTTAACGTAGTCTAAGGAGTTAGTTTTAAGGTAGAGTTATTATCCTAGTATAAAGTAAGCTAGGATAGGTGCTTTATTAAAGGCATTTTTAAGGTCTTAGAACGCCTTCTCGCATTTAAGCGTCTAGGTAAAGCGTAGGTACGTTTTTCTTCCTTTTATAGAAAGGCCCTTTGTTTACATTATTGTTATAAATAGTGCTACTACGCCTAAGAAGTTGTATATAAATTTCTAATAGAAGTTAGCGAAACTAAGGAAGGCTTATACGTCCTTAATACAGTTAGGGGCTTACTATTTAGTAATTATATATACCTTCTTGGAGTTTATACGGACACCCTTAATAGTAATAATTAGTTTAAGGTATTTTACTTCTATAACTAAGAATTTGCATTTCTTTAAATTAATATAAAGTTCTATATCCCTAAGGTACTATAGGACCTTTTAAACGTGTTCGGTATATTTAAAGGGGTTATTACTATAAATAAGTATATTATCTAGGTACGCAGAGTAGAAGTTATTAAGGTAGTTTTATAAGGTGTTATTAATATAGCTTTAGAAGGTGCTTAGGCCGTTATATACGCTAAAGGGTATAATAGTATATTTAAATTGGCCGAAGCGTAATGTAAACGCGGTTTTCTATTTGTTACCTTCCCGTATTTAAAAATAGTTAAAGGCGGTAATAATATTAAGCTTAGTATAGATTTTAGCTTAACTAAGCCGCTTAAGGGTTTTACGTATAAGTGGTACTAGGTATTGGTTTTTAATTATAATAGTGTTAAGTCCTTTATAGTTAATATAGAATCGGATATCTCCTTTTAGCTTCTTAGTAAGAAGGATAAGGGCGGCTGCTAGTAATATGCTAGGACGAATAAATCCTTTATTAAGGTGCTTGTTAATATACTTTTTTATAACTAAAAGTTTGTCTTTTAATATTAGGTAGGGTCTCTTATAAGGTAGTATTTTTCCTTATTTAATATTAATAGTATAGTTATTAGGTTAATATAGGGGGAGTATATCTACGCTCTTTTATAAGCATATATTAGTAAAGTTATAATACCTCTTAGGGAGGAGCTTGCGGAGTTCTTTATTAGTAAGTCCTTTTTTAAGCTTTATAAACTTCTTAAAGTTTAAAGGTAAAAATCCGAAGAGTTCTATAGGGGCGTCGTCTTCTAAAAAGTTAATTATATCTATTCTATTACTATAGAGGACGTAGTTTTATTCTTTATTAAGCTTATATAGTTATAATTAGGAAGCTATAGTAACGGTTTAGCCTTTCTTATATACTATATAGTAGAAGGCNNNGGCACTTATATAGTAGTAGTTAGTTATAGGTAGGGTAATAAGGGGTTCCTTAGGTTAATATTCTAGGGAGTAAATAGAGGCGGCTAAGCCATGCCCTAGGTAAGTCTCTCTGCAGTATTTAAAGTTAAAGGTTGCTTCTCTTTTCTTCTAGTTAATAGCGGGGTTATATTATTTAAGCTAGTTTATTCTAAGGATAATAGGGTAGTTAGTAAGTAGTATAATATAGGCTTAGAGTTTTTCCTAGTACCTATTTATATTTAGGTGGAGTTATACTATATAGGTAATCTTCTATGCGGTATAATTACTATTAGCAAGGTATAGGGCGCGGGCTTTAGTAAGAGGTAAAATAGGTAGGTTGTAAGTATATATAAATTAGGTATTTATAAATTTATTAATAGCTCTGCAATTAATTATAGAACGGCTTTTATATTATTTTTTAGTAGTAGTTCCTATTATAGGTAAAACTATCTATTTTCGTTTATTTATTTTTATAGAGTTATCTATTAAATAAGCTAATATATAAATCCCTCTATTATTAGGGCGTCCTAACCTATAACTTAGGGCTAGGACTTGGCGTTTTCCGTTTCTATATCTAACTCTACCGCTATTACTACGTCTTCGTCTTATATAGTAGTGGCGCATAGTAACATATTTAGTGTTTAGGGTTTTAAGTTAGGTATTAGGCGGCAGCTACTAAACCTAGCTATTAGGTAGTTTAGGTTATTATAATAATAGCTTTTTTAATAGCATTTATAGTAGCGTCCTAGTTTTAAGAGTAGCTTACGCTTTCTATCTAGGAGTTTTTATAGGAAGGTTAGTATAGAGAAATCAATATTAGTTCCGGTAGTACTTAAGGTAGTAGGTGTTAGTGGCTTAGTATATATGGGTTTAGTAGGCCTAGAGGGCTTCTATAAAGAGGTCTTTAGGTAAAAGTTAGTAGTAGCAATCTAATTTAGTCGTTGTTTAATCTTCTATAGAGCTACTACCATATTATAAATATTGTTATAGTTATAGCTAGCGGCTGCGTAACTAAGGCGATAAGTAACTTTTTTAAGGAGGTCCTTTTAATCTTTAGTATTATCTTAGGTAAGGGCTCTAGTGTATTCCTAGAATTTAATATAGAATTTATTAAATAATTTAGTAGGGCTTATCTTTAAGGTATATAGTTTAGCTTAGTTAGTAGCTAGTAGGTTATAGTCGCGGTATATTAGGTTAAGATTATTAAGGACTTTTTAGTAGGACTACTACTTCTAGGGGCTACTAGTCTCCTATTGAGCAAAGAGTCTATTAAACGGTATACCCTTTATTTGCCTAATAATATAGCCAATCTTAGTATCTTCTATAGGAAAAAGGTAGGCGCTTTAAGTTAGTTTTTTTTACAGATTTATATCTTCTAGTAGCTATATTCCTTATCGTCTCCCTAAAAAACTAGGGGATTAAGGTAGCGTATATTAGACCCTATAGTAGTAGTTTAGGTCCAATTATTATAGCTTTTATTATTACTGCTTTAGTAGGGGTTCTTATTAGGTAAAGTTGCTTAGCGCTAGCCCTCTATTAAGCGTTAAATAGGTAAAGTTACTAGGGGCGTAAAGACTTAGGTGGCGTTATATATAATAAAGAGGTATTTAACGTTATTATAAATATACTCGTTAAGCTAAGATTATAGGTATTTAATTATGCCTTCTCTTTTAGTAACTGTAGCAATTAGTACAATCTTAGCCTTCTTTAACTATTAGACGTCGCATTTAGACATATAGAGGTCGTCTTCGGTTTCTTAATATATATTATTAGTAAGTGCCTTATAAGCTTATAGGTCTTAGATAATATCGCAATCTTAAGTAATACGCATCTCGGCTTATATAAGCTTTAGGTAGTAGTTCTATAGAAGGCGGTAATATTTATTAGGGTCTTATGCTACTATTTTTATAAACGTCTTAGCGTCTTATATTTCGATTTTAATAGGTAGTAGCCCTTCTATTTACTTATCTATAGTTATATAGTTAATAAAAGATAAGATATTATTAGTGTCTGTCTCTTTAGGGGTTAAGGCTAAAGCTAATAAATTAAATTCTCCTAGGATTAATTGGCGTCGTAGGTTAAGTATAGGTATTAGATTATTCTTTAGGTTTAATATAGTAGCTAGTAAGGGATATTATCTTACTATTATAGGTTCCTTAGAAGTATAAAGTGAGGTAATTTATAAATACGCTACTTTTAGCAGCGCCTACAGTATTATAAAGACGTAGAATTAGTTGTAAGCTAAGCGTTAGTAGTAAAAAAGGCGCAACGTAATGTTAGAGGACGGGGGCAGTGGCTATAAAGCGTATGTATTCGAGGAGTCTATAAAACGTTACGCGATCAATCGTAAAGGTTGAGGGCGTAAGGAGGTGATATGCCTACGCGTAGCTGATATAAGCTGTACGCGAGGTATACGCGAGAGCACGGGGCTCTCCTATAGAGGCCCCTGCGGTGGGGTTCCGTGACATTTCTACTAATATCTATTAGCTACAATCTACCAGTTTCTACTAGCGCCGTAATACTAATACGGTTAAAATCTACCCTCTATTTTATACGTTAGTCCTTTACCTTACTACCTCCGTATTAAACGCCCTACTTAGGTAAATATAGGACCCTCCCCTATTAGTTAAAGTGGATAGTAAAAATAAGTACTTTATTAAAAGAATTAATAATATTAAGTATAATAAGCGGAAACGCTAATATATATACCTTATAAAATAAAGGGGCTTTATTAAACCCTTATAGGAACTTATTAACTTTATAGGACTTATATAAACTATAAAAGACTTTTATAAACTTTATCTAGAACTACTATAACCCTATCTTATAGAAGCTTAAGTTTAAAGGGGGGGTACTATTATAGAATACTCCCGTAATACCTTATACACGTCTACTTATTCTACTAACTTAATAACTAGAGATGGCAATCAAATAGCAATCTATAATAACCCGACGGCAATCTGCTATATTTTGCTATATTCCGCTAAGTTTTACTAAATCCTGCTAAGTTCTACTAGGATTACTTCCCAAATCCTATTCTACTCCGTATATATATTAACTAAGTAACTAAGCTAATAATATATACCCTTTTTTCCCGTTTTCCTACCTTCTTTCCTTATATAATATCTTAACTTTATTATATAGTCTGTATATATAGCTTAGTAATATCTACTTTACTATATATTATCGCCGCTTATACTTATTCTGTAATACTTTTTAAGTTTTATAAATAAAGCTCCTAAATAATATAAGGGACGATATCCCTATATAGTAAGAGAAGATTAGTAGTATTTAAAAAGGAAAGGGGTAATATATTAGGAGACGTATATAGGAAGTATATGGTTCCTGTAATATACGTATATAAGAAGGAGGTTAAATAATATATAGGTAGAGGAAATGTTATTCTTATAGAGGATGGAGCGCCTTTCTATATTGCTAAAGCTATAAAAGCTCTATATAATCGCAACGACCTATAGAGGATAAAATGGCCTGCTAATTCGGCTAATTTAAATCTAATTAAGAACGTCTAGCGGCTGTTAGAGTGTTAGGTAGGTAAACGATTTCCTAAGACGGATAAGAAAGTACCGTAGTATATTAAAGAGGGATGGGAAAGGCTACAGGTAGACGACTTTAAAAGTATATAGATTAGATGTATAAGTGCTGTAAGGCTGTAATTCTTGCGAACGGAGGTCATATAAAGTGGTAATTGTACATAGAAATCTGTTGGTAGGGGGGGTTAGGGCATCCACATGAGCTTTCTGAGATCGCTTGTATATATTCTCATCCTTCGTGACTACTCCACCTTATGGAGTCCTCACACACCATACACTTGCGTCCCCGCGTGACAAAATCGTATAGAGCTGCATATACCCCTATTGCGCACGGTTTTTGGCAGGGGGGGCCGTCTGACCCGTTCATGTTACCTTGTATAAAGGGGTGCCAAGGACTAGCCGAAGGCTAGCGTTGGAAGCCCCTGAGAGCTCCCGGGCGTGCACCCGAGTAAGGGCCAAAAGATCCCTTACAATTAGGTGGTCTATGGTCACAACTAAAAAGAAGATTCATCACAACACGAGATCCTGTGATCAGTTATTCTTAACCACCAATCAATTCGAGGCAATTTTAACACGGTTTTCGAATCATTTGTATATGCTTTGTAAAAAGCGATGCCACCATGGAACGTAGGCACCAACATCGAGCGTCCCTGTAGTACCAAACCAAACACCATCACATGATATAAGCAAAGGAATCTCTAAATGAACGTGCAGCTCGCCAATATCAGTCCTAATAAACTCCGTTCCCTTTATCTCACCACTCTATATATTCTGTCACGCGCCCAGCTCCTTATTCGGCTCTAGCTTGAACTGGTTCATATGTAGGCCTTTCAGGACGTCCTCCCCATCCTTTGTTAGATCTGGCTTTCCAATTGGTGTTGTTGCGCCTGTGAAGAACCTAGGCTGCCATTCGACATTCCTAGCCTTGCGATCCGCCGCCTTCTCGCGCTGTCGCTCTTCCAGCTCCTGCTTGAGTTGCGTGGCGAGGCTGTATTGTTTACTTAGAATCGCCTCAGTAACGCCCGACCAGAATTTGCGCGACTCGTTGGGAAGTTGATCATCGACCGGTGGTACAAATTTGGTAGCGGGAAATAGTGGGCTGAGATCTATAAGGAGGATTTTCTCCTGGAAAGGAATTGGAAATTAGATTTATCGGGCAGAACAATACACGGGATAGGAGGTCTTACAGTGGATTTGGCGAATGGTTGGCTTCCAAGCGTGTAGTAAACTTTGTCTGTCCAGCAACCTTCGATTCTCCCTAGGACATCCTTCTCTGGCACGTCTTTTATCTTTGTCTTAATGTCGCTTTCCGGATCGTATGTGAATATGACGCCCTCCACCTTGTTTTGCGTTTTTCCAAGCCATCCTTCTTCGAGGTATTGTAGTATTACTTTTATTCTCGTCTTGGCGCATGTAATGAAGCAACTGTCTGCGACGGTGACACTGAGGGAGCCTGTTCAGTTTGAATTAGCTTGGGTGTTTTGAGCCTTGCAACCACTCGCGCACCTCTCAATAGCCCGCCGAGGTGTGCTGCTGGATGCGTAAGTTGATATTGCTCGCCTCCCCGGTTCTTCAATTCAATGAAAATGCCAAGGTTGTGAGCTCCAGGAATAACTCGTATGCTCGTGCCTGTGAACTTTGCGCTTAACTGATCGAAACCTCGTGCAATGATTCCCTTCTCAGGGCAGTCGACGAAGAAGGCGGAAACCGGTGGATGGTGCGACGTCTGTTCGGTCAGAAAAGATATTTTTACAGCCTTGTTTGATGCTGTGCTGGCGGTGCTGCTGCAAGGTTTACTATCAGGCCCATGTTTGATGAGCGGTGCCGTGTCTTCGACTTCCCAGATACACTGCACGGGAAATTAGGCCTAATCGAAGCAGCGGTGTGTCTCTTGAACCAACCCTGAAAAACTCTCCCAGTGTTGAGTTATACGGCTTGCACGGCTTGCCCTTGACGTATTTCTACCACGAAAGATTAATCTCTCCCTCTCGTGAACATGCACGGCTTCCATACCAGGTCCTTTGTAAACCAAAACCGTAATGTACCAAGCATACGCCCGAGAGGTTCATCAGAATCCCCAATGCTACATCCGTCAGCGTCGGCTGCATTTCCTTGCAGACAACCACTATATAGCAGACCTTATGAATGCCTCTGGCCTGTCCAAGTAGTTCCAGTATTCTATAAACAATCAGAAGGCGTTGTATTATTTCGGAAGCGTCGAAGAAAGGAAGGACTCGGAGGGGTCCGGCAGTTGCGTACCCAAATTCGGTGTTGGTTCAAGCAGCTGCGCGGGTAAGGAGAATCGAACTGCAGCAATATCCGCTACTCCCATAAATCTAATTGTAGTAGGGGCAAGAAATCAGTGAGCTATATCAACACGGAGCGAGCTGTTTCTGAAACTTGCCGCAGAGCTGCATTCGGGGTAGCACAGAAATTTACCTTCGGAGAATTCCCAGGAGTGTCCGCAACTTCGAGGTATCATCCGGAGCCTTTTCAACAGGCGCATTCGCTGGTGTCGGAGCCCGTGAAGGACCTGTGGAGCTCGAGACCGAAGGGGCTGGAGAAGGCTTGATGGCCGCCTCTGAGGGCATAGCGGTAGAGTCCGCCATCTGAGTTGAAGAGACGGGGGGAAGCTATACGTTGCAGAAAAAGATGTTGGAAGAAAAGAGATAATATTGAAAATGCGGATGAATAGGTGGTGCGGAATGTAGAGGCAACGAGGATTGGCTGAAGGTGGTCTAAGGATTTCCTAGGGAATAATCCACTGACGTCGATAGTTCGCGATAGAGGCCTTATCGGCTGCAGGACGGCGTCTTGGCGCCTTATTTTATGGAAGGGCACGGGCAGGCAGGAGAATGCCGGAGAGTGTATGGGTTAAGATGCAATTCAGCTTGAATAATATATAACCACCGTCGTAGGTCTGTGGAATGCCTAGGCGCGATTGACTTGCGCCGTCAAACTCCAGCCAATCAATCCAACACGAAGCCCTATTGCGGCAAACCATTGCATGCATGTCCCTTCCATCTACGAAAACGGTAAATTGAGGCGGGTATTCATGTGATTCAATCTGCTTGCTATCTATCCTGGAGCACACCCGGCACGAAAGGCGAAGCAGTACTCCAAGCAAGAAGCGTCGCCTGCATAGCGAATAGGACGTGATGGCCGCACGAAACCACATCATCACAAATTCAATCCTATGTCTTCTAGCGGCAAACACAGCCACATTCCGTCAATGTCAGCTGAAACAATCGAGCTCATCCACTTCTATCTATGGGCTCTGTGCTGGGGTTTTATTGCAGTGAAAATTCAAGAAGATCCTCCAGGGCCAGTTTCTCATTTAGCGTCTCCAATTAATTCCGGGCTATCATAATTAGCCGCTGTGAATTCTAGAGTTGAGCAGCATACCTCATGCTTACAGGAGCCAGTAAAGAACAAATTGATTTAGTCACGGCCCCAGTCATCTGAAGGCGTTGTCATCACACTCTTAGTCATCCCAGGCCCTCCAAACTCCCGCAGAGAAGGCGTTCGGAGCATCAGCGAATAGCTCCACCTCGTATAATTCTTCAACTGCATAACCGGGACCAGAAAGCCTGTCTAGTACGAGCCAAAGATTGCCCGAGTAAAGTATATTTGGTGACAAATCGACCTTCTCGGTCCTCACACTCGCCGTGTCGCTGTACTCGCCGTTGGAACTACACGCTAAGAAGATCCTTTCCGGGCCTCTTCCTAGCTCGATCGTTACACGCAAGGGACTTCGACTTCTAATTTCATTCTCAGGCGAATTTAAAAAACGAGGAGACCGGATCCGAAGAAACTTTGCGATAACCGTGACACCCGCAAGCCTACGGGGTACAAGAGGAGCGGCTATTTTATTAACCGTGGAATCGAAGCAGGCATTGGCTAATTTTGTTGAAACAGAACCTGCGCCATCTCTAGGAATGGACTTTAACTCGCAGGCCACAGTACTGTCCACTCTTAAAGAGAAATCCATAACCTTGCCGGCTTCAAACATGGAGCAGATAATCGTATATGTGCCCGGAGAGATATCTACGACTTCGGCGAAAGCACATCCGCTGCTGTGTTCTCCAGAATCAACAATAATATCCCTACTCTGGAGGCTCAACATTCTCTTTCCTTGCCCATGGGTTAGCTTAACATGGATCGGATATTTTAGCTCCCGCGTTTGGATCAAAATTACGAGAGGGGTACGCTTGGAAACTTTGAGACTAAATTGCGGATTAACGAAATATTTTGGGGAATGAGTATTTCCTCCGGCTGTTTCAGTGGTCCAGCTACTGAATACCTTGGTCTGAATTGGATACTTCTGTATGGCTCGTTCAAGATTGATCGCTGAATTGGAGAATGCAGATAGCGTGAAAGTATAAGAGGAAGCCGGAAGATCGTCCTGGTTGATTGCAAGAGTGTATGGAGATCTCGGTTTGCATTCCCACCGCAGGAGGCTTTGTGGAGTGTTCACCTCCGGCCCTCTCTCAAGATGATTGTCTTTAACATAGACCTGTTCTCCTTTACGATCATAGATATAGATGCTCATATAGCCCCTGGGAGGGTTTCTAGTAGCGTAGAGTTCCATATCAGGGCGGACAGTTCCATCATTGAACGCATCGGATTTTTCGTGCACTTCAGGAGGCGCATCACGGAAATGGCGACATAGAAGAAACCAGACAATCCCTCCATTCTCGCAACTGAAAGCAAACTGTGGATGGTCTATGATGCAGCCACCCTGGTCATGTCGAGCGCCGACGTCCCAGGAAAAATGTATGTCCTGGCGGTAGCCGAATAGTCCGGGGTTCCAGTTTAAGTATAGGCTCTCAAAATGTTGGACAACATTGTCCAAACCAATCCAGTAAGTCCCTGGGCTAAATTTTTCAGGCTGGCCGGAGTTACTCAGACTAACGCTGTCTCCGCCGGTTGACCTGGAGGCACTGCCGGTTGACGTAGCGTCCATAGTGGGTAAAGTTGCAGGCTGGCTGCCCCTCCAATCCTTTCCTTCAACCCAAGGATTCTTTACGAGGAATAGCTTCTCATCATCTGTCTCTTTCATGTCGAGAATAACATAGTTATGTTGTCCTTCGAGTCCGAGTTCTCGCTCAGCCCGGTGTGTCATCTTACCAGTACCAACGGTAACAAGAACGTCGCCGTAAAGAAATGCGTTATAGAGTCTTGTCCAGAGCTGGCTTGGAACGAGCTCTCCTCTGAATCCGTTAGCCTCTAGCGTTATGTAATGCGTGGTTACGCACTCTTGTAAGTATATCTGTTCTGGGATCCATCCAGTCAAAGCCCACAAATCGCTACACGAATTGCTTCCCGGGAAGTCATATCCGCCTCTTACTTTTAAGTAAGCCTTTTCAAGAAGAGCAGGCCAAAGGAGTGCGGGATTTTTTCGATCAACAACATGTAGCATACGGTTTGTCTTCGATCGTGGAAGACGATCATCGATGACAACTTTTCTCCAACAGCCATTGAAATTGAGTCGAACAATGTATTTTCCATTTAGGGAAATGAGTGGTCTGTCGTTCAACTTATCATACGGCCAAATCTTGTTCGAGAGCATCTAGAAAGTATTAGATGTTGACTATCAAATATTGAAGAAGGCGTACCTTTGCATGGCCTCGCTCAGCCCTAGCAATACCAGCACATAGACTAGCAACAACAGAGCAGTCTGTTGCTGCGTCCTGGACGAGATCGATGGATCGACTGGTGCGCATGGCAGGTCCGAGGTCTTCTCTGCTTCCAGGGAACCATTCTGGTGGTGGAAGTGCGTCCTTAGCACGAGCCCAGCCATCAAAAAACTGGAGTTGATGTGAAGAGAGACCCAATTCTGGAGTATCTCTGTATAAATTAGAAAAGCATCAACTGTTGCGCTGTAACTTGTCATACATGAAAGCCTCTGCTCCATCAACTAGAGCGAATTCCGCAGAATCCGGTGGAGCTCTCCATGGTGGGAAGGCAAAGCCATTGAGCTTTGAGGCTCTTAGCAAAAGTATTTCTTCCTTCTGGGATAAGACTCGAACAGAAACTGGTTCTGTGAGTTTCCTGATGCGTGCGGCGAGTTCATTGGAAGAAGTCGTAGGAGTGCTGGGACTGCCTTTAATTTCGCGTAGTTGCGCGAGGGCAGAAGGCTGTGGTTTTGGGAGGGTAGCATTAGTAGGCTCGAAATCCTCTTTAACATGACTGAGTTGAGCCGAATCTGACTTTGAATGAACTAAAACAGGCCACTGAGCTGCACTGGCAGCCTGCTTCGATTTGCTTTTGCTGGTGTGCACTTCGAGAAGCGAATCAAATGCGGACGTGTTCGACGTCGATGTCAAAGGATTCTGTAGCTTGAAAGAATTATTTGCTATGTCCTGAGAAGGTAGACGGGCGGGAGGGGTAATATTTGATATATTCTCTCCGTTGCGAGGTTGGAAGGAAAGAGCTTGGCTGTTGGTGATTGACAGGTCAAGAAGTGAGAACTCAGGGGTAGTTACATGATCTGCAGAGTTGGTGTTCCTGCTCACAGAGGGATTTGGGTCTAGCGTAGATGCAGTGACACCATTTGCCCACAGATCTATATTAGGAAAAGTGGACGGAGGTAGAGTGGCTTCTAGCTGATGGTTGGCTATATTCGAACTAGAAGACCATTGTTGGGATGCTTTTATTCTTTCAGCTTCATCTAGAAGATATTTGCAACTTGATCTTAATTCAGATTTCTCATTGTCGGTAGCGGTTTTGAGGGCTTTCATGCAAAGCTCTGCTGCAGTGATAGCAAGTTGGAGAGCTTCATCTTTGTTTGAGGCTTTAGCGATGCGTGATCGTAGTTCCTATGCAAAACAAAATCAGATCTCTAAACGAGAAATAGACAGTTAAATCCCGCGGATTGCGAGTCCCGATTCCATTAACACGTACGGTTGCCTCAGCTTTGAATGCTGCAAGCTGTCTTCCACCTGTAGCCATGTTGACCTTTACAATCCACCTCTTAAATTCAAAATGAAGCTTGAAGAAAAGACGTACGTCAAGAGCGCGAATGATTTAATCATCCATCAGATATCATGGTGGGCCGTGAGGCTGTGAAACAAGTGGTTTAGCGTTTGCGTGATGTGATAGTTGGTGTTGAGGCTGAGGCTAACTTCGGGCAAGTGGCGGTACAGATAATCTTATCAATCTCCTGGCAAGCGGTCTTCTGAACTAATGTCGTTTGTTTGCTAGCTTTCTATTTACGCTTTTATAAAGGCTTGTGGCTTTCTTAACAGATCTTATAGAGGTTGTATAGTAGAGGTTTAGGAAATGCTTTAATTTAGAGAGGCTTTTCTGCATATTCCTTGAAGCCGTTTCCCAGGAGCTTGTCGAAAATATGAATATCACGGCTGTTGGACCTCGGCTGGCGGATAGGACATGGCAATTCCACAATGATCCCCGGCCCTCTTCCTCTCCTTCATCCTGCTCTCCTTGAAGTTAAATGTTTAGGCTCGAGTTTACATTTCTCCTCCTAAATTCCTAGCCATGAGTATTCCGGCTGTGTAGCTCAATTCTTCCACAACGCCTTCGGTAGCCGCTTCCGTCATCCGCCACCCTAGCTACCTGTCCTCGCTTCCGCCTCTCACCTTCCATATTCTCTTTATAATATCTCCCAATGGCAGGGCAGTCTAAGATAGAGCGTCTACCGCCATGGGGTAATGCTGTCGCTGGCGCAACCGGTGCCGTTCTGGCAAATGCGCTTGTCTACCCGCTAGACATGTGAGTGGAACGAATTCCCCAAATTCCTGGGCTTGCTATACTCGGAAACAATAAACGCATGCTATATTCCATATAGTATCACGATAACTTCTAACCTGGACCACAGAGTCAAGACGCGCCTTCAAGTCCAAGTAAAACGCAACCCTTCCTTCAAAGACCCCAATCCCGCCGATGACCAACACTACACCTCTACCCTCGACGCAATAAATAAGATAGTGAAGGATGATGGCGTTGCAGGTCTATATGCCGGCATGGCTGGGTCGCTTATTGGCGTTGCGTCGACGAATTTTGCCTACTTCTACTGGTATACCATCGTCCGAACGCTCTATATCTCGTCGCAGAAAGTCTCCACCCCACCAAGCACTGCGATCGAACTATCCCTAGGCGCTGTAGCAGGTGCCATTGCTCAGCTCTTCACAATTCCAGTAGCCGTGGTAACAACACGACAACAGACAGTGTCGAAGGCGGAGCGGAAAGGGTTGATCGCTACTGGGCGGGAAGTGGTAAATAGCGAGGATGGGTGGACTGGGCTTTGGAGAGGCTTAAAGGCGAGTCTAGTGCTGGTGGTAAACCCAGCAATCACGTACGGTACTTATCAACGTCTGCGTGAAGTCATTTTCCCTGGCAAAACGAACTTGAGGCCTTGGGAAGCTTTCAGTAAGCGTTCTATCGTCATCAAATATGCTCTTACTAATATTTCCTTGAATAGTTCTCGGCTCGATGTCGAAGGCCCTTGCAACAATTGCAACTCAGCCCCTCATCGTCGCAAAAGTTGGCCTGCAATCGAAGCCCCCGCCAGCACGGAACGGAAAGCCTTTCAAGAGCTTTGGTGAGGTCATGGCTTACATTGTCGAGCACGAGGGCCTGCTAGGTCTCTTTAAGGGTATTGGACCACAAATTATGAAAGGCCTACTGGTGCAAGGGTCTTTGATGATGACGAAAGAGAGGTATGTAACATTTTCCCTGTCCCATTATCTGAGAATATTGCTAATTCATCATGCAGAATGGAGCTCCTCTTCATCCTACTTTTCCGATACGTGCGGAAGGTTCGTGCCGAGAAGTTACAGAAGCTTGCAGATATAGCGGCCGAAAAGGTCAAAAGTGCTGCACCTATACTCACAAAGTAAAATAATTCATTATATCTTTTTCTTTCATTGGGCCTTAGATCATCAACCATCATGTACTTTTGGCATCTTTGGGTGGCTTTTTGTCATCTGTTATGAGCAGACGGATGCATTTAAGGTTTGGAGAGGCATTGTTGGTGCCTCAATACTACTATGATCAGTTCTCTTTGACGGACTTCAATACGTACAAAGGATTATATCTGCCTAGGGTTTAAAGGTAGCTTTGCATGTCTTGGTGTCATCATTTCGCAGTAGGTACATGTACTAGGTAATTTTGCTAAGAGCATGAGCGCTTTCAGCCCGCCAGGACAACTTCGCCGTGAATTAGTTATAAAAGAAATCATGGTCTTACTAGCGCTCAAGTTATTATATACTATACCTATAAAACCATGGGGTTTCTGACGCGTATCATCTATCATCCTAAACTCCGCTAGGTCCGAGCACAACGCGTTTGCACCTTTCACCATGGGCATCCCCCTCGGCACCACAACTCTTCCCAACTTCATCACGAGAACCCACACGTCCCTCGCCCGCCATGCCTTTAGGTTTCGAGCGCCTAAATGAGCGTACTCAGCGCCCTAATGCTCTCATAAACTTTATCAAGCCGCTCCCAGGCTCAACCTCCAGCACCGCACACGCCTTCCTCTCCCGCGTCGCCGCAATCTGCTATCCATTCATGAAAGCTAATCACATCGCCGTCATGTCTCTTGAAGAATTTCCGCCCAACAACGAATTCGTGGGTCGGAATTTCAATGCTGGCGAGGTGATACAGCTGGTACTGAAAGCAAGGAACGGGAACTGGTTGCCGATGAGGCATGTGCAGATGGTCATGGTACATGAACTGGCGCATTGTAAAGAGATGAATCATTCAAAGGCTTTCTGGAAGGTGCGGGACGCATATGCGGAGAACTTGAGGGAGTTGTGGCAGCGGGGCTATATGGGGGATGGAGTGTGGGGGCGGGGGAGAAATTTGCTCGGAGAAGAGATCGAGCATGGGACCGCTGATGACGATTTGCTGCCAGAGAATCTCTGTGGCGGGACGTATGGGAGTCGGAAGGGTAAGAGAAGGAGGAGAAATGTGAAGCAGAAGGAGACAATTAGCTATGCGGAGAGGAAACAGAGGAGGATATTGAGGAAGTTTGGGGCGGGTGGAAAGGCGCTGGGAGATGATGAGGGGAAGAGAGTGGAGTTGGAGGGAGGCATGGTAAAAAAAGGAAAGCCTAGGGTGGCAGGAAGTGCGAGAGGGAGGGAGTTGAGAGCTGCGGCGGCTCTGGCAAGATTTGACCAAGTGAAGAAAGAGGAGATCAAAGTGGAAGAGCGAGATAGTGGCAGTGAGACGGAAGATGACTATGAAGAGGTGGGTGATGCTGATGCTGCCGTCGATGTGGATGGAACGAAGATGGTGGATAGCAAAGGGCATGATTTGGTCAAGATTTGCGAGGGAGAGGATGACCAGGATGGCAATGCGAGGAGAGAACTGGCAGAAATTTACGCAGCAGATGAAAATCCTCAGAAGAAGAATCTTTCTAAACCCGCTACACCCTCAATCGCTTCTGACCATGGTGAGAGGCTGAAGGCTAAAACGGATATCAACCGTGACCAGAATCCGGGAAATTCCTCCAAAAGTCGACACTCAAATCTAACCTCCCTGCAGCCGCGTGCTTCTAATGTCATTCGTCTTGACGAGATGTATAAACGTCGGCCGAGACAAGATGAAACTGTCTCATTCACACCACGAGAACCACAGACCACACCAAAGCCAACTCTGGAGTGTCCTATCTGCTCACTTGACAATCAATCCGGCGCACTGACCTGTGCAGCATGCTCCAACGTCCTAGATATTAACTCCGTTCCGAACCATTGGCGGTGCCAGAGCTCATCCTGCCGAGACAGCGCCTACGTTAATGCAGATGATGCAGGTATATGCGGAGTTTGTGGATCCACTAAGCCGGACTGATTTGGGCCAGGATTGTGCTACTTACACTCGGTCCTAGGATATGCGTCGAGTTTGTTATAGGAGATGGAGATTACAACGACGGCTTGTTCAATCGCTACCACGTAATACTCCCTTCGGACAAGTATCTAAGACTCGTCAAAAGGCACTCATCAGACCAGACACATAACTTTGAAATAAACATAATGGAGCTACAGGCTACGGCTGTAGTACATACGGAATCTTGCTAGACGGGCCTGTCCAATGTCTCTACTTACAGAGGGAGTGGCGCTCTTTGCCATGATTTTTTTTTTCAGACTTTACATGATACCCTGTGCTTTGAAGGAACCTAGTATAGCACAAAGTGTAATAGAATTAAATTATCGGCACGAGTTAACGACTATTCTATACTTTGAGGTCCTAGATTTCAAACTTTGCGAAGCCAACTTCTAAAATTAAAAAGAAATGCGCGCGGCGAAAGGTATAGCCAAATACACGTGACAAATATTAAATCCTAACGTAGCCTTACTTTACCTCATAAGTTAGACTCTTCGTAGATCGTTGGTATATACGGGCATACTACTTCTTATTAACTAATAAAATCTTCTATAAAGGGTTTAAGAGCTTAGAGTTTTAGCTTTTAGTTATAACTAAATATTCTAAAAGCCAACCTTTATATCCTTCTATATATTATAATTTAAATATACTAATTTTAACATATTTATGTGAGGTACATCGGGAAAATATTCGCAGGCTGGGGTTCAAACTACCCATTAAATGAAAATCAAATGCTGCCAATTAGGTCAATTGGGCGCCAAATGGCTGCAGTCGACGCCGCTGACGTCGTTGACACATTTGACGTTTTTGACGCGCAGCCTGCGTGTAGCTTGACAGATTTTTTGATTTTCCAATTTTCGCTTATTTTCGCTTAGGCTCTAGTAAGCCCCCTAGCAAAACTAAAAAAAAAATTACGTAATAATTTTTTATAAAAAGTTTACCTAGGGAGGTTGTATTATACGTATATATTATGCGTATTGTAATATGCTATAGTAGGACTTACAAGACTTTAATATTTTATAAATTAACGAAATCGTCAATTGCGCAGATTGCGCGCAGGCTGCGCGCAAGCTGCGTGTCAAAAAACACGACAGGCTAGTCGGTCGAGTTGCCAAATGCCCTCAACTGCGCGCCAATTGCGCCAACGACCGACCATTGAGGCCATTGATAGGGGACAATATTTTGCCGATGTAGTATTTATATTTTAAGCTACATATATTAAGAAAAAGAAATTTATATTGTTAAAATAGAGTTAAAATTATATATTAAAAAGAATATTTTTAAATATAATTATAATTATAATAATGTAACTTTTTATATAATATAGCTAGGAGAACTTTTGGAGCTCTTGCTGCACCCGGCCCAAAAAGACCAAAACCAACCAAAAGAACCCTAAAAAACACCTAGAGAATCCCCCTGAGATGCATGCATCGCAGGGGAGGCACACGTCGAGCGACGGTGGTTTGCATTCGCGCGCGTCCACCAGAACCACGCCCAGCAATAGACCCCCACAACAAGAACGGGCGAATACCACACCACAAAGCGGGAAGACCTCCATTAAGAAGGCATCTAACAAAATACAAAGCCTATTAGACGCGTCTAGTATCCGCAGCTATGGGGGAGCAACCGTCAGCTATAACGAACTAATACAGCTGCTCCGCCAGTCCAGCGAACCTTAGGCGCCCCTTTAGCAAACCCTTAATTAAATCCTCTAATGGCTAAGCAAAATTAAAAATAAATAAAACCCCTCCTTACCGGCGAACCGCACCTAGGCTGCCGTAGCTATACTTCTACAGTATAGGGTACCTACCCCCCTAAAGATAATAACAACCGGGCATATAATTATAATATAACTAAATACGGAAAAAGCAGAGGGGCTTAGGGGATAATTAGAAATAGAAGTCCTTACGGAGATTTATAAAGAGGTCTATAATGCTGTTATAGTCCAATACCTTAGGAGCGGAGATATTAGAGTTACCCTAAGGGACTAATAGGTAAAGGAATAAGCCGTAAAGGTAGGAGATAGGCTAGGAGAACGTATTAGCATAAAAGTACTCCGCGAAAATTACCCAGTTAAAGTCCCAGTAGTCCCCCTAAGCCTTAGGGTAAAAAAAGGACGCTAGGCGGATAATATAGCAACTATATATAAGATAGTAAAATAAACGGAACGCTTTATACTAGGACTTAAGATTACCTAAATCTAATAGCTTTAATAGGAAAATATAAACTAAGTATATAATAAGAATAATAAGAGGACATAAGGGTCGCTAGAGACTTGCTAGGGAGACGCTAGTCGAATATATAGCTCCCTTATTATTAGTATATATACACTAGAAATATAAAAACTCCTTATCTAAAAAGGTATTATTATAAATAGCCTTATATATGACGTAAGGCTCTATAACTATAAACTCCGCCTAGAATAATGCTATTACTATATATAATAAGGATACACCTAAACCACATACGCAGTATAGGTGTGCTGCGGCCACTATGCAGGCCCCTATAATATAAGATACTGCTTAAATTAAGACTAAATAAAATGCGTAAACTGCCACTAAAGTATATATAAGGCGTAGAAGAGAGGAGACTGCATTAAATATAGGAGACGGAAGGTAAGGGCTTAACAGCTGCGAGAATAACTGCACGCTAGGTTATATAAATAGAAATAATAGGCGATAAGCTAGGGGGGTGTAGGTGCCTTTCTAACGTTTCCTACCTTTAATACTAGGGGGCTAGGCTAGCCATCCCAAGCCTTAACGGGCCAGAAGCGACGCCGCGCGATATTACCAGACTATATAGGGATATAAGGGTTATAGGGGATATAAGGGAGAGGACGCCCTATAGGAAGACCCTTATAGATAGCTATAGTAAGCTTAAGACTAGGATAATTAAGAATTAGACTTAACGCGGTAAATATAATATTTATAGCCAACTCTTAAAGGGTATATAGCTAACTAGTAAGAATAGGGGAAGAACCGGAGATAATAACAGATTTAGATATAGAAGCGCTAGTAGGAATATAAAATATAGGAATAGAAAGCTCTATATAAAATAAGTAGTAACTAGGGTATAGATATAAGAGATAGAAGTTCTAAATATTCTAGAGAAAGTAGAAATAGAAAAAGCGAGGAATAAAGGAGAGGCGAAGAACCCTTACTAGGGGTCCGCTACCTATCCATTATATAGTATAACTACGGCAACACAAACCACTATCTCGTAAGGCCCTTACTAAATAGCCTAGACCTAGAGAAATACTATATTCTTACTATACAAGAGCCGTATTATAATGCCTACATATAATTAATATACTGCCCCTAAGGATTCTAGCTCCTATATAAACCAAAAGCAGCTATACGCGTATGCTTTATAATTAGTAAGGCTATTAGCCTATTCTTATAGTTATAGTAGGCAGTTAACCTAAATATTATAGTTATAATAATATAGACATATAGGGGACCGGTATAGATTATTAATATATATAACCTTAGGGTTAAAGGGGTCCTATAAATAGAGAATATTATATTAGTAATAAGCTTACTTAGAACCAAAGGTATAGAGTCTATTTTATTAGGAGATATAAACCTCTACCACCCGTAGTAGGGGGGTATCTATATTACTACTAAACGATAGGTAGAGTGCCTACTAAGAGCTATAGACACCTGGGGCCTTAAGCTAGCCACCCCCCTAGGAGCAATTATATAGCAATAAGGCACCGCTAGAAGTATAATTGACCTTATATTTATAGACGAAGGCCTATACTAAAGACTTAAAAGGTGCAACCCTAAAGAAGAATAGGTATTTACTCTAGACTATATCCCTATCTAGATATAGCTAGATCTGGATATTAAGGCGTAACTAAATAGTAAAAAATACGCAATAAGAAAGCTTAAGATAGATAGCTTCCTTAATATAGTTAAATAATAACTTTAAGACCTAGAAGAAATCCACCTGATATTAAACAAGCGAGGCTTATTAGCTACCTCTAAGGAAATTAACTAAAGACTAGAAAGGATCTAGGCAGCAATTAAAAACGGGCTAAAAGAGCACTGCCTAGTCTTAAAACTAGGCCCCTACGCGTAATATATATGGTCCGTATAATGCGCGGTTCTTATTACCAGCTAATAATAAGTAAGAAGAAAATACACAAGTAGCTATAATCCTAAAGATAAGAGACAATATAAAGATATAAGAAACCAGCTAAAGAATACCCTAAAAAAAGAAGTAAGAAATAGCTGGAGACGGTTTATAAATAAGCATACTACTAACCTAAGCCTCCCCTATAATAAAGGTCTTTAAAAGATAGTAAAATAGGTAAAGAGAAAGGCGGGATGTTTAGTAGAAGACCTACACCTTCCGCCCCTGCGAAAACTAGGTAAATTATTAGCTATAAACGACAATAATAAGAAGGCAAAGATCCTTATAGAAAGATTTTCCCCTTAACCAGCTTTAGTAGACCTTAGCGATATTATAGGCGAAGCACTGGTGACTTGCCTAAGGGTTAACAGCGATATAATAACCGAAGAAATGGCCAGAACTATTAGCCGCCTCTTAAATAATATAGCACTAGGACTAGATAGAATCCTAAATAAAGCCCTAAAGACCTACGGACTACTAATAGCACCTTAGCTTGCGGATGTAGCTAGAGTATACTTTATAATAGGCTACTACCTAAGACTTAGAAGAGCTATAATAACGTTTATCCTATGTAAAGAAGGTAAAGTAAACTACTTATTCCTAGGGAGCTACCGCCCTATTACCTTAGAGAATACCCTAAGCAAGATTTTAGAAAGGGTAATAGCGGACTATATAGCAGACATAGCTAAGGAATACGCCCTACTACCACAAAGCTAAATAGGGGCAAGAAAGAACCGCTTAATACTATTAGCACTTATGCTACTCGCTGCTACCATCAAATCTGCATAGGCGATGCGAAGGGACTTTGTAGTATTAATGCTTAGCCTAGATATTAGTGGCGCCTATAATAATATACCCTATAAGCGTCTTCTATATATCCTTAGGGTAAAAGGCTTCTTAGAATAGATTATATAATTTATTTAAGGGTTTATAGGTTAAAAAGAAATATTACTAGTCTTTAGCGGATACTAAAGCCCCCCTATTATAGTTGCAACAGGAATACTATAAGGATTACCCCTCTCGCCTATACTCTTCCTTTTCTTTATAAGCAACTTACTTAACTCCTTTAAGGAAGGGGCGACCTAGGAAATAGGCTTTGTTAATAATACAAACCTAATTATATACGGGCTAACAGCCGTAGAGAATTGCAGAACACTAAAGAAAGTATATAATACCTATATAGAATAAGCAAGATAATATAGAGTCCAATTCTTACTAGAGAAATACTAGCTAATCTATTTTATAAGAAAACGCAACTAATCTATAGATCTCTAGCATATAATTTATATCTAAGGCTTTGGGGGTTAACTAGTTTAGGGCCTAAAAGTACTAGAAGTATGGGTAGATAGTAAGCTTTAGTAAAGCGTATATGCGGCGTAAGCGGCCTATAAGGGCTAAGTATAGTATATTATATTATCTAGGATTGTTAATTCTATATAGGGACTATACTTTTAGAGGTTACGCCTACTATACACAGCAGTTGTCCGGCTAACTATAACGTATAGGTCTAGTATCTAGGCCATTAGAGAATCTAAGAAAGGCCCCCCTAAATCGCTCCTTAAACTACTCTAAAAGGTCTAAATAGCCTACCTTTAGAGTATAATAGGCGGATATAAGCAAACGGCCACAGTACTGCTTAAGAAGGAAGCTAATATTCCCCCCCTATAACTATATATTAAAGCTACTGCAATATAAAGGGCGCAAAAGGAACGCAACTCTAATATTATAAAGTATATTAAGACACGCCTAAATAAACTATGGAGGGACCCTAGGGCGCCTTATAGGAGAATAAACTAATAACCCTAAAGTAGGGAAGATATATTAGAGAAATAGGTAAAGAAAGTAGAAGAAAAATAGTGCTGCTTTAGGGCCCAGGCCTATATAGAGGAGGAAGGGAAACGCGTAAGAGGTCAGTAAGGATAATAGTAAGAGAAAAAAAGGAGTTAAAGTAGAGCATAAAAGAATGCTAGGAAACCATCTACTATAATATAATACTGGCTGGACTAACGCTAGAAAGGTGTATAGGAGTTAAAGGTATAGAGGCTAACTAAGGCAAGAGAAACCTAAGCCGTAGTATAGTTAACGCTATAGAGGGTAAATACTTTAGGGCTCTGAGAAGGCCTAATAAAGGCAGAAAATATAATAGTAATACTCTTAAGAATAGGAATAATAGGACTAAAAGACTGGCTCTACTGGGTGGGTATCCTAGTAGGTAGCCCNAGATGTAAATNTAGCTGGCTAAGACAGACACTAAAACACGTAATACTGTTATGCCCCTTACGCACTAACTAAGAAGTAATGCTCTTAGTAGCTAGTATAGAGAACTATAAGACACTGCTCTTAATATAAAAAGGCCTTAAGGCGGTGACCTAGTAGCTTATTAGCCAAAATGTACTAAACCAGTTCTAGGTTACAAAGGAAATGACAATAGGGGGGGGGGGGGGGGGGGGGCGAGCAACGGGCGCCCCCTAATAACTCTATAGTAGTAGAGTAAAGTGTGCGATACTAGCGCGTCCGTAGGCTTGTTACGGCAGTAGTGGTTCCTAAGGAGGTCAAAAAGTAAGGTAGTAGGAGCACCACAGGTGACTCGCAGGCGCCTCGCAGGCGCCTCGCAGGCGAGTCCCAAAAGGCGGGGAGATGGATCACGGGGTTTTCTTAAGTTGAGTCTTTCTTAATTTGAGTTTTCTCCCCACATGTAAATAAGGAGTAGTCCGCGTGGGCCCAATAGGGATCCGAATTGGACGTTAAGCAATGAATTATTATTATATAATATAGCTGTAATAATATTATTAAATAAAATAAATAAAGAAACTAAAGCATAAACACGTTAGTCTCTTTAACATGTCTAGATCTAAGCGTGGCCAAACTATCTTTAAATCAATCTTTGATGCTCTCGGAAAGGTTCTCACTAGACTGCAGTCGCGTGCCGGAACGCCGAAACACTAAAGCTCCAATCGCCAACCCAAGCATTAACGTCACATCCCCCCAAAGGTCCGCACCAGTTCGCGACACCACTCTCTCAAACCTCCCCAAGAACAAGCTTAAGTTCTCGATACACCTGATCTGTAATTACGTTCTAGGCCAATTGTCCGCAATGGCCTCGCGCATCCTCTTCCCTTCCGCCAACGTCTTCTCCCGCAATGCCGTAGTAACACCCTTCCTTCGCGCATCACAAAGGAACTTCCAGACGAGTAGGACACTGTTACAAGAAGCAGCAGCGCTGCCAGCTAAGAAGCCGGTTGGGGCTTTTAGAGGCGGGTAAGCTTGTTTCTACCCTTCCACATTAAAAGCTTTCATACACGAATTTGCCAGCAGCTCTTTGTGTTGTCGCTGCGGCTTTTAGAGCGCTTAGGAATACTATAGTAGGATTTTGTGTATATGGGGAGCAGTAGCTAATACTATTTGCCGCAGAATTTTTGGTTTTCTACTGGGCGCCACAACAGCTGGTGCTGGCATGTACTACTACGTTATCGAGGAGTATAAAGTCTCGAATGAACTATTGACGGAAGATATTTATGTATGACTCCCTTAACCTCTACAAATATTATTACCCAGCTCATGCAGAGCAGGCGCTACAAGCTGCAGTGCAGAGGATAGATGGCTATGTCCGGACACTGGAGGAGAAGGTGGAGACTGCGACGAAGAAGAAGTAAATGGTGGAATAAAACCGAGCTGGAACAATAAGATGGGACATAGGTTGGCGGACATCGACGCCCACAGAAGACTCTAGGAATAGTTACTTCTAGGGATGGATTTATTGGCCGGCTGGAGTGGTAATTCTTGAAGTGCAATTAGTTGGGCCGGGATGCTTCGGAAAGTGACACTTCTTGCGATGATTTGAGCAGCATACAAGCGGATATGTATTCGTATTTTCTCTCTCACCGTCCCACTCTGCATGCTTGTTTATCAGACATACTACCCACTACGAGCTTGAAATAAAAAGGTCTTGCCAAAATCACCAAGCAAGCTCAGAATAAATTTTCAAGACTCTCCTCGCATCAACTTGGCAAGTGTATTGAATGCAAACTTCCGCTTATCAATGATTTCATTGAAAGTCTCCGCCGGTCCAACGCTGCCAATGACGATTTGATCATTGCCAGCAGCCAACTCTTTGTATACTTCTTCAGTGAAGGCATTAAGTGGCATACCGAGCCTGCGACCAGCTTCTTCGCCCATTTCCACGTCGTGAAGTTCCGCTACGTTCGATTAGCCATCTTCTTTGACCGTTTGCTATGACACTTACTCTGCACTGGTGGAGGCAAGAGCTCGACCACCTGTACATTGGTAGCTCTTAGCTGATCGCGTAGGCAGAGGACAAAAGCGTTCAGCGCTGCTTTGGAAGCAGAGTAAGCAGGGAGGATAGCTGCGGGAATGATAGCAAGATTGGACCCAGTGCTGCTTTGATCAGAGATAATCCACATGTTCTGAGGTTAGTGTACTCACTAAATTATACTTGTTTCCGACTTCTTGCTTAACAAGAACGGTAGGAAAGCATGCGCGAGATCTACAAAGCTCGAGAAGTTGACGCTCATCTCCGAGTGAAACTCTGCCAGGTCAACTTTTTCTGGCTGCGAGAAGTCGTAGCGGCGTTGGACTCCCGCATTGAGGAAGACACAGTCTATATCGGGAGACGCGTTTATGACACTATCATTTGATATCAGTACGGAGTATCGAAGGAGATGAAACTGATTTTTGAAAGTGGTATCAACTTACTCAGCCGCGAACTGAGAGATTTGCTCCCTCTTACCGATGTCAAAAGGGATAGCTCTGGCCTTACTTTCGCCATGCCTACTCGTAAACTCCTCCAACCTCTCCTTCCTCCGTCCAACCGCTGTGACCTTGGCACCTGCCTCAATCAGGCGATCAGCCATCGCTTTTCCAATACCAGAAGTGGCTCCGATTAGAAGGACATGACGGTATGGGAAAGCCATGATTGCTGTGTGCAATGAAGAACGAACAGATGAAATGGGATGAAGCAGTGGTATTCAAAGGGAGAATATAATATCAAATGGGATATACTATTCAAGAGGTGCCTTGGAGAATATTGAGAGACTGAGTGAACTTTGAGATTAGGGCAGCTACAAGGACCATTTATATGCATAGCAACATGGGTGGAATATTTCTTGGCCGCCATCTAGATATTGCACTAAGCGGTTCGCGGCATGCATTTCGACGCTAATGAGGTATACAATGGACTCTTTTGCATGGCTTTTATAAACCCTATTTTTAACAAAGAGAGAGTTCTTGATTGGCTACGTATTTGACTGTAGGTAGGTTGACGAAACACGGAATTAAGGAAAAGTCCATGGAACCGATTTAGCGTCGAAATGCATGCCACGAGCGGCTTAGCGCCGGATCTCCAGAACCTATAGTTGCTTGCATTAGTCAGTATCCCATGCAACAGTAGCGTCCTACCATGAAGTGATCCGTGCACTGGCAAAATAACAATTGGGCATCTCAACCTAATCCAATTGGTTCTATTGGGCTAGATCTTATCGATAACCATAGGACGAATTGTACTGTTACAAGGGATATGTCTTGTAGCACGCCCGCGTCCTTCTCGACTTTCTCCTTGAGCTTATCGCCCTGTCAGCCTACAGTCCGAAGCGTTGCACGTCGCTACAGATGAAATGTGCATGAGTACGAGTATGAGTGCTGCAAGAGTGGCCTAGTTAAAGAAAGGCATTTACGCCGACTCCATCCATTCCCTTCAACGATACCTCATTGAGTTACTATGGTGTTCTGTGGAAAGCCCTCAAAGGCTTGCCAAAGATGCAGAGATCGGAGGTTAAAAGTAAGCCTCGGGTACGCCTACGAGCGACATCAATAACCCTCTGTAGTGTGATCTTCGCAGCGGTTCTTGTGGCCAATGCATCAGAGCCAGCGTGGTTTGCACAGGATACCGGGATACGCAGCAACTCCGCGTCAGGAATGAAAGCCAGGACGTTCGGGAAAAAGTACTCCTGAGAAAAGCAACTTATTCCGGGCCAAGTTCCCTTGCACTTTCGCTCGAGTTACAAGCACGACATGTATTCTTTACTTATTATGTCACTGGCTTTTCGAAGACCTGGGATTTCCTGAAGCCATTCTACAACCCAACACACTCACCAGAGCATCTGAAGTTGAGCATTGATGCTGTCAGCCTAGCATATCTCTCACATCAGGCATACTCAAATGCTGCACT
Source organism: Cenococcum geophilum 1.58 (assembly GCF_001692895.1). NCBI lineage: Eukaryota > Fungi > Ascomycota > Dothideomycetes > Gloniales > Gloniaceae > Cenococcum > Cenococcum geophilum. The sequence goes on along the minus strand of NW_027137562.1, from coordinate 2,213,257 downwards.
TTCAACTGCTAAAGAGAAGTATGTCTCAGCCTTGCATATGACATACAAGGCCTTACAGTCTCCCGAAATCGCCGTAAAGGACAGCACATTACTCGCCTCACTTCTTCTGGATCTCTTCGAAAAGTTCACTAATGGCAAATCGCGACATAGCGAGCCATGGAAGAGCCACGTGAAAGGTGCGCTTGCTCTCGTTAGACTACGTGACCTGGAGCAATTTCAGGATCCTTCTGCACTTCGACTCCTAGTGCGTCTCAGCACCAACTTCCTCATTAGCAGTGTTGCCACTGATACAAGAGTACCTGACGGAGTGAGCACGCTTCGAGCTTATGCTGGGGAGCGTCTGAACGCAGGAGATCCTAAGTGGCGACTAACGAATCTGATGGTACATTACGCCAACCTACGTAGTGATATCCGGAACGGCCACTTACCTTCTGATGACTGTATTAGGATGTCAATAGATCCCCACGCAAAACTCCAAGCGCTCGCTCTCAACGCCCCAGCATCATGGCAGCACAAGACGACAACCGTAAACCACGATTCGGAAATGATTTATGATCATCGTTTTGAGTCCTACGCTGACCGGCATGTAACTCAGACATGGAATGTTTCCCGGCTTGTCAGAATCCTTCTCAATGAGTACGTTCTCGAATGCTACTTGGAGCCTGCTGCAGATGTTACAGCGAATGGCTGTTCGCTACTGATGAGTACGGCAAGTCATAATATCGAGACATTAGCATGCGAGATTTGCGCCTCTGTTCCACAATATGTTGACTGTCTTGGTGCAGCCCGAAGCAAGCTATCGATTTCTGAGTCAGCCACCACCACTTTTGGTGGAGCCGGCCATCTGCACTCTCCTTCCCAGAAATTGGACTGCTATACTCTCATCTTCCCTCTCTACGTGGCCGGGCGGTCGAGGGGCTCTCCGAGTACTCTTAAACCGTGGGTCATCAAACAGCTGCACCACATGGGTAGCCATTTTGGCATCCGAAACGCAGAACTTATTTGCCAAATACTCGAAAAAGGGGTAGGCGTCAATCCATGGGCGGTGTATGCCATGCTTGGAAGCTATGCTTCTGCCGCTTGAGGGAGAGTGATTACGACGCGACGTCCCAGCCTGAAAGCCAACATTTTATTCATGGCGCCCACCCAGAGCATCACCTCAAACTCGAGGAGCCCAGACCAAGTCCAGGGTTGAGGAGAACAGAAGGACTCAAGCTGGAAGTCTTGAAGGGCATTCAGGGGTGGGGACATGGGGAGGTAGCTACAAGATTCAATATCATTGGGCACCAACCCAATCCTCCTCCAGGGGCTTGGACCTTTGGGAGACTATTTGCTAGACCCCCTAGGTACCAAAGTAGAAGAGTATTCTAAGACAAGGAAGAACTTCAATGAACAATTTCGTTCGATCTAGAAACATGTTCTTCCGTAGACTGTAGTGTGCATATATAAGGAATTGTGGCCTACGGGGGATGGCTTAGGATCAAATGATCGTCTTGCATAAAATCCGTGTATGATAGGGCAAAAGTACAGAAATTCTATTAAAGGAAGATGAATATAAAGGAAGATGAATATCAAGGAACTGGAACTGCGCAGAAGATGTTGCATATTCCATCTTGGCACGACATGGGTCCCGTACACGGCAAAACATCGGCGGAATTTCTTCCACACTCAAAATCGCCATCACCACATCCACTGTCACTTTGGCACTCCACTCAGAACCTCCACCATGGGTTACCCCTTCGACTACGCGCCAGACCGGCCGGAGCATATCGATGTCATTCTAAATGGCCTCGACCGTTACAACCCGGAGACAACGGCTGTGTTCCAGGATTATGTGATGCAGCAATGTGAAAACCAGACATATGACTGCTACGCCAATCTTGCTCTCCTGAAACTGTACGTTCTCTATTTTTACGCCCTCTCCAAACCCCCAGGGTGAATCTGCTCTATGATGAACAACAAACCACAACGTTTCCTATTACCCGAGGGCACTAGGGAGCTTGAATCACTCCCGCCGCCTGTTGAAGCCGAACTATTAGCTCTATCTGAATGCATCTTTTTCTAATCCAGTCTCGTGTTCTTTCATACGAAAATCTAACTGACAAAGTTATATTTTACTGCTCTAGATACCAATTTAACCCCCACCTCACTCGTGACGAAACCATCACCAATATCCTGGTCAAATCCCTTACCGTCTTCCCCAACGCAGACTTTTCTCTCTGCCTCTCTCTCCTCCCAACACATACCCTCGCACCTCTCTCCACATCAGCTTCTGCGCCCGCAGCCGGTGACGCTCCCCTATCCGAAGCCGTCCAGAAGCTCAACATACTCAACAGCCTCCTAGGCGGAGCAGACTACACAGCATTCTGGAACACGCTCGACTCCGATGACTTATATGCAGATCTAGTCGCCGATGTTAGTGGGTTCGAAGAGCTTATGCGGGTGCGAATTGCGGTAACTGTCAGCCAGGCTGTAAGGGAGGTTGAGCGGTCGATCCTAGAATCGTGGCTGAATCTGCATGGAGGCGAATTTGAGCACTTTGTCGGGACTGTGTGTGGGTGGGAGATTGATGGCAGGAAAATAAGGGTGCCGTTGAACAAGGAGAATGAAGCTAAGGGGACGGTTGTGAGGGAGAATGTGAAGTTCGATCGTAAGCTTTCTTGTCTAATCCTAGCCCTCGAAAATACGGGCTTTACTTTGCATACTACTTCTAACGTCTACGCTTGCAGAGTTCTCGAGGTTGATTAAACGAGCTTATGAACAGCCGGCATAGCGCTGCGTGGGAGATTTGTGCTAATATTCCTTCAATGGTTGTACGCTTGGAACGACAGCATGAAGTAGGCATACCTTGGGGTCGGGAGGCAATGGCGTTACGAGAGGATACGAAAGTCGGGAGATATCCCGGCGCTGAAAATGCTTTCATGAAATGGCAATCTAATCATCAAGCCGTATTTCGTTCCAAATACTCCTGCCGCTCTAACCGATTTGAGGTCTTTTCCCCGAATAATGCTGTCCCTACTACACCGCAAAACACATATTTCTGATATACCAACCCACACGTCCATCATCCCCTCTTAGCAACTTCCTCCCACTGCACACCAACCCACTCTTCCAGATACCCAACTTCTCCTTCACCCACATCTCTCGCTGCACAATCCCTTCCACAAACCCCCAAAACCACAGTCCCCCACTCCATCCCCTCCAGCCCCATCTCCTCAGCCTCCAACTCCGCAATCGCATGCGGCGTAAGCTGCACCTCAAACACCCTCTCAGCGCCACAATTCGCGCACCGCGGCATCACCGACACGCTGCCCCCACTCGTCGTGACCTTCCCCGCGCCCGCCTCCACCGCCGGCGCCAGCAGCCTCCCCACGGCGTCTGTCCTGGAGTACAGCAGCGGGGCGCCGCGGAACTCGTAGCGCAGGACTTGCTCCGGGTTGTGGGCGAGGCGGTCGGCGAAGCGCTGGAACGTCTTGTCGAGCGTGCTCTCGAAGGCTTCTTTGTCTTCTTTGCTGCTGCTGGCTCCGGCGCTGCTGGCCTCGCCGTCTACGTCCATGCGGGCGGTCGGCGGGATCGCGGGTGTGGAGGGCGCCGAGAGTGCCTCGTAGTCTGCGTCTAGGTGGTAGGTTGGGTACGGTGGGGGGAAGGCGGATTGAGAGGGCCACGGGGCGTGCGGGCGGGGCGGGGTGGGTGTTGTGGTAGAGACGGATGGGGAGTTGAGGCGGGCTTTTTGGGCGAAGGTCTCGGGAAGGGTGGATGCTGTGGTAGCGGTGTCGGTTGGTGATGTTGGTTTGGTTGTCGCGAGAGGTGATGAGGGGACAGAGAAAGGGTTCACCCCTGTTGCTGACGGCACTGCGAATGGGTTTGCGGGCGCCTTTGCTGCCGAGGGGGTGGAGAAGGGATTCGCAAATGGGCTTGCTGCTGTGGAAGACGCGCTGGGTGCTGTGACGCCGAAGAGCGATTCGCCAATGTTAGCTTGTGGTTTCTTCTCTTCTTTTTGTGACGCCGTAGCTTCTTGCACTTTAGGCACATTCTTCCCTTCTTGTCCTTTAGCTACCCTCGTCGCCCTAATTCCCCTTATACTCCCCTCCTTCCTCCGACAGGTCTTCCGCCTACAGCTAAAAAAATAGAGTCGCCGTTCGTGACCAGGGAAATGCTCCGGTAGGTCGCCATTGAGCTCAAGAAGAAGAGTAAGGAGGTCGTTGCACACTTTACACTTGGATAGAGCGCCAGAGGGGGCGGTCGAGTCGCCTAGCCATATCTGCCATCTGTTAGTCTACGGAGTAATAAAACGGGATTTGGAGGCGAGGCAACGAACTGGATATCCTCCAAGATGACTTATGGAATCGCCGGTGGGCTCCTTGGATGCAAAGCCTAGGAGAACGTTCGTCTCGGTGTAGTCGTCCTCGCCCCCGGAGGAGTCGCTATCGTAGTCTGCCATCTGTGTTGTCCTAATGGCATTCCTGTGGTGGAGCAAAAATTATGACGGGCTTATCGATAAGACTTCCGATCCAAAACTGCGCCTCAACCTCAAAACTTGTGTTTTCGACATTCTCTACTGTAGTTATCTCCATGGAGAATTATTTCGTCTGTAGCAATCCATCATCTTCCTGGAATGGAAGGGCGGAAATTGCTGCTGTAGCCAGGACTACTCGAATTCTAAAGTTCATACATACTTAACACCAAGCCCGCTACCTTTAGTAGGGCGGTTAATAGGCTAACACCCCAGTTCTAATTAATACTAAAGCTAGCGGTATAGGATTTATTAATAGGGCCTTTATATAGGATAGCGGTTTTCTCCTAAACCCTCTCAATCGGTATATTAATATATTTAGATTTAATAGTAAACGTATTATCTTAGGCTATATTACTTACTGTCACGGCACTGACCCGACGCATACTGTTTCATACTGTCTCGTACTGTTTCCTACTGTTAGCTGGCCAACCACTAGCACCTTGGCGGCCGGCCCTACTATTTATATACAATACCCCCTCTCCACCTTCTTCTCCTCTTCATACCACAACGTAGTTATTCAGTCTACTTTATTGCAGCACTGTAACAGTTTATGGTATCTCTAATTACACCCTATCGCGATCTTTATTTTTCCCAGTCCACTATCTCCGTTTTCCCAGTATAATCGCGACCCGGCGCGACCGATAATACTATACTATAGTCCTAGACAATTTCAGCACAGTCTTAGCATAGCCTTAGTACAGTCTTAGCAATCTTAGCATTACAGTCAGCCTTATAGATTCCAATTGCTTTACCTAGATCTCCTAGAATAGGCGACTATAATATAGACGACGTCCCGCTAATAAACCCTCGCGAAGCGCTCGCCCGCCTCCTTAATACCTCCTATACTAATATCGCCTAGGCGATTAGGAACGGTCCCAAATACCCAAAGGACCTTAATATGGTAGGAACCTTTTAGTAACTCTCTATATGTGCAGCCTTCTTAACCAGTATTAAGAACGGCCTTTAAGCCATATATAGTAAAGGCCAAGCTATAAAGTTCTAACTTAAAAAAGCTTAATACAGAATTAACTTCCTTAAGACACTTAAACTATATATTAAACAATACGAATAGTAAGCCCTTGTATATACTAAGACTATATAAAACCTAAGCTCTTAGATTACTATACTTACTAAGACTATTACCAACAAGAACCCCACTACTTGTTACGGACGCTTTAGGTACAATGTTACGACTACTAGAAGAGGAGTCGGAAGAAGCTAGTTAGTTAATACAAGCACGGTTTAGGATGGAACCCGTGGAACCATGTGACGAGGAATAGTAACCGAGGTCACATGACATGCTATATATTAAACAAGAGGAATAAGAGGAACTTACGTACCTTATATATAAGACGTATATTACGTATAAGAAGGATTTTATAGGAGTATAGTTGTGTATTTAAGGACCCTTAGTCCCTACCTAGATAGTTCCTTTCTTATAGTGATTCTTAGAATACAATTAGAGTTAATCTATTAGGCAACTACTCCACTAGTTATTATTACGTTGTTAACTACTGTTTTTACATTTCCTATATACCTAGCCCATTAACAGAACCTATTATAGTTCCTACTATAAGGTTCCGTTACATAATTACTATTTAGTTATAGTATTAAACATAGAGTTAAATAACATGCCACTAAAAGCAGCTACTATAACGCCATTAACGGCGGCAACTACTTTAAGGTTAGGGGGTGATACTAGTATAGCGGACACTAACTCGCAATAACCTGTAACGGTAAAACAATTATAAGAAATAGTGGATTAATTAATAGAAAATAATACGGTACTTAAGAACAGACTTAATAGAATTAGAGTAGTAAGGGTTAAGTTACTATTAATTAAATAATTCTTAGGGGAGAGATTAAAGCTTAAAGGATTTCTAACGTAGATGCATTTTAAAGTCATATAAGAGGGGGCTAAGTTAGCCATAATAATAGATTAGGTAGCCTACGCGGGACTATTCCTAACGGGTTAGGCACTTAAATAGTTTAAACCCTATTTAATAGAGATATAGACTAATAGAATAATAACTATTAATTAAGAAATACGATTTGTGTTTTTTAGCTAGGTAGGATTCGCGGAACAATTAATATAGATATTTAGGGACCCGGAAGCAATAACTATAGCAGAGAGGAAGCTTTAGAACCTAATATAGCGAACTTTAATAATTAAGTATACGATATAGTTTCAAATACTTATAATATAAGTTAAGTGGAATAATAAGGCGCTTATGGCACAGTATAAATAAGGACTTAAGGCTAAAGTCTAAAATATAATTATTCTAATAGAAGATGCGGATACCCTAAGGGAATTAATAGATTAAGCGATTAAGATTAATAATAGGATCTTCTAAAGGGAACAGGTTAAGAAGGGCTAGGATAGAGTTCTATAGTTATATAAGACGTAGAATACGCAACGACTAAAGCTAAGTTAGAAACTATAGTATGGCGTAAAGCTAATAGACTTAAGTAGTACTAAAGAAGCCTATAAGAAAGAGAGTAAGAAACTATAAAAACCTAGAGGTTAAGGATCTAGTAATTATAGGACTAGGGAGCAGAGGCTAAACTAGGGATCTTAATAGCAGAAGACGTTTAGGCGGACTCTATAGTAAAGTTAATGGTTTAAAAACAGAGCTTATATAAATTGCGGAAAATAGGGTTACTTTATAAGGGATTATAAAAGTGGTTAGAGTTACTATATAATAAAGGGAACCGGACTAACAGTATGTAATATACACGTATAGAGGGATAATAGTGTACTATAAGGAACAAAAGAGTGTTTAATTAAAAGTTTTACGTTTTGTTATAATAACGTATACCAAATTTATAAAGACGCTAAGTATAGTGTAAGCTATTAGCTACAAAAGCTAGAGTTAAGAGGACTTAGAGGAACTATAGAGTTAGATAAAGAATAGGATTAACTCTACGAGCTAGATTAGGATGTTATAGCAATATGCGGATAACGATTAGCAACAATAACAATAGAGTTAAAGTACTTATTAATTAACAGCGACGAGGACAGTAAAGGAACTAACTAGGGGTATTTAAACCTTAATAATGTAATAGAAGTAGAGACTAAAACCGCTATAGAGTAAGATTTAGTAACGGGTATTATAATACTATTAGATACGGCATCTATTGCTTTATAAGACGGAAGGAGTAATATCTAGGGATGATTAAGCAAGCAGATAACTGCTAGTGCTAGCTTACCACTTAATAAAGGCAAAAGGCCAAAGGCTTAAGATTCTTATAATGAGATAAGAGACGACTAAGATTCTTAAAACGAGATAAGGTACACCTAAAGACCCACAATAGACGAAAACCGATAGAGTAGGGTAGTAGCTTAGTTTAAAGGTATATAAATAAGCTCGGGATAAGAATTCCTAACGGCACAAAATTCTTAAGACGAGATGAGTGAGATCTAGGACTCTTAAAACAAGACGAGGACACTAAGTAAGCCTAGTTAAACTAAGGCTAGAGCACAGCTTAGGATAAAAGCAAGCTTAGGATTAAGGAATCTAAGGGATTAAGAATTCGGGGTATAAATTAGGACACCCATAGATAAGAGGCAAGGAGCTTCTTTATAGATTAGAGAATCTATAGCACAAACAGTAATTAGACTAGGAGACAGATATATAGACCTAGAAGATTTACTAGGGGAATATAGTGTTTAGCCTAAAGATTAAAAAGTTAATACCGAGATTAAGAAGCAAGGAGACTTTAAGGATCCACTTATAAGACGCAACGTAAAAGAAACCATAGAGGAATTTAGAGTAAGAATTACCTTATAGCAAGAATAGAAACTAGATAAGAGATCTAGTATATTAGGACGTATAAGGGACAGAGCGCTAGTACGAAGAATTATTAATAGGCTGAAAGTAGGCACACTAAGAGCTAAGTGGCTTACCAAACTGGAATAAGAAGAGGATCTAGGGATTCCTACTAGGTTCAAAGAACGATACACTAAAGGCTGTTATAACGCAGTAATAAAGAGATATTTCTTCACGGATGAGCCGTATATACTTAAGCAGCTATATTAAAAGTGGTATAGGTAACGATATAACGACGAGTGGGAGGATTTCTATATATAGTTAGATAAGAAAGTTGTCTAAGACTACCTAATTATAGAGAAGGCTATAACTTATATTAAGGGAGCCTTAATTATAATGCTAAAAGATCTAGAGGAGTAATTAGAGGACTAGAGAAGTAAAAGATGTATTTTAGTACCTATAAATAAAGTCGCGACGCTTAGATTAATATGAGAAAGGTTTAAACTTAAGGATAAAGACAAGCTAAGGGTTAACCTAAGACATTAAGCATATTATATACTATCGTGGATAGTATATGTAGATGATGCGTACAATATGCATAGAGCACCAAAAGATAAAAATTGGAAGTATTTAATAAGGATATATTGGATAATAGATAAGGCGAAATATTGAAACGCTAAGTATATACATAGTTGGCACCTAGTAGAAGTTCAAGAACAAGGGGACTTAACACTTTAACTAGGAAGATTCCTTACGGAAGAATGCCTAGACAAATAATAATGGTGGGAATATCTAGAGAACACCTGTCTATGGTATATTAAAGATAAGAAACGAACTAAATATTAGCCTAAGTTAGACTAAGTATAAATAGGATCTAGTAGCTAATAGTTAAGAAAAGTAGAGGCCCACGGGACCAGAGGGAGCCAGTAGTAGAGCCTTAGACCCTCAAAGGAATTTAAGGACAACACCTAAATTTATAAGTTAAATAGCAAGATTAACAGTTTGAGGCATTAATAGATAGTGGAGCAATAAGGAACTATATCTCGCTAGCAGCAGTTAAAAGAATGGGATTACTACATAGATAGAAGAAATATCCTTATCTATTAGTGACGATTTTAGGAGATCTAATAGCCTATAGAGGAGGCATTATCAATCTCAAAACAGGACCTATTTAGTTAACTATTAAAGGGAGACAGATCGAGATGTCTTTTGATATATTACCATTAGGGAATAATAAGGCAGTATTAGGAATACCTTAGTTATAGAAATACAATCCAAAGATTAATTAGATTATAGGTTAGGTCGATATTAAGGATACTTAACGCCGCAAAATGCGATAACAAGCTAAGTTGGTATAGTACTAAGTAGAAGCGACCTATAAAGAAACGGAAAAAGGGCTAAGCTATGTACTAAAGAGATACTATAAGTATGGCAAGAAACTATAGTCACCTAAAAGTGAAAAGCTGTTAGAGTATATAGCATAGGACTATAAAATAGAATTAAAACCAGGAATAAGTCTAAGGTTTTTTCCAATCTATAAGCTTATTAAAGAAGAAGGTAGAGCATTAAAAGAGTTTGTCTAAGAAAACTTATAAAAGGGATACATTAGACTATCGTAGTCATTAGCGGGTTATTTAGTACTATTTATACCAAAGAAGAATGGTAAACTAAGGCTGTGTATTAACTATAGACAGTTAAACAGCATTACTAGAAAGGATAGGTATCCTTTACCTTTAATTAGCGAAATCTAAGATAGGATAGGCAACGCGCAAATCTTTACAAAAATAGATCTAAGATGGGCGTACTATTAGATTAGGATTAAGGAAGGCAACGAATAAAAGGCAGCCTTTAGATTAAAGGAAGGACTATATAAACTATTAGTTATGCAATTTAGGCTTACGAACGCACCAGTAATATTCTAAAAGCGTATTAATAATGTGTTAGAAAAACACTTAGATGAATTTGTTATAGTATACCTTAACGATATTATTATCTACTTAATAAGTAAGAAAGAATATAGGGAACACGTTAAATGGGTCTTAAGGAGATTATAGGAAGAACAGATGCTAGTAGTAATTAAGAAATACGAATTCTTTACTAGGAAGACTAATTTTATTAGATTTATTATTAAACTAGGCTAACTTAGCATAGATCTAAAGAAGATTGAGGCTATAGTGAATTGGCAAGAACTAGAGAACGTTACGCAGTTAAGATCGTTTTTAGGGTTTTATAACTACTGCAAAAGGTTTATAACATAATGGTTAAAGGATATTAAACTATTTACGCGATTAATAAAGAAAGAAGAACTATAAATATAGGGAGAGGAACAGCAAGAGCTCTTTAAGAAAGTTAAAGAGTTATTTACCTAGGGGCCAGTTCTTAAGATCTATTAACTAGGACTAGAGACAGTTATAGAAATAGATGTATTAGACTTTATACTAGGAGCATATTTTATATAAAGGTATCTAGATAGATGGCATCTAGTAGCATACTACAGTCGGAAGATAATATTACTAGAGTTAAACTATAACATCTATAACAAGGAGTTATTAGGTATAGTTATAGTACTAAAGAAATAAAGAGCATTTTTATAAGGCATAGAGAAACCATTTGTGGTTAAGATAGATTATAAGAACCTAATAGGATTCCTAATAATAAAGGAACTTAACTAAAGATAGGTTAGATGGGCGGAGATGCTTACAGAATACCATTTTAAGATTTAGTATACTAAGGGTACAGACAACATACAAGCCGATATGTTAAGTTAAAAGGCTAAACTATAAAATGACGAGAAGCCATTAGGGGCTTTATTACGAAAAGATATAGATAGATTAATTAGGTACAATTATCCAAAAATTATAATAACTTAGGAAGATGAGTTAAAGAAAGTCTATAAAATACTAGAAAGCTTTTAGGTATAAAGGATTCTAGAGAAACAGCTAGAAGACCTATAGTTAGATATATATAAGAATTAAGAAGTAAAGTATATCCTAAGAAGTATAGTAGAGTAGTTCGTAGAGGATTTCTATAAGGGATTAACTTAAGGACATAATAGAGCTATGGGCTTAGTGTTAAGACTTTAGAAGGAGTATATTATTAACGGGATTTAAAGGATAGCTAGAAGGGTTACTAAGGAGTATTTAGATTGCTAAAGGAATAAACTAATAAGGCATAAGCTATATAGAGGGCTATAACCTATTAAAATACTAGAGAGACTATAGGAGGTTATATTATAGGACTTTATTATTAAGTTACTAAAGTTAAGAGATCCTATTACCGGATAAGATTATAATGTAATCTTAGTAATAGTAGACAAGCTTATAAAGTGGGGATACTTTATAGCATATATGGAAGAAATCTTAGCGGAAGATATTGCTAGAATTTATATTAAGGAAGTGTTTGTAAGATATAGAGCACTAAATAAAATTATATTAGATAGAGATCTAAGATTTATAGCAGTATTCTAGGAGGTATTCTTGGCGGAATAAGGAGTTTAAGCAGTAACTTCTACCGCATATTATCTACAGATAGATGGTTAAACAGAAAGATTAAACTAGATACTAGAACAGTATCTAAGATATTACGTTAATTACGCATAAAATAATTAGGTATCGCTATTACCAATTATATAGTTTGCATATAATATAATACCATAAGAAGGAATGGGTACGTTATTATTTAAGGCGAATTACGGATATGAGCTAAGGACCTTATTATCGCTATGTTAAGTAAAGAAAGTAAGTAGTATAGCTAAGTAAAGGATGGAGATATTGATGAATCTTTATACGAACCTTATGGAAACAGCTAAGGTAGTATAGCAAAGGATGAAGAAATACTATGATGCTAAGAGATCTGAGGGACTAGATCTTAAGGAGGGGGATAAAGTGTGGCTACTATATAAAAATTTTAAGAGTTGACAACTAAGTAAGAAATTAGACCACGTTAGACTAGGACCTTTTGAAATTAAGAAGAGAATTTTATTAGTTATATTTAAGTTAAACCTACTAGCTAAAATGAAGATCTACCCTATATAGTATATCGCGATGCTAGAGCTAGTATATAGGAATATTAAGCCACTAGTCTATAAAGTAGACACGTATAGAGGATAGGAAGAAGATAAATAGTAAGTTTTAAGGATCGTTAGTTATAAGGACGTTAATAATAAAATATAGTACGAGGTTAAGTGGATAGGCTATAATAAGACTACCTAGGAGCCACTAGAAAATTTAAAGAACGCTATAGGAAAGGTATAGGAGTATTAGAAGAAAATAGGTTAGGTAATATTAATAAGGAAGGATCGTTAAAGAATGAGTTACCTAAGGGGGACCTAGGAAGAGCGACTGCTAAGCTACTTAGAGTTGTTTCCTGCACTATAGGAGGAGAGTTGGTTCTCTTATTACCTAATTCCTAAAGACCTTATTCTATAAGCTTCTACTCCTTAAAATAAACCTTCTTACGAACCTTCTTAAGATAAAGTAACTAAGTAGATGCCGTAATACGAGTATCTAGGGCCTTCTATTCCGTATTATAAGAACGTTCTAACTTAACAAGGGCTTAAGATAGTTTACTATCTAGCTGCGCAGCAGCAGATTAAATATAAGACCCTAAGACAAATTAATTAGGGAACTAGATAACTATTAAGAGTAATAGGTCACGTATATTTAGCATTAGAGGTAGAGTAAACGTTATAGGATAAATAAATATTTGCTTTAGTATACTCTGAGCAAGAGGACGGCTATTGTAAAGAAGGACTCGCTAGCGCAATATAAACTAACCCCTCTTTTGCACAACGAGAACACGGAGACGGTATAATCTTACTAAAAAATAATATCGCAGTAATAGTACGAGCACAACGTTGGGCGTGTAAAGAAGAAATTGCTTTAGGTATTATAAGTAATAATATTAACTAAATTAATTAGACGGATATTATACCTCTAGTAAATAACCTAGAGATACTAGGTATCTTTAAGGACGAAAATAAAGAGGGAGATAGTGTTATGGACGCTTTAGGTATAATATTATGACTACTAGAAGAGGAGTTAGAAGAAGCTAGTTAGTTAATATAAGCACGGTCTAGGATAAAACCCATAGAACTATATAACGAGGAATGGTAACCAAGGTTATATGACATACTACGTATTAAACGAGAGGAATAAGAGGAACTTACGTACCTTATATATAAGACGTATATTACGTATAAGAAGGATTTTATAGGAGTATAGTTGTGTATTTAAGGACCCTCGGTCCTTACCTAGATAGTTCCTTCCTTATAGTAATTCTTAGAATACAATTAGAGTTAATCTGTTAGGCAACCACTTCACCAGTTATTATTACGTTGTTAACTACTGTCTTTGCATTTCCTACACACCTAGCCCATTGATAGAACCTATTGTAGTTCCTACTACAAGGTTCCGTTACACTACTAGCTCCCCTCTTTTAACTAAGCCCCATAGAAAAAAGCGTAAAGTAAAAGATCTAACCCTATTTAATGGTAAGGGATCACTAATTAAAAAGCAAGAAAATTTTAAAATATGGGAAATAAAAATCTAAGGCGTTTTCTGGAGGGATGTAAAGTGCTTTAAGACCCTAATAGACGAAATCCTCTATATGTTAGATATACTAACGGATAAGGCTTATAACTATATTAAATATGGCCTTAATACGCTATGTATATACCTAAACGACCTAAGTAAATAAACCTTTTCTAACTAAGAGTCTATGTTTATATATATAAGAGAACATTATAAGACTATAGATATAACCTAAGCGGCTAAAAATAAGTTAGATACCTTAAGCTAAGGTAAGCGTAACTACTAGTCCTAAAAAGTAGAGCTTAATAAGTTAATAATTAAAGCAAATAAGACCGAGGAACAAAAAGTAGATTTACTTAAGAAGAATATTTTCTCTAAGATAAAGGACCTAGCCCTTACCCTTAGCCGTAAAATCGACAATGCTAACTATAAAGGCTAGAGTAAGTAGATGGATGTGTTTGCTTATAACCTATAGAACCATACCTACTATATAAAGTTAAATACCGCTAAGCTAAGTGCCGCTAGCGGCTATCGACCTATATTACTGTAGAATAACCCAATAAACCTAGACGCCGTTAAGTTCGGCAGTAGTAGTAATAGCCTCCCTAATGACGTCCGAAGACATTGTATAAATAATAGACTTTATATAGCGTGTGGTCAACCTAGCCACTAGAAAGATACTTACAACCCCTAGCAAAACCTAAATCCCCTTTTAATGCTACCGTGCTAACCCCCCCCTAGCCGCGGCGGATTCTTTAACAGAGGGGATAGTAATTAAGGCGGTAACCATAGATAAGGACGTAGGTTTGGATATAGAAATCTACTCCTATAATTCCCTTCCCTAACGCAGCCCTAGCTAATAGTCCTGTATATAAACTACGGACAAGTACTTTATATCACTACTAACCGCGAGACCGGCCATATTATTGGTAAAGTACCCCCTAGTATATATACACCGTTAGAGACTAATACGTTAGGATATACTAGCTAAGACCACAGCTACTAGCCAAGCCCTATAACGTAGCTATTAAAAGGCTAACCCTTAGACTAAGTCGCCTTTAAGGGTTAGAACTATATAGGGAGGAGGATAAAAGGATTAGATCTATACTACTAGATTAGTTAAACCTTATTCTAAGCTAGCTACCATTTAATCTTAAAACAGTAAACAATAATAGAAATTTTATCCTTATTTAGACTTACCTCTCCTTACTATATAACCTACTCCTAGAAGTTCTTATTAAAACAGTAAGCCTTATTAATAGTAATAGTATAGCACTAGCGTTTATAGACAAAGACTCGCTTATAAAGAAGCATAATATTATAATAAAAAGACTCCTAGTCCTAAAACTACTCCGCCTTACTAACGGACTCTAATCCAGCTTTATTACCCATTACTTTACAGCAAAAATAACAATCGGCCACTATACAGAATCTATGCTTTTCTACGTTATAAAGTTATTACCCTTAACACTAGTAATTCTTAGAATGCCCTAGCTTAAAAAGCATAACCTAAGCATAGACTTCCCCGTTCTAGGGCTTAAGTTTAACTCCAATTACTATACCTATAACTATCTCCTATAGTATATCCCTAATTATAACTAAGTAGCACTAGGCGGACGTATTATATGGCTAACGCTTAAATACCGTTAGCTAATAGTAAAAGAGGTACCTAATACTAGTAAGCTAATATATACAGTAAACAAAACAGAGATTCTGGAAGACTAGACCACCGCCCTACCCCTAAGAAATACCGCCCCGCCCCTAAGAATATAAACACCGCTAGAACTATAAGTCCCCTATATACACCCGCTTAACCTAGGCTAGCTAATAAAACACCCTACTCTAAGTTATTTACTATACGCATATACGACCACGCGTATAACAGCTAAAGGCGTTACAGCTAAGACCGAAACCAGAGCAATTAAAACCTCCCCCCCGTAACGCCCAACCTTATATCCGTCTCCCGCGCGTACTATATAGGGCCGCTGCCGCGTTTCCGCCCCCTAGGGCCGACCGAGCCGCGCTACATCGGCAAAATATGGTACCCTTTCAATGGCCTCAATGGTTGGTGGTTGACGCAATTGGCGCGCAGTTGAGGTCATTTGGCAACTCGACCGACTAGCCTATGTCGTGTTTTTTTGACACGCAACCTGCGCGCAGCCTGCGCGCAACCTGCCAGCAATCTGCGCATTTAGCAACTATAATTATATTTACCTCTTTTATACTAATAGCATATTTTAAATAAATAAAAGCTATTTTAAAGCTATTTATAAGGCTAGCAAAATAAATATTATTTTAGATAATTTAATATAATATAGCGATGGTTCTCTTCTACCTATCTACTTATTGACTTACCTACCTGCCTATCTACCTACCTGCCTACATTACCTACCTGTCTACATTACCTACCTGCCTACATCGCCTACCTATCTGCATTGCCTACCTATCTGCATTGCCTACCTGTCTGTATTGCCTACCTGTCTATATTGCCTACCTGCCTATCTACCTACCTGCCTGCATTACCTACCTATCTATATTGTCTACCTGTCTGCATTACCTACCTGTCTACATCGCCTACCTGTCTGCATCGCCTACCTATTTACATCTACCTACCTGTCTATATCTGCCTACCTATCAGCATCTACCTACCTGTTTACATCTGCTTGCCTATCTGCATCTACTTACCTGTCTATATCTGCTTACCTATCTGCATCTACCTACCCGTCAGCATCTCCCTGTTTATGCCTACTTGTCTATACTACCTTGATTCGATTAATCGATTGAATCGTTTATAGTGTTCACTGGCTAGTCATTGTCGTCTGGCTCTGGCGACAGTCGTCTGGTTCTAGCGACGGTCGTCTGGTTCTGGCGACGGTCGTCTGGTTCTAGCAATGGTCGTCTAGTTCTGGCGATGGTCGTCTGGTTCTAATAACGGTCGTCTGGCTCTAGTAACGGTCGTCTAGTTCTGGCGACGGTCGTCTGGTTCTAGCGACGGTCGTCTGGTTCTAGCAACGGTCGTCTAGTTCTAGCGACGGTCGTCTGGTTCTGGAGACGGTTGTCTGGTTCTGGCGACGGTTGTCTGGCTCTAGCAACGGTCGTCTGGCTCTAGCGACGGTCGTCTGGTTCTAGTAACGGTTGTCTGGTTCCGGCGACGGTCGTCTAGTTCTAGCGACAGTTGTCTAGCTCTGGCGATAGTCGTCTGGCTCTAACAACGGTCGTCTGGTTCTGGCGACGGTCGTTTGGCTCTGGCGACGGTTATCTGGTTTTGGTAACGGTCGTCTAGTTCTGGCAACGGTCGTCTAGTTCTAGCGATAGTCATCTAGTTCTAGCAACGGTCCTCTGCTGGCTGCCGTTCTAGTGCCTCCCTAGGTAGGGAGGATATAAGGAAGGAAGGGTAAAAAATAAGGCGGCTACATAGGCAGAGACACGTGTAGACGCTATCGGGAATATAGCGGGGACCCGATGCAGAGCTTCGTGTAGAGCCTCCGTACGCAGAGCTTCGCGCAGAGCTTCGTGCAGAGCTTCGTGCAGAGCCTCCGTACGCAGAGCCTCGCGCAGAGCCTCGTGCAGAGCCTCTGTACGTAGAGCTTCGTGCAGAGCTTCGTGCAGAGCTTCGTGCAGAGCCTCCGTACGCAGAGCCTCGCGCAGAGCCTCGTGCAGAGCCTCCGTAGGCAGAGCTTCGCGCAGAGCCTCGTGCAGAGCCTCTGTACGTAGAGCTTCGGTAGAGCTTCGTGCAGAGCTCGTGCAGAGCCTCCGTACGCAGAGCTTCGCGCAGAGCCTCGTGCAGAGCCTCTGTACGTAGAGCTTCGTGTAGAGCTTGTTGTTAGAGCTTCGTGTAGAGCTTCGTGTAGAGCCTTGTTGTAGAGCCTTATGCAGAGTCTCTAAGTAATAAAACTGTGTAAAAATCTTTGCGTAATTAGCATATAACTTTACCTTAATTGCATGTCAAGGAATATACAGTAGCTTTTAAGTTGTTAAGTAGGTTAACTGCGTGTTATTTAACTTTTAATATGTTAAGTAGGTTAATTGCGTGTCAAGGAATATGCAGTTAGCTATTAAGTAGGTCAACTACGTGTTATTTAACTTTTAAAGTTATCAAGTTGGTTAACTGCGTGTTATTTGACTTTTAGATGTGTCAAGTTGGTCAATTGCGTGTCAAGTTGGTCAATTGCGTGTCGAGTTGGTTAAATTGCATGTCAATTACGCGAAACGCGAAAACCAAAGTCTACTTGAATCTCATCCTGCGAATATTTTTCCGATATAGCCTAGCCGTAGCACTAGAGAACTAAANACGCCCNAANCTAGACGACATTAGATATACTTATACCGTTAATTTCACCCAGTTCTATAAATAAAAAGGCGTAAAGGTAATAAGGATCTATATAGCGGAGCTAGTAGAACTAGTTAAATAAGAAGAATACTAATAGCTGCTTAAAGAGCTACCTATAGGCCTAATAGAAGTACCAAACCTGTCAGAAAAATCTTTCCGCTGGTTAGTAGAAGGCGACTATACAATAGAGGAAGCCCGTAAAGCACTACCCCCTTATTTTTATAATTTCCTTAAAATAAACCTAAAAACTAAGCCTAAGTCTCTACGCCGGAAAATAGCTAATACTAATGTTGAAAAATTCCTAAAAGGCAAACCAGGATTAACCCGTAAAAACATTTCGCAACGCTTATTAAAGGAATTCCGCGAATATATTAAGCACTTTCTCCCTAAGAATATAGATAAGCTGCCCCCTTACTAACTATAGGACCATAAAATTAAGATTATCCCCGGAAACTAGGCCCTATACTATAAAAATAGACCACTCTTACCTACTAAACTTTGGTATGTAAAGAAGTGGATTAATAAGATGCTAGATAAGGGTTTTATCCGTAAATTAACCTTACTAGCCGTAATACCACTCCTCCTTACCGTAAAACCTAGTGGTAGTATAAGAATCTACTATAACTACAGAGGCTTAAACACAGTTACTATTAAAAATTAGTACCTATTGCTATTAGTCCGCGAGACACTTAACGCACTCTATAGTGCTAAGTACTTCACTAAGCTTAACATAATTGCTATATTTAACTAGATCCAGATCGCGGAAGGCTATAAGTAGCTTACAGCATTTATTACCCAGTTTAGACTATATAAGATATTAGTTATACCGTTTAGTCTCTGTAATGCGCCCGCTATATTCTAGAACTATATTAACTACGTCTTACACAACGCCCTTAACAACTACTGCACTGTATACCTTAATAATATCCTTATCTTCTCTAAAATACGCGCCGAGCACACAAAATACGTAAATGAAATTATTTAGAGACTTGGTAATGCCGGACTCTAAATTAATATCAATAAGTCTAAGTTTTATACTATAAAAACAAAGTACCTTAGCTTAATTATCTTAACTAATAGCATAACTATAGACCCTAAAAAGGTATAGGCCTTATAGGAATAGAAGGACCCAATATTAATTAAAGAACTATAACAATTTTTTAGCTTCGCGAACTTCTACTAACGATTTATCTAAGGCTACTCTGCCGTTGCTACACCTATGACAAAACTCCTAAAGAAGGATATTAGATGGCTATAGGGACTAGAACAAGCTAAATCGTTTAAGGCCCTTAAGGAAGCCTTTACCTTAGCACTAGTACTAGCATACTATAACTATATAAAGAAAATAGTGGTAGAGATAGACGTATTAAATTAGGCTTTTGGCGGAGTCCTTTCCTAGTATAATAATAACAGTAAATTAAGACTGGTTGCATTCTTCTCCGCAAAGTACTTTGCGCTAGAGTATAACTATAAGATCTATAATAAAGAACTCTTAGCTATTGTTAAGGCTTTAAAGGAATAGCGTCCTAAGCTATAAGGGACTAAGGAGCCGTTTAAAATTATTACCGACCATAAGAACCTATAGACGTTTATAACTACTAAGTAGCTAAATTAGCGCCAAGTCTAGTAGGCAGAGTTCCTTTTATAGTTTAACTTTATAATTATATATAGACCTAGCAGTAAAGCCATGCTCCCTAACGCCCTAAGCTAGCTACTAGGAATAAGGCCTAAGGACGCTAATAATAAACACCTCCGCCACCGAGCCTAAGTTATTATACCGCCCCAGAAAATTAACCCTATAATCTTAGAAGAATTACTATATAAGTCCTATAACTCTAACAACGTAGAGTTCGTAGCCGCTCTAGACCCTAAAATAGCTAAAAAGTCACTAGATAAGTTAATCTGGTTAGGTATTACGGGACACCTCCGTGACACCTTATACACGTCCACCTCCGTGACACCTTATACACGTCCACCTATTTCCACTAACTTAGTAACTAGAGACTAACCACAAGATGGTAATCTGCGGCAATCTAACGGCAACCTACTATATTCTGCCAGATTTTGCTAAGTTCTACTAAATTCTATTAAGTTCTGCCAGGACTACGACCTAAACCCTATTCTGCCCTATACACATATTAACCAAGCAACTAAATTAACGATATATGCCCTTTCTCCCCGTTTTCCTACTTTCTCTCCTTACGTAACGTCTTGATCTTATTACACAGTTCATATACATAGCTTAATAATATCTACTTCGCTATATATTATTGTCGCTTATACTTACTCCGTAACACTATATTACGTTAAACCTATACTACCTCACCCTGCCTAGCATGCAGAACAACCTAAAAGCCCTAATGTCTGTAACTAACTTATGTAATATATTTACCGAACAAATAAAGGGCCTGCAATAGGCCTTTATAGATACCCTTGCTTAACAAGAGGCTCAACACTAAGAAATAATTAGATCCCTAAGAAAAGAAATCAAAGAGATCCGCCGTAACCCACCGTCTGCTACACTATTGCCCCTACTCATTCCTACTAGTATTAACCTACAAGTACTAGATAGAGAAGACGTATCTAAAACTAGCTCCTTAACCCCAAATTCGCCAATTAGTACCCCCATAAAGAAGCTATCCAAACGTCTCCCTAATCCTCCCGCCTATTTAGGTAAAAGGAGCAAACTATACTCCTTCCTTAACTAACTTAAGAATAAGCTAAACGGTAATATCAATCGCTACCCCACCCCTAACAGTTAACTATATTATGCCGTAAGCCGTCTAACAGGAGACGCCGCGGAAACTATATACCCGTTTTAGCCAAACACTATAGAAGAACTAGTCACCATACTAGAAGTATTGTATAGCGACCCTAACCGAATTATAACAGCATAAAGGAAACTAAATAAGATGACTTATAGCTCTAAGAGCTTCCTATTATACTTTGCTAAGTTCTACCGCTATACTAAAGAGACTAAATAGAACGAACCCGCCTTAATTAATCGCCTAGTAGAATCCTTAAACTTTAAACTAAAGGCTTCCCTTATAGGAGTTAAACTGCTAAATACCCTTACTGCCTACGCCAATATTATTAACGGCCTATATAATAATATACTACGCCTTACCCCAAAACATACACCTTAATACTTTACTCCTTAGCCGTCTAAGACCCGCAAGGACCCAGACGCTATAGATATTAACGCTAGAACCCTCTCTTACGCCCCAAAAGGATCTACTAAATATGAACGACGTATTAAATACGGCCTTTATTTTAAATACGGAAGCGACACTTATATCTCAAGTTACTGCTCCGTTCCCCTGCCTAAAATAAATATTCGAATAACTAGTATAGGCGGTATACCACTGTCCTAATTATATAAAAGGATAACTAGCATAAGCAACCAATCGCCTTAACTAAGCTCTATCCACTAACCCCAATTGTTATCCGGTTCTAGCACGTTATATAATAAGCACCACTTATAAGGACGAAACTACAACCAACACGCTATAAGAATACCGTCCCGATTATCTCTAAAAGGAAGGTTTTAGAGCTAAGTCGCTCTCCAGGACGGCTCTGCCTTAAGATCTCATTAAATGCTTTAGATGTTATGAACTCTAACTCTTAAAATCATAGTATAACTGTTAACTGCCGCCTATAGTAGAACAATTAATAGGTTAGTGCTTAAGTCTTAATTAATACAGGAGCTAGCGATATAGGATTTATTAACAAGATCTTTACGTAAGATAATAGTTTTACCCTAACCCCCCTTAACTGGCACATTAATATATTTGGATTTAATAGCAAACGCACCATCTTAGGCCGTATTACCCACGTAGTATTTCTAAAACTCTAATACCTAAACCACAAAGAACTAATTAGGCTTTTCATTACCACCCTAGGTTACTCAGTAATCCTTAAATAACCCTGGATAAAGCTATATAAGGTAACTATTAATTAGGACAACCTTAAGCTTCTATTTACCG
Organism: Cenococcum geophilum 1.58; assembly: GCF_001692895.1. Classification (NCBI taxonomy): domain Eukaryota; kingdom Fungi; phylum Ascomycota; class Dothideomycetes; order Gloniales; family Gloniaceae; genus Cenococcum; species Cenococcum geophilum. The sequence goes on along the minus strand of NW_027137562.1, from coordinate 2,191,124 downwards.
CCTCCTGTTGCAAGTAGAAGTGCCTTATAACTTACTACTTAGACCCAGAACCGAAATCCGAAAAATCTACTAAGATTTACTAGCCTAAGAATTCCACCAAATTCCACTAATATAAGACTTCCACTAATATCTACTAAGGATCTGAAAATTCCACTGAACCCTACAAACAGACCCCAAGTACTACACCGCCCCACACTAAGTAAAAGCTTAAGCTTACTATACGAAAATACCAGAAGGACTAGTACTCTACTATAAAGAGTATACTTAAAGAACCCGAACCTAAATCTAACACTAACTCCGTACCTAATACTAAACCTAAACCTAAATAGGAAGCCATATAAGAAACTATAAACAATCTAAGCGAGCTCAGCACTTTAAATATCCGCATAATCGGAGCTACCCTACTAGCGTAACTTGCTAAAAAACCCGAGTATACGATCTTTACTGTTACGATGGCCGATATTAAGAAGGCCTTAGTACTAAAGAAGCACACCAACCCCGCCACGAAGGTACTAGTAGAGTATTATTATTGCCTAAATGTATTCTCACGAAAGGAAGCTGATAAGCTACTAGAACACCGACTATATAACCATAAGATCATACTTAAAGAAGGAAAGCAGCCCGGATTTGGACCCTTATATAGAATATCCTAAAATAAACTCCAAGTATTATAAAAGTATTTAGACGAAAACCTAAGCAAAGGATTTATTAGAGCAAGCTCGTCGCCTATAGCCGTACTAGTAATCTTCGTTAAGAAACCTAGCGGCAGTCTATGCTTCTATATAGACTACCAAGCCCTTAACGCCATTACCGTTAAGAACTAATATCCGATCCTATTGATATAAGAGACGCTAAACTAACTAAGTAAGGCTCGTTACTACACAAAGCTCAATATTATCTCTACATTTAACCGTCTCCGTATTATAAAAGGAGACAAATAGCTCACTGCATTTTATACCTAATATAGACTATTTAAGTACTTAGTAACACCCTTTAGCCTTATAAACGCTCCGAGCTCGTTTTAACATTATATAAATAATACCCTGCGCCCCTACCTAGATATCTTCTGCACTGCTTATATTAACGACATCCTAATATATAGTAATAACCTAACCGAATATCGGAAACACGTTAATCTTATTTTATAAGCCCTACACGGAGCTAGTCTATAATTAGATATAGATAAATACAAGTTCTATAAAATGGAAGTTCTATACCTTAGACTTCTTATTTTTATAAACAGTATATAAATAGACCTAAAGAAAGTTAAAGTAATTATAAACTGGCAAGAACCTAAGAATGTTAAGGACGTAAGAGCCTTTATAGGATTTGCTAATTTCTACTAACGGTTTATTAATAACTTCTCCGCCCTAGTTTTACCCCTTATAGCTCTAACCTAAAAGAATAAAGTCTTTGTCTTTAACAAGGAATATAAGAAGGCCTTTACCTATCTAAAGGTTATATTTACTACTGCGCCTATACTCTAACACTTTAACCTAAACCGAATAAGTGTTATAGAAGCCAACTTATCTAACTACGTCACTAAAGGCATCCTATTTCAATATAATGAGGATAGAGTATTACACCCCGTAGTATACTTCTTAAAACAACTAAGCCTAGCCAAATGTAACTACGAGATCTACGATAAGGAATTATTAGCTATTATTAGATGTTTTAAACAGTGGCGACCCAAACTAGAAGGCGCTAGATTTCTAATTAAGGTCCTTAGCGACCATAGAAACCTACAGTACTTTACAACCACAAAGCAGCTAAGTTATCGTTAGGCCCGCTAGTTAGAATATCTGTCTTATTTCTAATTCTCAATTATATACCGCCCGGGCATTTAAGGTTAGAAGCCTAACGCCCTAACCTAACGCTTACAAGACACGCCAGCCTTAGAAGAAGCGCGCTCTTACTAAAATCAGACCCTGCTTTGCCCTAAACTATTTAACCCTCCCACTAAAGACCTTACAGTATACGTCCTTAAAATAACTGATTGATTAATTAAACAGATTATAGCTGACGAATACCTAAATAATAAGTTTATCTAGGAGACGCTTAAACTAATATATAATAGCATTAGACACTCTAGAAAGATTTCTCTAAGTAAATACAAAGCCTGCGGAAACCGCTTATATTACTAGAACCGCCTAGTTATACCTAACTATAACAAACTTAAGCTTAAGCTCCTTAAACATATATACGATCTACTAGTAACCAGCCACCCAGGCCAAGGAAAAACCCTAAAACTGCTTTAACGAGAATACTATTAGCCAAATATATATAATACGACACAAAGGTACGTCTCTAGCTGCTATATCTACCGATGAGCCAAAGCTTCGTATAAGACGTATAACGGCCTCCTAAAGCCACTACTTGTTCCGGACCGAAGATAAAAGGACATCTTAATTGACTTTGTCGTTAACCTCCCCATAAGTAAAGGCTGCACGAACATTATAGTAGTCGTAGACCGACTATCTAAGATAAGGCACCTGATCGCCTGCCCTAACATATTAACGCCTACCGTTGCCTAACTATTCCTAGATCACGTATAGAAACTCCACAGACTCCCCAAAATGATTATCTCCAATAAAGGTAGCTAGTTTATCTCTATATTCTGGAAAGAACTAACTACCTAACTCCGTATTAAAGCACTGTTATTTATAGCATACTACCTAGAAACGGATAGTTAAATGGAACGTATAAACGCTATAATAGAACAGTATATTTGGATATATACGTTATACTTATAAGATAATTGGATTAACTGGCTTGCATTTGCCAAGTTTACTATAAATAATTCCGTTTCGGAAACTATAAAGGTCTCCCCATTCCTAGCTAACTACGGCCAGCATCTATAAATAGGTTTTAAACCCTTTAGTAATATTCCTTACCCTACTTATTACGCCTTACAAGTTATAGAAGTAAATGAATTTATAGAGAAGATAGAGGAACTATAACGGTTCCTTACTAATGAAATAATATAGGCCTAATCTGTTTACGAAGCCGCAGCAAATAAGAAACGAACCCTAGCACCGGCCTACTAAATTAGTAACTTTGTCTGGCTAGACACAAGAAATCTGAATATAAAACGACCTGCTAAGAAGCTTAATTAGAAGAACGCTGGCCCTTATAAGGTCGAGAAGGTTATCTCCTCCCACGCCTACTAACTAAAGCTCCCTAATACGGTTAAAATCCACCCCGTATTCTATACGTCAGTCCTCTACCCTACTACCCCCATATTAGACGCCCTGCCTAAACAGATACAGGACCCTCTCCTACCAATTAAGGTAGACGGTGAGGATAAGTACTTTATTAAAAGAATTAATAATATTAAGTATAATAAACGGAAACGCTAATATATATACCTTATAAAGTGGAGAGGCTATACTAAGCCCTTATAGGAACCCGTCAACTCTATAGGGCTTATATAAGCCGCAGAAGACTTTTATAAACTTTACCCAGAACTACTACAGCCCCATCTCGCAGAAGCTCGAGTTTAAAGGGGGGGTACTGTTATAGGACACCTCTATAACACCTTATACACGTCCACCTGTTTCCACCAACTTAGCAACTAGAGACTGACCATAAGACGGCAATCTGTGGCAATTTAACGGCAACCTGCCATATTCTGCCAGATTCCGCTAAGTTCCACTAAATTCTGCTAAGTTCTACTAGGACTATAACCTAAACCCTATTCTGCCCTATATACGTGTTAACTAAGCAACCAAATCAACAATATATGCCCTTTCTCCCCGTTTTCCTACTTTCTCTCCTTACGCAACGTCTTGATCTTATTATATAGTTCATATACATAGCTTAATAATATCTACTTCGCTATATATTATCGTCGCTTATACTCCGGAGCGTCTCCGGGCATATTTATCCCATATATTTAAGATTAGTAAGCGCTTACTAAGTCCCGCACGGGCCGCTATTGGGGTAGCTGAAGAACTTCAAAAAAGCATGTCCTTACCGTAATTTACATTATAGAATATCTATACAACTATGTGGTAAATAGACTAGTTTGGGGCGCGGAATTGATAGCTTATTATATAGACTAAAAGCCCTAAATAGCTTATAAAGTAAACATTAGTGCTAGGTTTAAGATATAACGCCGAAGTCGGACGACTTTAATAGTAAGTTTTTAGAAGTTTTCCACTATAAAGTCGCTCTAAATCTACACCTTATAAAGCCTATATTAACTTTCTATTGTATAGTATAGCCGATAGCTCTTTATTTAATATTAATTCAACTCTTCCTAACCTTAATAAGCTCCTGCAGCGTCGCCTTGCTGCCTATACTGCCTATACTGCCTATACTGCTTCCGCTGCTCCGGTACGAAAACCTGGTAATCGCTAGAGCAACCCTATTGAAGTCCTTAATACCCTACCCCCTCTTTACTAGGTTGCTTTAGCTACTTAGTATAAGGTTTCTTAGGCTCCGTCAACTCTATCTTGGCTTCGCCGGCTATAGTATATAGGTGTAGAGAGCTTGGCGCAGGCCTCTACGTAGGAGTCGTTCTCTCCTCTACCCCCTCCTAGGACTCTAACCCCCAGCGGTTATAAATGTTGTGCTGTTTCTGCTCCTTTGGTACACGATATAAATAATCCTCTTCCGCTATAGCTTTAATTGCCATCGCTAGAAGTTAAGATCTAACGTCTAAAGTAGTAGCCGAACTACCGTTTGCACCCAAACCTAGCTCCAATAGTAAAAAAGGTAGTTAACTCTATGCCCGCCTACCACCTTTTAGAGCTATATAATGGTAAGACCTTTAAGGATCCTAACGCCGCGTTTAATTGATACTAGGACTACGCCTTTAGTAAAGGCTTCTTTATTATTATACTGTCCTTAGGTAATAAAACCACTCTACGGCCGTACCGTGTCTTTAGCTGTAAACACCATAGTAAGTATACCCGGAATTACCGCAAGTTAGACAACTTCTGCGGTAAAAATAGCAACCGGTAGCGAGAGGCTACTAAGGTATATTAAAAGAACTGCGGCTGGTGTATTCGGGTGGCCTAGAAGAAGCTTCCTAGCTATATAGGTGATATTAAAGGATAAGTAGCGACTATTACGTATATTAAGCACTCTAATTCAAATACTCCAGAGGCTCTAGATTACGACTTTATTACGAATCCCCTTATATATATTAGCCACTAGGATTAACTACTAGAGGCTAAAGAGGCAGCCGTAAAAGCCTACGCTCTTAGAGTAACTCGGGAGACCTATCTTACTATATAGCGTTAGCTTTCTACCTGAGAGTTATATATAAGTAAGAAGAAATACTATAGCTTAACGCGATTATTAAGCGGCCTTTCTGGTGGAGCTGAGGGCCAGCCGTAAGCGCTTGGCGCGCTTGAGCTGCTTTTTTACCAGCATAGATTTAAGTACCGGTCTTGATATACCTATATAATTAATCTAGAATTAGGTTATCTAATTACCTAGAATCTCTAGCAGCTAGTATTCTGGCTTCCTATTTAGGTAGATTTAGCATAAAGGTTTATTACCGACTTTGGCTGCTAAATAGATACTATATTTAATACCAATCAATCTAAGCTCTTATTAGCTATTATTACTAGCGTTACTAATATAGGGTCCTCTTTTCTAGCAATGCAATCGTTTATTAAAAGCGAGTCTTAGCTAAATTAGACCTTTTTACTGGAGTCTACTTAGCAGAAACTTTGGAAACGGCTACCTAAAGTTATTATTGCCGATTTTGGTAAGGGCCTTACAGCTACCTTATTAGTAGGGCAGTTAATTATAGTTATTCTCTAGTATGTTACGGACGCTTTAAGTACAATGCTATGACTACTAGGAGAGGAGTCGGAAGAAGCTAGTTGGTTAATTTAAGCACGGTCTAGGATGGAACCAGTAGAACTATGTAACGAGGAATAGTAACTAAGGTTATATAACATGCTACGCATTAAACGAGAGGAATAAGAGGAACTCACGTACCTTATGTATAAGGCGTACATCACGTATAAGAAGGATTTCATAGGAGTATAGTTGTGTATTTAAGGACCCTTAGTCCCTACCTAGATAGTTCTTTCCTTATAGTGATTCTTAGAATACAATTGGAGTTAATCTGTTGGGTAACTACTCCACTAGTTGTTATTACGTTGTTAACTACTGTTTTTGCATTTCCTATATACCTAGCCTATTGACAGAACCCATCGTAGCTCTTACTATAAGGTTCCGTTACATAATTACTACCTAGTTATAGTATTAAATATAGGAAGTTGAACAACATGCCACTAAAAGCAGCCACCACTACGCCATTAACGGCGGCAACTACTTTAAGGTTAGGGGGTGACACTAGTATAGCGGACACTGACTCGCAGCAACCTATAACGGTAGAACAACTATAGGAAATAGTGAATTGATTAATAGAAAATAATACGGTACTTAAGAACAGACTTAATAGAATCGGAGCAGTAAAGGTTAAGTTACTATTAATTAAACAATTCTTAGGAGAGAAATTAAAGCTTAAAGGATTTCTAACGTAGATGCATTTTAAAGTTATATAAGAAGGGGCTAAGTTAGCTATAATAATGGACTAGATAGCCTACGCAGGACTATTCCTAATGGGTTAGGCACTTAAATGGTTTAAACTTTACTTAATAGAAATACAGACTAATGGGATAACTACTACTAATTAAGAGGTACGATTTGTGTTTTCTAGCTAGGCAGGATTCGCGGAACGACTTATATAAATGTTTGGAGACCTAGAGGCAGTAACTACGGCGGAAAGAAAACTCTAAGATATTATATAGCGAATATCAGTAATTAAGTACACGATATAGTTTTAAATACTTATAATATAAGTTGAGTGAAACAATAAGGCGCTTATGGCATAGTATAAACAGGGACTTAAGGCTAAAGTTTAGGACGTAATTATTCTGATAAAAGATACGGATACCCTAAGGGAATTAATAGATTAAGTAATTAAGATTAATAATAGGATCTTCTAAAGGGAACAGGCTAAGAAGAGCTAGGATAGAGTTCTATAGTTATATAAGACGTAGAATATATAACGACTAAAGCTAAGTTAGAAACTATGGTATAGCGTAGAGTTAATAGACCTAAGTAGTACTAAAGAAGCCTATAAGAGATAGAGTAAGAAACTATAGAAACCTAGAGGTTAAGGATTTAGTAATTATAGGACTAAGGAGCAGAGGCTAAACTAGGGATCTTAATAGTAGAAGACGTTTAGGCGGACTCTATAATAAAGTTAATAGTTTAGAGACGGAGCTTATATAAATTGCGGGAAATAGGGTTACTTCGTAAGGGATTATAAAGATGGTTAGAGTTACTATATAATAAAGGGAACTAGACTAATAGTATATAACACATATGTATAGAGGGATGATAGTGCACTATAAGGAATAAAAGAGTGTTTAATTAAAAGTTTTGCGTTTTATTATAATAACGCATGCCGAATTTATAAAGACGCTAAGTATGGTGCAAGCTATTAGCTATAAGAGCTAGAGTTAAAAGGACTTAAGGGAACTATAGAGTTAGACGAAGAATAAGATCAACTCTATAAGCTAGATTAAGATATTATAGTAATGTACGGATAATAATTAGTAATAATGACAATAGAGTTAGAGTACTTATTAATTAATAGTGATGAGGATAGTAAAGGAACTAACTGGGGGTATTTAAACCTTAATAACGCAATAGAAGTAGAGACTAAGACCGCTATAGAGCAAGGTTCAGTAACGGGTATTATAACACTATTAGATATAGTATCTATTACTTTATAAGACGGAAGGAGTAATATTTAGAGATAATTAAGCAAGCAGATGACTGCTAGTGCTAGCTTACTACTTAATAAAGGTAAAAGGCTAAAGACTTAAGATTCTTATAATGAGATAAAAGATAACTAAGACTCTTAAGACGAGATAAGGTAAGCTTAAAGACCCATAATAGACAGAAACTAATGGAGCAGAGTAGTAGCTTAGTTTAAAGATATACGAATAAGCTTGGGATAAGAATTCCTAACGGTATAAGATTTTTAAGACGAGATAAGTGAGATCTAGGACCCTTAAGATGAGGCGAGGACACTAGTAAAGCCTAGTTGGACTAAGGCTAGAGCTAAGCTTAAGATAGAAGCAAGCTTAGGATTAAAGAATCTAAGGGATTAAGAATTTAGAGTATAAATTAGAATACCTACAAATAAGAGGTAAGGGGCTTCTTTATAGATTAGAGAATCTGTAGCGCAAATAGTGATTAGGCTGGGAGACAGATATATAGACCTAGAGGACTTACTAGGGGAATATAGTATTCGGCCTAAAGATCGAAAAGTTAATACTAAGATTAAGAAGTATAAGGACTTTAAGGATCTACTTATAAGACGCGACGTAAAAGAAACTATAGAGGAATTTAGAGTAAGAATTACCTTATAGCAAGAACAGAAACTAGATAAGAGATCTAGTATATTAGGACGTATAAAGGACAGAGCGCTAGTATAAAGGATTACTAATAGGCCCAGAATAGGCATATTAAGAGCTAAGTGGCTTACCGAACTAGAATAAGAAGAGGATTTAGGGATTCCTATTAGGTTCGAAGAATAATATACTAAAGGCTGTTATAATATAGTAATAAAGAGATATTTCCTTATGGATGAGCTGTATATATTTAGGCAGCTGTACTAAAAGTGGTATAGATAAAGGCATAATAATAAGTGGGAAGATTTCTATATGTAGTTGGATAAAAAAGTTATTTAAGACCACCCAATTATAGAGAAGGCTATAACTTATATTAAGGGAGCCTTAATTATAATATTAAAGGATCTAAAGGAGTAATTAGAGAACTAGAGAAGTAAGAAACGTATCTTAGTACCTGTAAACGAAGTTATAACGCTTAGATTAATATAAGAAAGGTTTAAACTTAAGGATAAGGATAAGCCGAGAGTTAACCTAAGACATTAAGCATATTATACACTATTGTGGATAGCATACGTGGATAATGCGTGTAATATATATAGAGCACCAAAAGACAAAAATTGGAAGTATCTAATAAGGATGTATTGGATAACGGATAAGGCGAAATATTAAAACGCTAAGTATATGTATAGTTGGTACCTAGTAGAAGTTTAAGAATAAGGGGACTTAATACTTTAACTAGGAAGATTCCTTACGGAAGAATGCCTAGATAGATAATAATAGTAGAAATATCTAGAGAATACCTATCTATGGTATATTGAAGATAAGAAACGAACTAAGTATTAGCCTAAGTTAAACTAAGTATAAATAGGATCTAGCAGCTAGTAGTTAGGAAAAGTGGAGGCCTATAGAACTAGAGGGAGCTAGTAATAGAGCCTTAGACCCTTAAAGGAATTTAAGGATAATACCTAAATTTACAAGTTAAATGGCAAGATTAATAGTTTAAGGCGGTAATAGATAGTGGGGTAATAAGGAACTATATTTTGCTAATAGTAGTTAAAAGAATGGGATTATTATACAGACAGAAGGAACGTTTTTACCTATTAGTGATAATTTTAGGAAATCCGATAGCCTACGGAGGAGGCATTATTAATCTTAAAATAGGACCTATTTAGCTAACCATTAAAGGGAGATAGATTAAGATGTCTTTTAATATATTACCATTAGGGAACGATAAGGCAGTATTAGGAATGCCTTAGTTACAGGAATATAATCTAAAGATTAATTGGATTATAGGTTAGGTTAATATTAAGGATACTTAACGCTATAAGATGCGATAATAAGCTAAGATGGTATAGTACTAAGTAGGAGCGACCTACGAGGAAATAGAAAAAGGGCTAAGCTATATACTAAAGAGATACTATAAATATGGCAAGAAACTATGGTTATCTAAGAGTAAAAAGCTATTAGAATATGCAGTATAGGACTATAAAATAGAATTAGAACTAGGAATAAGTTTAAGGTTCTTTTTAATCTATAAGCTTACTAAAGAGGAAGGTAGAGCATTAAAGGAGTTTATTTAAGAAAACTTATAAAAGGAATACATTAGACTATCGCAGTTATTAGCGGGTTATTTAGTACTGTTTATACTAAAGAAGAATAGCAAACTAAGGCTGTGTATTAACTATAGACAGTTAAATAGCATTACTAAAAAGGATAGGTATTCTTTACTCTTAATTAGCGAAATCTAAGACAGGATAGGTAATGCGTAAATCTTTATAAAGATAGATCTAAGATAGGCATACTATTAGATTAGAATTAAGGAAGGCAATAAATAGAAGGCAGCCTTTAGGTTAAAGGAAGGACTATATAAACTATTAGTTATGCAATTTAGGCTTATAAACGCACTAGTAACGTTTTAGAAGCGTATTAATAATATATTAGGAGAACACTTAGATGAATTTGTTATGGTATACCTTAATAATATTATTATCTACTTAATAAACAAGGAAGAACACGGAGAATACGTTAAATGGGTTTTAAGGAGACTATAGGAAGAATAGATGCTAGTAGTAATTAAAAAATGCGAGTTCTTTACCAGGAAGACCGATTTCGTTAGATTTATTATTAAACTAGGCCAACTTAGTATAGATCTAAAGAAAATTAAGGCTATAGTAAATTGGCAAGAACCGGAGAATATTACGTAGTTAAGATCGTTTTTAGGGTTTTATAATTACTATAGAAGGTTTATAGCGCAATAGTTAAAGGATATTAAACTATTTATATAATTAACAAAGAAAGAAGAACTATAGGCATAGGGAGAGGAATAGTAAGGACTCTTTAAGAAAGTTAAAGAGTTATTTACCTAGGAGCTAGTTTTTAAGATCTATTAATTAGGACTAGAGACGGTTATAGATACAGATATATTAGACTTTATACTAGGAGTATATTTTATATAAAGGTATCCAGATAGATAGCATCTAGTAGCATATTATAGTCGGAAGATAATACTACTAGAGTTAAACTATAACATCTATAATAAGGAGTTGTTAAGTATAGTTATAGTACTAAAGAAATAGAGAGCATTCTTATAAGGCATAGAAAAACTATTTATATTTAAAATAGATTATAAAAACCTAATAGGATTCCTAACAATAAAGGAACTTAACTAAAGATAGGTTAAATAGGCAGAGATACTTATAGAATACCATTTTAAGATTTAGTATACTAAGGGTATAGACAATACGCAAGCCAATACGCTAAGTTGGAAGGCTAAACTATAGAACGATAAAAAGCCATTAGGGGCTTTACTGCAAAAAGATATAGATAGACTGATTAGGTATAATTATCCAAAAATTATAGTAACTTAAGAGGATAAGTTAGAGAAAGTCTATAAGATACTAAAAAGCTTTTAGGTATAGAGAATTCTAGAGGTATAGCTAGAAGATCTATAGTCAGATATATATAAAAATTAAGAAGTAAAGTATATCCTAAAAAGCATAGTAGAGTAGTTTATAGAGGATTTCTATAAGGGACTAACTTAAGGACACAACGGAGCTACGGGCTTAGTAATAAGACTCTAAGAGGAGTATATTATTAACGGAATCTAAAGGATAGCTAAAAAGGTCACTAAGGAGTGTTTAGATTACTAAAGGAATAAATTAATAAGGTATAAGCCGTATAGAGGGCTACAACCTATTAAAATACCAGAGAGACCATGGGAGGTTATATTATGGGACTTTATTATTAAGTTACTAAAGTTAAGAGATCCTATTACCGGACAAGATTATAACGTAATCTTAGTAATAGTAGATAAGCTTATAAGTGGGGATACTTTATAGCATATACAGAAGAAATCTTAGCGGAAGATATCGCTAGAATCTATATTAAAGAAGTATTTATAAGACATAGAGCACTAAGTAAAATTATATCGGATAGAGATCTAAGATTTATAGCAGTATTTTAGGAGGTATTCTTAGTGGAGCAAGGAGTTTAAGCAGTAACTTCTACCGCATATTATCTATAGACAGATAGTTAAACGGAAAGATTAAACTAGACACTAGAACAGTATCTAAGGCATTACGTTAATTACGCACAGAATAATTGGGTATCGCTATTACTAGTTATATAGTTTGTATATAATACAACACCATAAAAAGGAATGGGTACGTTACTATTTAAGGCAAATTATAGATATAAGCTAAGAATATCGTTATTACTAAAATAAGCGAAGAAAACGAGTAGCACAGCTAAAAAAAGAATAAAGACGTTAATAAATCTTTATGTAAACCTCATAGAAACAGCTAAAGTGGTATAAGAAAGAATAAAGAAATACTATAATACTAAGAGATCTAAGGGACCAGATCTTAAGGAGGGAGATAGAGTATGGTTACTATATAAAAATTTTAAAAGTTAACAACTAAGCAAGAAGTTGGACTATGTTAGACTAGGACCTTTTAAAATTATATAGAGGATTTTACTAGTTACGTTTAAGTTAAACCTACCAGCTAAAATAAAGATCTACCCTATATAGCATATCGCAATACTAGAGCCAGCATATAGGAATATTAAGCTACTAGTTTATAAAGTAGATACGTATAGAGGTTAGGAAGAAGATAAATGGCAAGTTTTAAGGATTATTAGTTATAAGGACGTCGATAATAAAATATAGTATAAGGTTAAGTGGATAGGCTATACTAAGACTACCTAGGAGCTACTAGAAAATTTAAAGAATGCTATAGGAAAGGTACAGGAGTATTAGAAGAAAATAGGTCAGGTAATATCAATAAAGAAGAATCGTTAAAAAATAAGTCACCTAAGGGGGACCTAGGAAGAGCGACTGCTAAACTACTTAGAGTTGTTCCCTTTACCATAGAAGGAGAGTTAGCTCTCTTATTACCTAGTTCCTAAAGACCTTATTCTATAAGCTTCTACTCCTTAAAATAAACCTTCTTACAAACCTTCTTAAGACAAAGTAATTAAGTAGATGCCGCGATATAAGCATCCAGGGCCTTCTATTCCGCATTACGAGAACGTTCTAACTTAGTAAGGGCTTAAGACAGTTTACTATCTAGCCGCGCAGTAGTAGATTAAACATAAGACCCTAAAATAAATCAATTAAGGAGCTAGACGACTATTAAGAGTAATAGGTCGCGTATACTTAGTATTAGAGGTAGAACGAACGTTATAGGACAAGCGAATATTCGCTTTAGTGTACTCTAAGTAAGAGGACGGTTATTATAAAGAAGGATTCGCCAGCGTAACGCAAACTAACCCCTTTTTCGCATAATAAGAACACGGCGACGGTATAATCTTACTAAGAGATAATATCGCAGTAACAGTGTGGGCACGACGTTGGGCGTATAAAGAAGAAATTGCTTTAGGTATAATAAGTAATAATATTAACCAAATTGATTAGACGGATATTATACCTCTAGTAAATAACTTAGAGATATTTTGAATCTTTAAGGACAAAGATAGAAAGGAGGGAGATGGTATTACGGACGCTTTAAGTATAATACTATAACTACTAGGAGAGGAGTCGGAAGAAGCTAGTTAATTAATTTAAGTATAGTCTAGGATAGAACCAGTAGAACTATATAATAAGGAATAGTAACTAAGGTTATATAATATGCTACGCATTAAACGAGAGGAATAAAAGGAACTTACGTACCTTATATATAAGGCGTACATTACGTATAAGAAGGATTTCATAGGAGTACAGTTGTGTATTTAAGGACCCTTAGTCCCTACCTAGATAGTTCTTTCCTTATAGTGATTCTTAGAATATAATTAGAGTTAATCTGTTGGGCAACTACTCCACCAGTTGTTATTACGTTGTTGACTACTGTCTTTGCATTTCCTATACACCTAGCCCATTGACAGAACCCATCGTAGCTCTTACTACAAGGTTCCGTTACATAGTACTACCAGTGGCACGCCGCGAAGGTAATAAAGAAGCGGATTAATAAGGGGATCTAGATAAAGGCTAAAAGGCCGTATGGCTACTTAGCGGAAGAAAGGACGGTAGTAAAGGAACTATTTTAGCCCTACCTAAAATCTAAAACGGTAGCAGAGCTTAAAGCCAATTAAAAGGCAGTCCTAGATAAGCTACACCTATATAATAAGGTGTAGTTTTAGACTATATACGTTAAAAAGGAGAGCTAGATAATTACCTATTATATTAGGTAAGTTTTAGTAAGCTAGGGAATAGAATGTCGCTATAAGGTATTTAGATAAGCTTTACTATAGGCCGGCTTATAGTAAAGCTTATCCAAATATCTCGTAGTGACATTCTGTTCCCCGGCTTAAAAACCTTATTTTAACGTCAACTTTTCCTTAACCGCTTACTCCCTTACTAAATACCTTCTAAATTTAGGTATAATAGTAAGCTAATAAGGTAAGGGTATTAACAGAGGATTAAAATGCTTTACTAATTATTAATTAAGCCTTAAGGATACCATAATTAAGCTAAAGAAGTAGATTTTAATATTATATAAGGAGTTAATTAAATCCAAATATACGTCCGAAATGTCTCTCCCCTAAATTATTACCCTAGATCTTTTTTAGCACTACTTTACGCAAATTAACGGTATAGTAACTTACTATGCGCTTAAGCGAATCTTTAATTCTATATATAGCGTAAGAGCTTTAACAAATAAGGAAAAGCAGGAGTAGGCCGATTAGGAGTAGAAGTAGGACGACTACAACTACGAGGACCCCTATCAATATAGCCTCCCCTATCGCTATATACTTATTCGGTGCTTAATATAAAAACTTCCTATATTGCCGGCTTTAATCTACCCTCGCTAGTGTATCGCAACGAAGCTAATTACCGCTCTAGATTGGCAGCCGCGATATATTAAGGATATGGCGTTCCGGGGTGACCTACTGCTAGGGTACCTAGAGGCTCTTACTAGGATCTGGCTATCGGTTCTCCGCCTCCTTAATATTATTAAGGACCTTCCTACTAAAGAAATAAGCGAGCTTGCCAATAAATTTGAAGACTTTAAGGTGGCCTAAGTAGCTATTTTAACTAGATAGATAGAGCTTCGATTGCTACCTAAGGGCGCACTATTTAAGGTTCCTCTAAAGGCTTACTAGCAGCCACTACCTAAAAAGAAATATAGTAAGGCTAACTAGCGGGGTAAAATAAGTGCTAAGATTGCTAAATATGCTGCCGACGTTACTATGCAAGAGCTTTAAAAGGAAAGGTAGGAGGAGGCCCGGAAGTAGAAGGAGCAGGTACCAAGCGGCGGTATAAATCTTAGCTAATTTCTAATCTAAAATAAAGAGCTAGCCGACGAAGTAGATATAGATATTAAGGAGGATGAGTAATAACCGTTTAATAAACCGTTGGTGCTATATAACAAAGTTTTAGGGGGGTTAAAGGACGAGGTAGTTATTTTAGAAGCGGAGGACGACGACGACTTGTGGCTTAATAACGCGGAAGTACTCCACGGTACTATATTGGACGACCCTTACCAAAATATTAGTGAGAAGGAGCCTATCGCGAACTATTCGGCACTTAATAATTATTAAGAGCCGCCATCTCTCCTATTTTATTAATTTGGCAGAGCGGCGCGTACTAGAGCTCGAAGGACCTATACTTAATTAGCTTATGGTAATTTTATATTAATCTTAAGTAATACTAATAAGGATCCTAGTGGTCCTAAGCTAAAAGAGGTTGTTAATCCTAAGTAAAAAGAGGTTAGCATTCTGTTAAAATTAAAGCAATGGCGATAGGGAGCTTCTGCAGACGCGCATGAGGTTTATAAAGCTAGTGTACTTGCTATTAGGTCCCCCAAGGCCAAGTAAACGCGTGGTAATAAAAAGGGAAAAGATCCTATTAAAATAGACGGCCAAATATTGGAGTATTATATATGTAAATAGTGCTTTGTTATTTAAATCAAGTTCGCGATAGTGGCCCGTGCGGGACTTAGTAAGCGCTTACTAATCTTGAATATATGGGATGAATGTGCCCGGAGACGCTCCGCTTATACTCACTCCGTGATATTAGGATACTAAGAGAACGAATTTATAAAAGATATAGTAGCGGCCCTACATAACCGGAAAGCTCGCCGTTAGCTAAAGAAGATTAGGAAATTACTTTATTACGATAAATTAGAATATAGTATCGTTAATAAATAGACCTACTTCCGCTAACATCTCTTCGTCCCTAACGCCCTAGACCTCTACCTAGAAGTTATCTATTACTCTTACAGTAGTAGCCCCGCTAGTTACCCCGGCTAGGTTAAGACCCTTAACCTCTTAAACTAAATATACTAGTGGCTAGGAATCTCCTAATTTACAGCTACCTTCGTTAAAGACTATGCCCTATACTTTCGCACTAAGACCCCCCGTTCTACCCTACCCGGTTTTTTAAAACTACTAGAACTACCCGCTCGCCTATAGACCGATATTTTAATTAACTATATTATAACGCTGCCGGTATGCTAACGCCATAGTAAGGTATATAAATATATTCTTATTATTATAGACCGCCTAACTAAAATATAACACCTTATTCTAGTAATAGGACTCTTAATAGAGGAGCTAGTTAATGGCTTTGTTAACAACGTATATAAGCTCTACAGTATACTAAGCACGATTATCTCTGATTACGGTATATAATTTATTAGCGACTTCTAGCGACAACTAAGTAAACGCCTTAAGATAACCTTAAGACTAAGCTTAGCCTAGTACCTAGAAATAGACGGCTAAACCGAAATTATTAATGCTGCCATAAATAAGTACCTTTGTACTTTTGTTAGCTTTATATAGAATAACTAGGTTAACTACCTACCGCTCGCTAAGTTTGCTATAAATAACTAAGTTAATAAGAGTACAGGCATCTCCCCGTTTTTTGCAAACTATAGCTTTAACCTTTACCTTAGAATTAAGCCTGCTGGCCCCCGCCTACTAACACTATTAGTATAAGTAAAGAAGGAGTTCTTTTACGTAGACTCTGTGGCCAACCGCTTTAAGCGGATATTAATATAGCTTAAGGCCCTAGCNNNGATTTNATAGNAANGCTANNAANATAANNCNAATACCNNTAGGGANNAGAGNNNGTTATTCNANNAAGGNNATATNNTTATAGTTAGCTTAGAAAATATAAAGATAAATAGACCTAAGAAGAAATGGGACAACAAATAGGACGGCCTGTACCCCGTACTCGCAGTATACTAAAAGGCAGTTGTAGTAGACCTTCTAAACTATATCTAAGTAAATAAATCCTTCTATACATTTAAGGTCCGCCTCTAGGCTGCTAAAAAGATCCCTAGCTAAGCAAATATTAATACTATAGAGCGCCGCAATATACAAGGACGAGTAGTAAAGAGAGATAATAACGGTAATATAAAAGACAAATAGGAGTTTAAAAAAATCCTTAATGTATATAATAAAGACCCCCGAGGCCTAACTTATAAGATTAAATGGAAATATTATAAGGACACAACCTAGCAGCTAAAAGAAGACCTAAAGGGTTGCGAATAGGCTGTATAGCGCTTTTATAAGCAACACCCTAAGAAGCTAGGACCCCTAGACTAGGCACGAGATAAAGAAAAGTCACGCTAAGGTCGTAGCCGACCACCGTATTAAAATTGTGGTGGTTAAGATGTTATAGAACTTTGACTAGCGGTTAAAGTTATCTAATTAGCCAGATTCTTGCTAAGAAACGCTACGCGGACTAATTTGGGTAGTAGTATAGAGTTCTGCCAACCTTACTTACTAAACTAACTAATTAGGATTTTCTATACCCGGTATAGAAAATCACTATTAGCTCGGTTAAGGGCGGTAAGCGGAACTAATATCCTTGCGGTAAAAAACAGGCGACCCTAAATACTGCCTATTTTAGAGTTATTTATTTAGTTTAGGGACCAAACCATCTAGGGGAGAAGAGTACTATTACGGCACTAACCCGACGCATACTGTTTTATACTATCTTATACTATTTCCTACTATTAGCTGGCCCACTACTAGCACCTTAGCGGCTGGCCCTACTATTTATATACAATACCCCCTCTCTACCTTCTTCTCCTCTTTATACCACAACGTAGTTATTTAGTCTACTTTATTGCAGCACTATAACACTTATGTAGTAACTCTAAGACTCTAGTATCTAGACTATAAATAACCGATTACGCTCTTTGTTACTACCGTAGAATACTATATAACCCTTAAGCAGCCACCTTAGGATGCCTTAGTTATCCTAAATTATAAATAAACTTAAACCTATACTAGATTATAGCTATAGTTACCATATAAAAGATAAGTAAAAGTTTAAGCTTATAACTTATATATACTAAAGGAACTAGTATAGAGAGAAGTAAAGCTTTTTCTAAACCTAAATACGTCCTAAGAATTAAACTTACGTATACCCTAAAATAGGAAGCTAATTAAAAGGAAGTTATTAGCTACAGTGATGTTCACGACCAGCTTCACCCCCCCCCCCCNTTTAGCGAGCGCTGCGAGATTTCAAATTCGCTACGCGCATCCAATCTCGCTTGATTGCCGCCAGCTGTACATAGTAATTGTAGCGAAGCCGTATACTTGGCTGCAAGAACGTCGCGATCCCGCAGTGTTGTGATCTTCATCAGATATCATGAGGTTTCCACCCGTATGATATTGCCAAATTTCATCAACCTCTCTACAGAGACAGCGTTGTATTCGCGTTTTGGCGGCCATAAGGGAGGCGTAGTTACGGGGGAGAAGGGGGAGAAGAGGAAGCGTACGTCTTTAATTTGATTCCCCTGGCCAACTAAGGCGTTTCTCCAGGGCAACCAAAAAGGTCCTTGCGTGTGGCCGCTAGGTACTACGTACAGCTAGTGGCAATCAAGCGAGGTTGGATGCGCGTAGCGAATTTGAAATCTCGCAGCGCTCGCTAAAGGGGGGTGAAGCTGGTCGTGAACATCACTGTAGTAACTTACCTTCTTATCTATAGATATCTATATAATAGGAGTCGCGCCGTTAGCGTTACTAGCTTAAAGGCTTAAATATAAGATCTTTATAGTTGCTATAGCTAATATTAAGAAAGCTCTTACCCTAAAAAAGTATACTAATTCCACTATAAAGGTACTTAAGGAATATTATAAGTACCTTAAAAGTCTTCTTTTAAAAGAAGCCGATAAGCTACCTAAATATCAACTATACAACTATTATATGCGCCGCCGAGGCACTACCACGAGCTATGGCCCGTGCGCGGACACCAAAACATCAAAAATCTAGACGATTTGGTTGGTTCGCTTACTATAGTGCCTATATCGACGGCGTATAAGATAAGATTACCCTTAAGGAAGGAAAGTAGCCGGTGTTTAGGCCCCTATATAGTATATCTTAAAATAAGCTCATTATCTTACGTAAATACCTAGATAAGAACCTATTAAAAGAATTTATCTAAGCTGGCTTGTCCCTAGCAGTTACTTTTATAACCTTTATTAAGAAGCTCGACGGAGGCCTTTACTTCTACAATATTAACTATTAAGAACTTAATACTATTACTATTTAGAACTAATACCCAATCCTATTAAAACATTAGACGGATTAGGTAAGGCTTAGTACTATATCAAATTAGATATTATCTTTATATTTAAACGATCTTTTGCAGGCGACTGTAACCAGAAGCGATGTTAGCTGAGATGCCTTGGCACGCTATTCCCGCAACTCGCGAAGGACCGCAAAGTTTATGGGAAACGAAACGAACCCCTGAAAAGGACGAGTGTGAAATCAATGTTTTCGACTTCGCGCTCTGGAGCTCTGCGCCATCTGCTCTGGTCAACTCCACCAAACGAGGTCGAGTACATCGAAGCCTGGAAGTTTTCGCCTGTACCCAGCCTGTTGTCCTACGCTTCCATTTGCAAAGCCTCAGCTAATGAATCTTTAGGGCTGCTCCATATCAGCGGATAACGCCCGATATGGTCGGTTGGATGATTTCGACATCGAAGAGTGGCTCCAGCAAAAGGGCAAATATCCCCCCCCGAACCCCCGAGTCATGACGCGAAGCTAGTAGGCGGAGTCCGGCTTATTATATCCGAACGAATATCCTACCACCCGCCGAGCCTCTCTATGAGCAGAGAGTCGTATTTAAGAATAGAAGAGGAGTTTCACCTTCCTCATGTGACGCTTCTGGCGCTAACAAATGAGCATGGTCTTTGCTCTCGTTTTAAGGAGTATGACAAAAATGAGCCTAATAAATTGAGAAGGATAGGTGGGGCAAAGACTACTTTGCTCAGAATCCGGGTTATGAATAGATTCTCACAGTTCTGTAGGAATCGTAGTCAAAACGCCTCAGAAATTCCAAGTCGGCAACTACGGCCTCGCACTCTCGTGCGACTTCGCTACCGGCGTTGTCACCGGTCTACTACTCGGGACTGGGGTGATTCAAGGCGGAGCTGATTTTCCTCTATGGTCGAAATGCCCGTCAGCAGAGATATTCGATCTAATCAAAGCAGTGCCATCACTACTTGCACAGCCGATGCTGCTTCCCACAATTCTGCTCCAGCACCATCTTTATCGCACTGAAAAATTCTGCTACTTCTATCTTGGCGACAGCTATAACAGCATCCAGTACCGACTAGGGGCAAGCCGTGCAGGCCGTTTGCATATGGCGGGGGCTTATGAGGATCCAGTTGGAGAAAAGACCATAAAAGAAACGAGAGTTAATCTGCGAAATCTGACAGGCGAGATGAGTACTTTTATGACCGAAATCACTTGGTATTGCGAATTATCGGACTAGCATTGCGAATACGTGGATTTTCTCGCGCAGATGCTTGACGATGTTGCCGGTAACATGGATACAACTAATGATCCTAGTCACCTGAGTGAACATAGGGAGATAAAGGAATGCATCGAGTATCTGGGCTCGGCTGCACGAGGACTGAGACGCTACAACATTGGCTCGAAGGAACGGGCGGAGGCGGATTTCGGTGTGGTATGTTTACCCCGAGTCTCATGCTATCTCTCATTAATCTTTAAGAATTGAACATTGTTGACGCTAATAACACTCATTAGCTATACAGCATCATTGCGCAATTAGACAATCGACTAAACGCCAAGATGAGTGCTTCGAGTAGTCGGGACAGCACCGCGATGAAAACATTGGCCTTCATAACAACACTTTTCCTTCCAGGAACCTTTGTCGCAGTACGTCATCCCTGACACCTGGTTTACGCCATTCCGAGGCAGGGTGCCCGCTAACTGTGGTACTTCCTAGACGGTTTTCAGCATGAGCATGTTCAACTGGGGGGCCTCAGCTTCCGACAAGTCGAGTAGTCGCGTTGTGTCATCGTATTTTTGGGTATACTGGGCGGTAACGGTGCCATTGACCTTAATAGTCGCGTTTTCGTGGCGTCTGTGGTGGAATTGGGAAAAGCATAACTTCGACCGGGACGTGCGTATCGAAATAGAAAATATTGAGGAGCCCGCACCATTGGATCCACCCAAGGATTTGCTAAAGGGCCAATCTGGTGAAAAAATAGGCGCCTTCGCCCATGTAAATGGATGGCGGTTACTCCATCGACGGAAGAAAACGCAGGGGGCTACAGGAGCATGAGCTGTGGGAATATATCGGACCTTTTGTAAAGTTCATATGCACGAGGCATTTTCAAGTACTTCACTCAAGTTACAATTCATTAATACAGTCTTCCCGGCACGCTCCACAGCCTGTCCGCTTCGCTCTTTGATCAGTTCTCGACAGGGTGGCTAATCAATCGACAAACTTCAACCGTTGATTGAGTTGAGTGGAGGCTTGGCAGCCAACCCAATCAATCGGAAGCCTCATATTCATTGACCCGAGGTACGAGTGGTCTATACTTTCAGGTGTAGGTGTTCGAATTTTCAAACTCCCGCCAAGCCAGCTTTTAATTGGTTAGAAAAACCCGCCAAGCTAGCTTCTGGTTAGTTAGAGAAAAAGTCGCGGGCGGTATCTACCTGTAGAATACACGTGACGAATATTAAAATATTTAAGATCTTACTATTAACAAATCAACCTCTTTATTAACATCTCTATTAATACTACTATATGCGTCTTACCTATAGTGGAACCTGCTTTAATTAAGTGTAATAAGTACTGTTTAATATAACCCTATATTAATTTTATTAAAAACGGCCCATCTATTAAGCTTTTAAAGTAATATTAATCGTGTCGGTTAAAGGCGTGTTTTTCCTATATATTACTTCTACTTTTACTTACTTTCCTAGGGCTCTAAATATAGTTTAAATAGGCGGAAAGCAGAGCTTGGTTCTACTGAGACTCGTCCTATAAAAGCGCAGCGAAATGACTTTACCCTAAAACCAATATGTAAGGACGTCTTCTTACCTTACGGTTAGAATAGTTAAGCTTACCCCTTACAATTAGCTTATTGCGGAAGACAATTAGGGCAATATAACGACGAGTACTATATTTTTATTGGCGGGGGTAAAGCTTACTTGCCTACATCCTCCGCTTATATACTTAAATAAAAGCTTCTCTCGTTGGGAGGGCACCTTTAAATAAAACCTAAATACGTCCTTGCGCAACTAGCTCCTAATACCTACCTAACACCGAATACCTTATTAGGTTTTTTTTTTAGGCGCGTCTTATTCACAGATTGCGGCAATTTTGCTGCAAACTGTGCCGATTTAGGCAGTCGTAATATAGTCGTTAGCGATTTGCACAAACCGCGCATTCGTCTATATATTGGTTCTAGTGCTATGGCATAACTTCTAGCAAAGACTGCTTATTACGACTAAGTTAAACTGTTAGCTTTTGGTTATCCTAGTGCAGATTAATAGTCGAGGCGTAACTTTATGAGCTATATTAAATATATGATAAGCTTTATGAAAATATACGGTTTATAATAAACTGATAATAGCGAGTTCTGTACTATAAATACGTTGTTATACGAAATAAGGCTATATATACTCCCTGACTATATGTATTTCGTTGGTCCTTATTTATGGTAGTCTACGTTATATGATATAATGTAGTATTAATGTCGCATATATAACTGCTAATAAAGTACTTTATAAACTATTTTTAGGCTGACTTATTATTGAATAGATGTTATTCCATTTCTTTCTGTTTATCAGCTATACACGTATTGGTTAATGCTATAATATAACTTTATAAATAATAAATTTATCTGATATTGTATTTACCTAATGGTAGTTACGGTTATATAATTTATTAGTACTTTAAAAGGTATTACTCTCTATATATTGACTTAGCTGAATTAATCTCTAGGTCTTCCTTAGTTCTTGCTTTCAGTAGTGTACGTACTCCTCTGCTATCTCGCTCTGTTTAGCCTACTGTATATAAGTACCTCCTACGCTTGATTTTTTCATCCGTCCCCAACTGATCTATATCTAATATTTTTGATACGGATATCTATCTTGATAGTGTATTATAGTTCTCTTCGTAGCTCGATAATTGGCGCTGAAGTATTTATCTCATCGTACCCTTACTAGATCTCATGCTAAACGCGTGCGTGTCTTTTTTAGGCTTATGCTACTTATCCTCTAGTCTGGCTGAATAGTCCTACCTGTTGCTCCGTACCTGATCCAATCATACGTACGCAGTGGTGACCTACCAGACGCGTACCTTATATACCTGGTGCGCTTCCCTACCTCGCCTAAGGCTATGTTAATGTTTATAGCTCTAGAGTCTTATTAGAAAGGTGAAGAAGGTGTCCGTTACTAGGTCGTCTATACATAGGTATCCTTTCCTAGTCTCTTCCGCAGAGGGTATGGGAGTCGCCTAGTATACCGGTCTAAAAACGTCGGTTACCTGTATTGTGCAAAACCGAAGATTCTGGGGAAACCATTTAAAGTGTCTAGAGGAGATGATAGGGTTAAAGGTTATATATGCTGTTAAGCGCGGCTCTAACCTTAACTCATAGTTATACAGTCTTTATATTCCAGCGGCTCGGTTATCATTATACCTAATGTTATAGGAAATTAACTTTAGATTAAATATTACGTATTTTACTAGCGAACTTAATAGCATAGTACGGTTTAAACAGTTATTATAGCTATTGTAAGCGGTTTAGAGATAAGTTCTGACTAATCTACGCTCCTAGCAAACCTGCGTGCGTCTGTAAGCTCTAGCA